>NC_137979.1:4528813-5026313 GCF_963924665.1 Micromys minutus
ATGAGAGAGATGGCTCGGTGGAGAGAGTGCATCTGGGCAAACGGGGACAGGCAGAGGAGCACAGAGTGAGAAACCCAACCCAGTCTGAATCTTGAGCTGTGTTCCAATATTGGTGAGACCCCATATTGTAAGGGAAACACTATGATGAGATTTGCAGGAGGGGGTGTCGTCCTGACTGTGGAACAGCGAATGCAAAGCTGGAAGCAAGAAAGAAAAGGGGGAGAAACAGGGACAAGGCTGTGCCCATGCACAGAGAACACGGCCCCAGCTCTGGTGGGGACAGGAGGAGGTGGGTGGGATGCAGATCCTGAGTACGGTAGTTTATTTACCCATCACAGCTACACAAGTGGGAACAGTGCTCGCCTCCTGGTGCCGCTAGAAGGTCACAGATCCTACGCACGCCGTCTAGAGCAGAGACGACACTTGTCGAGACAGGATTCGCTGCCCTTGGTAAGGCAGTAAGTGGACAGAAATGACAGCTGTGACGAGTCTACCCACACCCACTGGGGCTCCTGGGTATGAGGCGGTGTTGACAGAGACTGGGGTTCATTTATCGATTAGGACTGAGGTCTTTGGTTTAGTCCACTTGGCCCACTGCTGCTAGAACTGGTGATGGCTTCTGTCTTATCTCTGCTGATCGGGAGGCAGAATGGCGTGGAGGCTCTGAACGTGATGTTGCCATGGTCAGACAGCGTCAAGCCAGGGACTGGGCCTCTCTGAGTCAGCTTTGGTAGAATGGGAGAGGGACAGCTTCTGCCGCAGAGGAGCCTGTGGTCATTCAGGGAATGCATTGCATCCCACAATCCTTGCCAGAAGTGCACATCAGAGTAGTCATCGTCACAATGACAGAAATAAATAGCAGTGAGTTAAGAAGGAGGGTACGGGTGGGAGAGGGACACTGGGTTGTCAGCTCCGGTAGCAAAATACTAGTTCAAGTGTGGGGACCAAGTACAGATCCCCAGCACCTACATAAAAATCGAGGTGCAGTAGCAGGTACCTATAATCCCGGTTCTGGGGTGGCAGAGACAAATGGCCGGCCAGCCTAGCTGAATAAGCAAGATCCAGGTTCAGTGACGGGCGCCCCCTCTCATAAAATAAGGTGGGGAGTCACAGAAATGGCTCAGCAACGAAGAGAGCACACGGCTCCTCAGGGGAACCAGCACCCACATCAGATGACTCACAACCACCTATAACTTCAGCTGCAGAGGGACCTGATGCTTCCAGCCTCCACAGGCACTCACATGTACATACTTGCACACATACACACACACACACACACACACACACACACACAACTCATACACATATACTCTCACACATTTATGCTCACACACATTCACACTCACACACATACACACTCACACACATACACACTCACACATACATACTTACACATACACTTAAAAACAATAAAAATAAATCTTTAAAAAATGAGATGGAAATCGATTAAGAATGATGCCCTCTCTTGACCTCTAGCCTCTACATGCAGGCACATATGTGAATATATGTACATGCATTCACCACATAGATAAAGTAGAGCTGAAAATATGGCTCAGTGATAAACATGTGCTTAGCATGCATGAAGCCCTGTGATCAACACCCCCAATGCTGATATTATAAGTTAAGTAAATTAATACAATGTTATGTAACCAAACTCATTGGATAAACTGTATGTGTGTAAGTCACATGTCAATAAATATGCTGTGAGAATTATTCTGGGAGGGGGAGATAACTTGGGGATAGAATGGTTGGCTCACATGTCCAAGACCCTAGGCTCCACCCTCAACCCTGGAGGAAAAACACTGCAGATGTTTGACCACATGGCCCTACGCACCAACAAGCCCATAAAGGGGGAGACAGCGGATTCTAGCCCTGTGAACATGGGACCTCCAGGAGCAGGAATGAAGACAGACAGGAGAAACAGGGACAAGGGCTTTAGTTACCCTCTAAGCAGCCAGGCCTGATGCAAACTGACCAGCTTTCCAAAGCTGGATCTTCACCAGAACTCTGATCCTCAGCTCTGCCATGTGTGGTGCACAGCAGTAGCCTAAAGGAACAGAAAAACTACTCTAGGGACCCCCAGAAACTTTCCCCTCAGCCTTAGCACCCAAATCTCACAGTAGACAGACACACACAGCTGCCGAGGCTTCATCAGAATCCCAGCAAAGCCTAGTCAAGAGAAGAACCCAGATTTGGGGACCGTGTGACTGGCTCCCAGCCCTGGCTGACATGAGCCTTGGACAGCCGTATCCCGATTCTGAGGGTCTGCAGTGGGGACACTGATGTCCTCTGACCTGCTCTGACTGTCACGTGAGCACACTCGGAGGTACCCACAGCATGCAGTCTAAGCACATGCCCACTTTTTAACTGAAGATGGCTCTGTGCCAGCCAGGTTTCATCCAGCCCGCGAGGACCATCACTCGGGGTTTTTTGGAGGGTGTGGTTTGCAGCACCTCAGAACCCTAATATCTGGAACTTACATCACACACATTCTGAACAGTGATTTAGCATCTGCCTGGGTGTCAGGCCCTCTGAGAAACCACACCCGTGAGCTCACCAGCACAGACACATGAGGTTCTGGGGGGAAAGACCATCCCACTGACGACAATGGCAGGGTTTAGAATGAAATAAGAATGTCTAATAAATGTCTAATAAATAAGAAGTGTCCAGGGCTGCAATTGAAATGGAGGAAAAAGCCTCCGGCTTTGGTTGTAGATGTTGATTTAATTGTAGCAGATTGATGTTGGCTTTTTTAGGGTTTTGTTTGTCTGTTGGGGCTTTGTTGTGGTTGTGTGGTGCTGAGGGTCAAACCTAGGCCCTCCCATGTGTCAACCTGTGCTCTTCCACTGAGCCATGCCCCTCAGCCCCAGAGGAGTAACTTTACTTATCTTTGTAGACTGATTATGGGTGACAAAATTAATTGTACATTTTCAATTAGCTAAGAGAGAACATTCCACATGTCCTCAGCGTGGGGGTGGCTGTGATTCCCGTCACTCTGACCCGATCATTACATAGAACACTGGCTGTCACGCTAGCCCCTGACACATGTAGTCATGATGTGTCCATTTAAAAAGGGGTATCAAACTCAGTAAGTGTGTGTCCAACATGTACAAGACCCTGAGTTCTTGGCCAGGGGGACGGCTCAGCAGCACTAACTACCTTCACAGCCTCTGTTTGATCCCCGGACCCACGTGGTAGAAAGAGAAAGCCGACTCCTGTTCGCCGTCCTCTAACCTCTACAAATGGTCAAAATGCACACATGGCAGGGGGAGTCCCAGGCAGAAGATGTGGACTGTGCAAAGGCTCTGAGGTAGAGATATGCAGACAAGCTTAAGCAAAAGTCCTCTGCGGAGGTGGGATAAGGAGCAGTAGGTGACAGAGTTCAGACATTACTGAACCTCCTCCTCACGGTTGCCTGTTAGGGCAACTAAATTCCCAGGAAACCCACACCGGTCACCCCAGAGCCTGCTGAAGTCCCCCCGACTCCTAAGGAGCACAAGTTAAAGAGTGTGAATCCTTTCCCCCTGGAGATCTCTGTCCCATTAACCCAAAGAGCCAGGAGTCCCAAGTCTAGCACCAGATGGCCCGGAAACAGACTGTGCACATGGAGTGGCCGACCCTTTCTCTGACGTCACTAAGCCACGCCCACCCCGACGCTGCCAGCCATGCACCTCCCCCTTTCTACAACCATCTGAGCAGGACAACACTGGGAGCTTGTGAGGAATTCTTATGAAAATCAAAGCTCATAGGAATGGCCTGGCCTTTTAAGTTATTTAAAAAAAAAAAAAAAACATAAAAACTAAAAGCTCTCCATCCTCCGACGGCAGGAAATCCTGGCCCTCGTTAGGTTCGAAGGAGTGCAGGAGCCCACATGTCAGTGATCACAGCTTCGGGGTGAATGAAGAGTTGAGGAATTTGGCATCTTTGGGGTGTGCTGCTTTATGTGCGCCTCTCTGGAGCCTGTTTTCTGACAGGAAATGGATCCCAGGGGACCATGAGCCCTATCGAGCCCTCGTTGCGCTCACATCAAGAGCCTTGATCCCCCCAAACCCACCACCACCTGCCACCTGAACCAACGTGGGGTGCTAACAGGTAGCCCACACCTCGGCATCCAGCAGCATCGCCCTTTGCCTGTACCCAGGCCCTCGGACACCCCTATTGACCTGATTCAGCCAAAGACCCACCAGCCCCTTGCAGTCGGGCCCCTCCAACCCTTCCAATCGAGTTCTCCCGGCCTGGAGCTCTGCGGGAGGGAAGGGAGGAGGGAGACGCTCTGCACACCCTGAGAACAGCCTGTCACCAGGTGTCTTGCTGCACTTTGTGCTGGCTGACGCTGGAAGATATCTGTGTCGCAGCCATCAAAGCCGGAAAGGCCAGGGTCCAGGGACCCACACTAAACCCAAGGAGGGAAGTTTGAGGGAAGCTGGAGGGAAAGGCAGGCTCCCATTTATGTTAAATTCCAGTCACTTCTTAGGAGCCCCACCTCCTGACACTTTTGGACTGAGTACAAGGGCATCAACAGCTCTTGGCTACCCCTGTGAGACACCATCAGTCAGCTAAAGAGACATCCGCCAGAACAGTGGTGCCCATGCACACACCGCGGTACACTGGATGCCACCAGGCTGGCCCCTTTCACTATGCTCTCTTCTTCCCTCCTTCCCCACTTTCTTAAAGAAGGGGTCTCAGGTAGCCCAGGCTAGCCTCAGACTTGCTGTGTCTTGAATTTCTGATCTTCCTACCTCTACCTCCTCAATGGTGGGATTACAGACATGTTCCACCGTGCATGATTCATGTAGTGTTGAGAATCAAACCCAGAGCTGTGTGCATGGTGAACAAGCACTCTAACAACTGAGCTATGCCCCCAGTCTCTTCCAGACCCTTGGCTGTGCTCTCGAAGGGACATCTCATCACCCTAGGATTGTAGCATAAACTACAGTCAGTCTCCCTGAATAGGGCAAACCTAAGAGAGAAAGGGCAGCGGAGGCTAGACCTGTGTTCCTGACCAGCTCTGACACTTGGACACAGCACCTTGCCTTTGGTCCTCAGAGTCCTTATCTGGAAATGAAGCCCAAATGCCCAGCACATGGCCGGTCAGGACTCAACCTGAATGAGCTGCAAGTCTCCCCAACCTATGCTCACTGGGCATGCTCCTCCCACCAAGGCAAGATGGCTCTGGGGTCTCCAGAGGACATACAGGGTTGTATAAAACAAAGCTGGTGTGCCACCACTGTACGTAATGTGTCTGGAATTGCAAGACTCATCCCACAAAACGACAGGCATTTGGGATGACTTCAGGAAGGTCTGCCCCAAGGGCCTGGGGCCGGTCCAGGTCTCTGCACTGCCCAGGGCATGTGGTCTCCTAATGAGATATTCAGTCCATCAGCCCGAGAGCCATCCCTGGGCTACTTGCTTTTGTGTGGCTTCTGGCATCTTTAAAGATAAATAAATAACAAATGTCAAGATGTGTTCATGAAGCGCATGGACTCTGGATCACTCCCCTAACGAGCATATTCTCTGGTAGGGGGGAGCCAGGCGGTGGCTGGAAGTACAGGATCATGGTCCGGTCAACATGGCTCCTCCCATTCCTAGCTGTGCACCCCACAGGGTCCGTTCATCCGTGCCTCAGTTCATCCACCTGTAAAATGCATACTAATCAGTAACAGCCTTTCTCCTGGGGTTACCAGAGAATGGAGATTGGCGCCAAACTAACACTTTATAAGTACAAGCTTCGTCTTGCTCATACTGAGTACTGTCCGCCTACCGTGGCTGGCTGGTTCCATCCTTTTCTTTGGAGAAAGAAAAGGCCTTCTGTAAATGTAAGGTTGGGGTTGGCCACCCACCCAGCTCCTCTTGATATGAGCTCCGGCCATTTATTACTAAATTGCAATGTCCAAGTGAGTTCTTCAATCTAGTCACGAGGCTGGTCAGGGTCTGTCACCAGCCTGGACAACATTCATGGTTCCAGGCAGACAAGATGGGGATGTGGTATCTTTTTCCCAGCAGGAGGGTGTTGTGGATGATGGGAAATGAGCCCAGAGGTCTGAAAGCTTTGGAAAGAACTGGGTTTGCAGAGAAAGAGGTTGGGATTTCATTTCCCAGATGGTACAATTGCCCTCAGTGGCTGAGTCTGAGCTAGCCTGCCAGCCAGCAAGCCTCCCTGGGAAGAGCAGGGACCCAGCTCCACCAGGGAAATCTACAACAATACACCTGTTCCACTCCTCGAGGAACAAGGTCAACTAGAACTCAGCAAAAAGGAGCTGCCTGTGTCTGAAAAGAGTATACAGCTAGGCTGGCCTGAGGCTCAGAAATCAGAATCATCTAGGACTGGGTTGAGGGGAGGGGGCTGTTTGGTTGGTTTGAGGTTTTCACTTTAGAGGTTCTGTTTGGGGGCTTTTGTTATGTTCAGGTTTTCAGTTTGGGGGACAGGGCATCACTCTGTGTTCCTTAGCTGGCCTGGAACTATGTAGGCAAGATTGGCTTTGAACTCATAGAGATCCACCTGCCTCTGCCTCCTGAGTGGGGAGATTAAAGGTGTGAGCCACCACATCCGTAGCTAGGACCATGTTTCTAATGACTTTGTCTTAGAAGCTCAAACCAGGGACATCCCTGCCTTCTCTGCTCAGAGACCACCCCACAAATGCCCAGGGTCCCAGGTAACCTCAAGGACCTGTCGGCTGAAGATCAAGCAAGGGTGACTCGGTGTCACCTCACTCCACCACTCTCCCAGAGTTCTGCTATGACAAGAAGAGCCATGGCCACAGTAGCTGAAATGCTCAGGGGATGGATCTCGGTCATAGTCAGGGTTTCTGTTGCTGTAACAAAACAGTGTGACCAAAGAAGAAAAGGCTGAGTAGCTTACGCATCTCCGTTCATCACCAAAGGAAGTCAGGACAGGAACTGAAGCAGAGCAGGAACCTGGAGGCAGGAACTGAGGCAGAGGCCATAGAGGGTGCTGCTTACTGGCTTGTTTCCATGGCTTGCTCAGACTGTTTTCTCATAAAACCCAGGACCTCTAGCCCAGGGATGGCACCACCCACAATGGGCTGGGACCTTCCCAGTCAATAACTATTAGGAAAATGCCTTACAGCCAGATACTGTGAAGATATTTTCTCAGTAATGGCCCCCTCCTTTCAGATAACTCTGGTTTGTGTGTCAAATTGGCATAAGGCCAGCCAGCACAGGCCTGAAATCTCACAGACCTGGATTCAAAGTCTGCCATTCCCTCTCCGTATGACCTCGGGGTGCCCCCATCTTCCCTGTCTATAGTGGATACTCGGCTGTAGCAGCCAACAGCACCACCCAGTCTCCATTGGGACAGACTGCATTCACAGCCCAGCATTGCTGGGTTTTATTTTGTTTTGCTTTCCAATGTGATGTCTATAATATAGAATTCATTATTTAACCATTTTTGCTACTGGCATACCTGCTTCCAGAAGGAACCCCTCACGCCACAGAACTAAGTCTGTGCTCTCCTGACTCAGAGGCTACTACTGAACTTTCCACCCCTACTAACCTGACTCTTGTGGGATCTTTGTACAACTGAAGTCAATTGTGCAATTGTTATTTAAGTGTGTGTGTGTGTGTGTGTGTGTGTGTGTGTGCACGCATGCACGTGTATATGTATGCACCTGAGTGTGGAGGCCAGAGATCAACTTCGGGTGTCTCCCTCAGTAGCTGCCCCACTTCTTTTAGTTTTTCAAGACAGAGTTTCTCTGTGTAGCCCTGGCCTCGAACTCACAGATCCTCCTCCTCTGCCTCCCAAGTGCTGAGTTGAAGGCACACACCACCATCACCCGGCTATTATTGTTTGAGTTTTTTATTTCATGATATATAGTTTATTGTTTCCCTCCCCCAACTCCTCACAGGTCCCTCCCACCTCCCCAGCCCACCTGACTTTGTGTTCTTTCTTTCTATCTCTCTTTTTTAAAAAAAGGCAAAAACTAAAAATCAAAACAACAACACAAAAAGAAAATCCAATAAGACACAAAATGCCAAGGCAAAACAAAAGACACACACACACACAGAGTTGAGCCTGCTTTGTGCTGGCCAGCTACCCTCAGGTAGGGGACTTGTCCTCGGCTGTGGTTGATATACCCAGTGACACTCCATGAGAGAAAATTGATTTTCCCTTTTCCAGCGGGTGACAATTGCAGATTGCTTCTTGGTTAGGGCTGAGACCCTGAGGCTGCCTGTCTAGCCACGTACAGGTCATGTGCAAGCCGCCACACTCTGTGACTTCATAGATTCTATCGTCCCCGCTGTGTCTGGGAGTCCTTCACCACCTGTGGCTCTGCAGCCTTTCTGCCTCCTCTTCTGCACACGTCCCTGAGCCTTGAAGAGGGGACTTTAATGAAGACGCCCATTTAGGACTCCAAAGTCTCTCACTCTGCACATTGTCCAGACGTGTCTAGGTCAGTTCCCATCTTCTGCAAGAAGAATCTTCTCTGCTGAGACACTGGTGTGTAACCATAGCAACATAGCCATTAGGAGTCATTTTAGTGATGTGTTCCTTTATCAGAATGATAGTGTTAGGTTTTTCCCCTAGACCCATGACCTGACTAATCTCAGGTTCTTGGTCCCTTCAGCAGTACCTAGTATGGGGTCCATCCCATAGAGTGTCGCTAATACACAGAGTGAGCCTTAAATCCATCTTAAGTGGGTGGTTACTCCCACGTCATTGCTGTGTTACATCCGTCTATCCTACAGGCAGGTCACAACTGTAGATCATATGTGGTTCGATGACATCATGATTGCCTTTCTCCTCCGGTAGTGTGCAGGGTACTTTCCAACATCACACACACCAGTCAACGGGAGTGAGGCTCCTAGTTAGGCACCCGTTCAGCTTTTCCTCGCTCGATGACATGTGTTGCCTTCAGCAATAGAGCGTTACCATCAGGACTCCCTTTTTGAGGCAGGTCCTCACTGGTCTGAAACTCACCAATCCAGTGAGGCTGGCTAAGCAGAGAGCCCCAGGAATCCACCTGTCTACCTCCCCTGTGCTGGGATCCTAAACGCCTATCACCACACACAGCTTTTTAGGTGGCTTCTGAATCACCAACGTACCTGGATTTTTACATAGATTCTGACAACCCAACTCAGATCCTTATGGTCACATGCAAGCATTTTACCGACTGTCCCATCTCCCCAGACTCCGTGTTTTTACTCTTTTGTAGCTGCCTTGTTCCCTGCAGCACGATGTCCCCCAAGGTGTATCCATGTTGTAGCATGTGTCAGAACGTCCTTCCTGCTTACGGCTGAGTCACACCTCATTATGGTACGAGCTACCCTTGCTTACTCACCCTAGAGCACGGGCTGTGACCCAACCTTAAACAGGAAGGAAGTCATTCCACCTCTGGCTGTTGTGTCTGGGACCATTTTCTTGGTTTCTCTGAGCCTCTGGCCTCCCGTCTCACCTCCATGTGTAGAAAGAAAATGGGGGGAGGGGTGAAGTCTGTTGTAGAATTGTTGAAAAGATTCAGTTTTTAAAAACTATACAGAAGTTTCTGCCCTGTGGGAACGGCAGAGGGAAGACCCCGGTCAGCACTGGGAGCTGAACGGCCCGTGAGTGGTCTGGTCGCTGAGTCTCTACACAGCCCAGCTAGATGACTAGCTACTCTACAGGAGGCCATCAATAAGTCAGGGGCTGATGGAAATGTCATGAGGTAGAATCGGGGAGGTTTAGGGACTCACTTTGAGGGGAAAGGAGAGGAGTTTGAGGCTTAGGGCCCTCCTTCAGAGTTGGTCAGTGGTGTGACTTCTCCAGCCCAACCAAAGATAGAATTTCTGTATTAGAAATTTCTGGGGCTGGAGAGATGGCTCAGCAGTTGAGAGCACTGACTGTTCTTCCAGAGGTCCTGAGTTCAATTCCAAACAACCACATGGTGGCTCACAACCATCTGTAATGGGATCAGATGCCCTCTGCTGGTGTGTCTGAAGACAGCTATATGTACTTATATATGATAAATAAATCTTTTTTTTATATATAGTATTGTCCCTTCTGGCCTGGGGACAAATTGGTTCAATGGACAGAATGCTTGCCTGGCATCCACAAAGGCTCTATTCCCAGCACCACATCACCCCGATATGGTAGTGCATGCCCATGAATCCTAGCACTCAGGAGGTAGAGATGGGATGGTCAGAAGTTTAAGGTCATCTTTATATGCCAAGTTCAAAGATAGCCTGGTCTACCATGAGATCCTGTCTTTAAATAAATAAATAAATGTTTCCTTGTATCTGCCCTTGAACTCCTGGAGTTAGTTAATGCGGCCACAGGCATCCTGAGTTATTTAAAATGCTATTCTAAGTTATTTTGGGGCCTGGGATGGCATGTGTTACACCAGGAACCTCAGGGCTGCATGGAGCAATCCCAGGCCTCCGCTGCACAATGGCTTTGGAATCCTCAGCTGCTGCCTTTTGATGCCCAGGTTTGCAGATGGGCAGA
The DNA here is from genome assembly GCF_963924665.1 of Micromys minutus. Taxonomy (NCBI): domain Eukaryota; kingdom Metazoa; phylum Chordata; class Mammalia; order Rodentia; family Muridae; genus Micromys; species Micromys minutus. Next base: position 4,539,255 of record NC_137979.1, read on the forward strand.
AATTCGGGGCACAGATGAGACCCCCGCTTCCCACAGGTTAGCCCTGCCCTCCTATACACAGGGAGGGGTTAGGGGCTGGGGTTGAAGCTCGGCGGTAAAACACTTGTTTAGCCTGTGTGGGGTCCTAAACTCCAGCATCACAAAAGCAAAGACAAGGACAGTGCCAGTACCTGGACCTGGCACCTGCCCACAAGCTGGAAGCTGCTGGGTCTTTCCACGTGCCTGAGAGAAGCGGGAAAACACATTTGCATGAAGACCTATGCCCAGGCGGCTACCTCGCCCTTCTCCAGGAAATGGAGAAGAAGTAAGAGCAGAAACCACCCCCCTCGCCCCCTCTCCTTTCCGAACCAGGTGGTTCTGCGTCTGCTCTAAGGCCTGGAGCTTGTTGGATCACCACCATACCTGTGAGATACATGTGCCCCAGGAGGGAGGCTGTGTGTGTGTGTGTGTGTGTGTGTGTGTGTGAGAGAGAGAGAGAGAGAGAGAGAGAGAGAGAGAGTGAGTGATTTGAGTGGGTGGTTATTGAGCCAGATCTTCACAGTTGACAGCATTGTATTGCAGTGTCAAGATGTTGGACGTGCCTGACTAGCAGTTATTTAAAGAGACTAAACGGGAGGAAACAGGAAAGGGACCCATCAGGCCTCGCTTCGACCTTCCCTCAGCCAGCATCCCATCCCAGGCTGAGAACTGGAGACAGACACAGCTGTGTGAGAGGCTGTAAGGGGGACTTTTTGGGGAGAAGAAAGGGCAGATGCTTGGGGGCAGCGGGAGACAGAAAGAGAAATGAAGCCATGGTCTAGGTTGGGAGTGAGGGATGGAGGGAAAACAAGAGGATTCTGGGATACTATTCAGCCAGCTTCTTGAACATTGGTGAGGAAGCAATTGGGAAGAGAGTCTGTTTGGGTGAATGTTGCCCCCCTTAAAGCTGAGCATTTGAATACCAATCTTAGAACAAAGGGCGGACCTATTGGCCATGGGAGTGAATCACACAAAAGTCTCCAGAACCTGGTTGTGACCGGCCATGGAGTGTTTCCCAGCAGGCTCCTTCTCCTCTTGGGCTCTTTCGTCTGTGAGTGACAGCCAGTGTGGCAGGCTGCAGTCCCACAGGCCCTGTATGCTTGTGACACCCCAGCTTGGACCTGCTGAGAGCTTTACACACAGGGCCCCGGAGGCAGGGCACCCCACCCGGCCTGGGCAGTTGCCTAATGTCTCCCACTCGTGTCTACTGGGCCTACTGCAGAACCGTGCCACCCAGAAGAGCCACCCGGACTAATCCATTCGTTCCGCCACCTCAACAAAAGCAAATCTGCCTAAGTTAACCCAGACGGGGAATTTTACACTGTGCCCAGCAATGACCATCGAAGTGCCAGGGTGCTGGTTCAGCTTCAGGTCTGCACGCGGCGTGGTGTGTCCCCCACTTGGACCTCCCCTCATGTCATGCCCCACAGCTCAGCCTTCTGTTGCCTGGCAAGCGCCCTCGGGGCTCTGAGGGTGAAAATTGTCTTCTCCTTCCACAAGCAGAGGAACATGGCACCGTTCCTTATGCCGATGAGTTGCCATCCCTGCGTCTTCTCCCTGAAAACAGATACACCCACAGAGGACAGAAGGCCACCAGGGATGCCAGGTGGCTCCCAAATATCAGGATGTAGTTATTCTACGTGGCTGGCCCACAAGGTTCTCAGATGCCAGCAGCCACACAGGGCACAGGACGGAGATGAAGATGGGAGTGAGAGTTACCGTGATCCTGAGACATCCACACGGAGATGTCAAGGAGGCAGATGCCACCCAAGTGCAGATGCCTCAGGTGCTGGCCTAGGGACACCCCATAAACTTTAAGTTCCATGCAGGTGCAAGTACTCATTTCTTATAGGGCTGATGGAGTCAGGGTCTTGCCAGGTTAACACATTAACAAGGTCCCTCTCAAATTTCAACACAAACTCCAACCTCAAAGCCTGAATCCAAAGCACCAGGGCCTAAGTCTTTCACAGAAGTTTCCGTCCTAAACACAGAACTATGGGGTGGAGTGTGTTTGCCTCTTTTGTGGTTCTTCTCTTTTATTTTTAAACACACAGTCTCAAATAACCCAGATTGGCCCCAAAGTCACACAGCCATGGATGACTTTGAAGCCCCTGGTTCTCTTGCCTCCTCTTCCCTGGAGCTGAGATCACAGGCCTCTGCCTCGGTGCCTGTTGAAGGCAGAACTAGGGATCAAGTCCAGGGCCTCACGTGAATTAGGCAAGCACTCCACCAATTGAGCAACTGCCTCAGCCCGTATGTCTTCAATCCTTACATTTCTTTTCATTCGGCCGTTCTGACCAGAGGCCCTCAGCCCAAGGGGCTAGGAAGAAGTTCCTTCTCTCCCCATCCACTACAAAGGTCTCAAGATTCAACATGGCCCTATGGTGCCCTTCCCATCCATACGAACCTCCATTTCTCCTTGCCCCTCAGAATCCTTCCCTCCTCTGGGTGCGGAGCATCCCTTCACAAGAGCCAGAAACAGCCTCCAAGCCAAGGCCAGGCTGCTTCTCTGTGTACAGACTCCGGCCAGGACGTACCAGACACACCTGGTCAGTCAGGGGGGCGAGGAAGGGAGAAGCACTTGGTGTTGAGTTTTCCTCATTGCTGGGCCAACATGTCTGACAAGAGCAACTTAAGAAAGGAAGGGTTTGGAGGTGCAGCCCGTGACATCAAGAAAGATGGGGTGACAGGAACTTGAGGCAGGTGGTCAGATCACATCTTCAGCCAAGAAGCAGAGAAATGGATGCTGGGGTTTTTTTATTATTATTGCCTTCTCCTTTTTATGCGGCCTGGTACCCCCCGCCCATGCACGGTGCCACTCACAGTTAGGGTGGGTCTTCTCACTTTGAGCGACTCGATCTAGAACCTCTCGTTCATGTTCAAATTTTATTTATTTATTTATTTATTTTTACACTCCAGATTTTATTCCCCTCCTGGTCCTCTTCAACTGTTCCACAGCCCATACCTCCTCCCCCCATCCCCAGTCTCCATATGGATATCCCTACCCTACCCACCCCACCAGACCTCTAAACTTCCTGGGGCCTCCAGTCTCTTGAGGGTTAGGTGCATCTTCTCTGACTGAACCCAGACCTCTGCTGTATATGTGTTGGGGGCCTCGTATCAGCTGGTGTATGCTGCCTGGTTGGTGATCCAGTGTCTGAGAGGTCTTGGGGGTCCTCCTACAGGGTCGCTCTCCTCCTCAGCTTCTTCAGCTTTTTCCTAATTCAACCACAGGGTCGTCAGCAGCTTCTGTTTATTGGTTGCGTGTAAATATCTGCATCTGACACTTTCAGCTGCTTGTTGGGTCTTTCAGAGGGCAGTAATGACAGGCCCCTTTTTGTGAGCACTCCATAGCCTCAGTAATGGTGTCATGCCTTGGGGTCTCCCCTTGAGCTGGATCACATCTTGGGCCTGTTGCGGGACCTTTTGTCCTCAGGCTTCTCTCCATTTCCATCCCTGCAGTTCTTTCAGACAGGAACAATTATGGGTCAGAGTTTTAACTGTGGGATGGCAACCTCATCCCTCACTTGATGCCTTGTCTTTCTGCTGAAGGTGGGCTCCCCATGTCCCCTCTCCCCACCATAGGGTATTTTATCTAAGGTCCCCTTGAGTCCTGAGAGTCTCTCACCTCCCAGGTCTCTGGTACATTCTAGAAGGTCCTCCCAACCTCCTACCTCTGAGGTTGTCTATTTCCATTCTTTCTGCCCTCAGGGTTTCAGTCTTTTTCCCCCACCAGATCATGTTTCCCTCTCCCCAACCCCGTTCCCTTTCTCTCCCAGGTCCCTCCCTCCCTTGACGATTGTAGTTGCTTTCTTCTCCCTCCCAAGTGGGACTGAGATGTCCCCATTTGAGCCCTTCAGCTTGTTGGCCTTTTTGAGTTCTGTGGACTGTATCTTGCATATTCTGTACCTTTTTGGGTGAATATCCACTTATCAGTGAGTACATACCATGCATGTCCTTTTGGGTCTGAGTTACCTCATTCAGGACGGTATTTTCTAGTTCAGCCCATTTGCCTGCAAAACTCAGGATGTCCTCATTCTTAATAGCTGAGTAGTATTCCACTTTTTAGCAGCCAAGTGACTCTAGATCCTGTCAAGTTGACAGCAAGTATTACCCATAACATATACAAATGCTAATTTTGCCAGGAGCTGCTCTACCTAGCCTAGACTTCACTGATGCCCAAGTTCTGCATCTCCCCCGTAGTTGTTAGGAGAATTCTTGAGGACTTTTGATGTTGACTTTGAAGAAAGTCAGTCATACTCTGTCGCTAATTGGTACCAGCCCCACCAGCATACACTGGCATGCAGTGAGCAGGAAAACCAACAGATACAAAATACTGTGCGGGGAGAGTCTTGTCAACTTGATACAAGCTAGAGTCATCTGAGAGGGGGGACCCTCAAGTGAGGAAAAAGCCTCCATAAGATCAGGCTGCAGGCAAGCCTGTAGGGTATTTGCTTAATTAGTGACTGATGGGGGAGGACCCAGCTCATCATGGGTGGTACCATCCATGGGCCTTGGGTTATATAAGAAAGCAGGCTGAGCAAGCCATGAGGAGCAAACCAGTGAGCAGCATCCCTCCATGGCCTCAGCATCAGCTCCTGCCCCAAGGTTCCTATCCTGGCTTGAGGGTCTGTTCTGACTTCCTTCAGCGATGAGCAGTGATGTGGAAGTGTAAGCCAAATAAACCCTTTCCTCCCCAACTTGCTTTTGGTCATGGTGTTTCATTGCAGCAATAGTAACCCTGACTAGGACAAACGCCATTTGCAAAATTCAACCAAGGGACTAGAGACATAGCTCAGCAGTTAAGAGGGCTTACAGCTCTAATAGACAATCGAAATTCGTTACCAGCACCCACATCAGCTGCTTACAACTGCCTATAACTCCAAACTCTTCTGGGGCTCTCTCCTGGCCCCTGTAAGTTCTTCCCCATATGTGTGCATACACTCACACACACACAGTCACATAAATAACCATTGGTTTTGGTGTCTCAGGTTGTTTGTATTTGTTTTTTGTTTGTTTCTTTGTTTTTCAAGACATGTTATCACTATGTAGACATGCTGGTCTGGTACTTATAAAAACCCACCTCCCTCTGCCTCAGAAAGAAAGGGAGGAAGGAAGGAAAGAAAGAGAGAAAAAAAGAAAGAAAGGGGGAGGGATGGAGGAAGAGAGAAAGAAAGGAAGAAATGAAGGAAGGAAGGAAGAAAGGAAGGAAGGAAGAGGGAGGGAGAGAGAGAGAAAGGAAGGAAGAAAGGAAGGAAGGGGGAGGGAGAGAGAGAAAGGAAGGAAGGAAAGAAGGAAGGGGGAGGGAGGAAAGGAGGAAAGGAAGGAGAGAGAGAGAGAGAGAGAGAGAGAGAGAGAGAGAGAAAGAAAAGATAATTGACTTATCAGCTTTTGGTCTGTGCAGAACAATCACACTCAAGAGGACAAGAACGCAGAGCCCAGGACAGGGGGACACAGATGATGTTCACAGTGGCTTCTGCAAGTACCTCAGACCCCATTGTCACTGAGCAACCAAATGTGAGGACCTCAGACTCGGGCACAAAGCTGGCCTGTAACTTGGAGCCTTCTTGTTTTTGTTTTTGTTTTTGTTTTACATATATCCAGATTGTTCATGTCTGGAGACTGACAAGGGTGGAGGGCCATGTAAACTGAAAGAGGCTTAGACATGGAAGAAGGCCTGAATCAACAAAAAAAAAAAAAAAATTAAGTGACTTGTCTGTGGGCCACAGGCGTGAATAGCTCCCAGGGGTTGAAGGGTGACGGTTCAAGTGAGTTGTGAAAAGAAGTTGAAGGAGCAGCACAGTGCCTGTGGTTGCCACATTTAACCTGTAGTATCCTGACTGTGACAGCATTGGCTTTTACTGTGTGGGACTTGTTTCATTTTATAGAACACTGCAAAGCATTAGGGGACGGGGCTCTGTGAGAAAAATGTGCGCCCTCAGCTTTGTCTCTCCCCCAAGTCTAAAGCCTACCCTCTGCAAGCTCTCCCATGGCAGGTGTCACCGGAGCACCTCATGGCTTGGAGAGGACCTAGGAATGGGTAAATGACTGGCAGGATGGGGAAGAGTGTGCAGTGGGGCCTGGAAGAGCAAAGACGGGGCGTGGCAAAAGCGAGAGGGACCCTCTCCACCAGTCTGCCTCCACCAGGCTCAGGCAGGCTCCCAGGGTGCTCTGTGGACATGGGTTCAATCACTCCCCTAGTGGTAGGAAGTGGCAGGTAGAGGTCATGTGCAAATACCCTGGCCATCCTTCTCAATGAACCCATCCTTGTTTTCCTGCCTAGGTCCCCCTGGACGGCGTGGCAAGCCTGGACGAAGAGGAGACCCTGGTGAGTCCTGGTTTTCTTAGTTCCTAAGCCAAAGCTGAGTAGCACACCATGGACCATGGTCCCAGATGGAGGTGCCAACCATAAAGGTCCTGGGTCATATCTTTCTTCTATCTCTGGGCCACCATGCCTCATACCACTTCTTCTTGGCTTCCTTGCTTCTTGGCACCCCAATCTAGATACCATGTGTCCTCAGCATCCTCCCTGAACCCACCAGCCTTGGAAACTCAGTTCTTGATCACCCATTCTGAAGCAGCAGCCCCCTATGTCAGCAGACAGAGACCCTGCCAGCCAGCTCTCTGCCATGGGACGGTCCTCAGGACACCGTTTCCTGCACATCTCAGCTCCTTCCCAGACCCTGCCTCTTCTACCTTTGGCCCAGCCATCAAGCTACGGTTTCACCACCTTCCTCCTGCAAACCCCAGGCTTCCCTGTCCCCACAGCCACCTTCCTTCCATTGCGTTCACTGCATCCAACTGAACTTACTCTACAGAGTTCCTCACAGTTTGCCCTCCCCCTACCCAAATTTTAACCACTCTCCCCCCAAGAAGCATCTACCCCTTCTGTTTGCTTTCCTACATCTGACATCAACTTGGCCAAAGTAGTCATCCCTCCTTTCTTTCTTATTCAGCTATCAAGAAAAACATCAGGAAACTGGAGAAATGGTTTCAATGGTTAAGAGCACTTGCTGTTCCTACAAAGGACCTGAGTTTGGTTCCCAGCACCTACATCCGGTGGCTCATAACCACATGTCCAGCTTTAGAGGATCTGATGCCCTCTTCTGGCCTCTGTGGGTACTGCACTCCCATGTACATCCTACACACACACACACACACACACACACACACACACACACATGCTTGCTTTTAAGTCAATTTAAACACTCATTTTTTAAAATATTTATTTATTTATTTATTTTATGAGTCCACAGTAGTTGTCTTCAGACTCACCAGAAAAGGGCATCAGACCCCATTACAGATGGTTGTGAGTCACCACGTGGTTGCTGGGAATTGAACTCAGGACCTCTGGAAGAGCAGTCAGTGCCCCCAGTTAAAACACTCATGTGCCCACATCCCTTTTGGTGTTCATTTGTACTGGTTCAAGAATAGGGGACATGTGCCATGTGTGGATGTCAATAATCTCAGATCAACTGAACGAGTCTCAGGACACTAGATACATATACGTAAGAGAAACACTCAGGGCTGTGGGTTAGACTGGCACAAACTCTGTGAGTCAGATGACACATTTGCTGCCTAAGGACTGTACAATTCTATTCTTAAGTGTAATAGATTGATTACGGATAGTTAGTTGGAGTTCATTCTCCCTAGACGGCTAGTGCTGCTTCGAGAAAATGCTTCTCGCCTGTGTGATCCCGTGAACATGCATTAATTGCTGAGAGAGCTGCTTTCTCCTCGCTGTCCTGGAACCGCACTGCCAGGGCCTCTCCAACCCTGGGTGTTTCCAGCTCCCCTGAGCCGATTCCCACAGGCATGTTACTAATCTCGACCTCTTGGGTCCACTCACCTCTTAAATGACTCTTCCCTTGGTCCTCACATCTCCTCTTTCCCTAAACCCGCCAACTCCTGTGTCCCCAACTTCCCAGAACACCGATGATGCCTTTCTCCCTGCCTCTGGCTCCAGAGATTATGTTTGGTGCCCCTCTGAACACAGCATCATCCCAGGTCTCCCCTTCGGCTTGCCATCACAGCGAGACAACATCCTTGCTTCCTGTGCAGAGTCCCCATCCCTCCCTTCCCCATACCAAGTTCCTCTCCATCTCTTAGTTTATCTCTGATCTCTGTTGCCTTCCCTGTCCCCACGGCCACAGCCACCTTCAACACTCACCACCTGCCCCGCCCCCAACATGTCACCCTCCCCAACATGTCACCCTCCCCAACATGTCACCCTCCCCAACATGTCACCCATTTTTTCTCTCCCTGAGCTCTTACTGCGTATTCTTTTCTCTTTCTCCTCAAAAATCAAACTCAGGTAGCTCCGACACAAAGCATTTTGTAAACACATGGTGGAGCTGGGGCCACACCCGCCTCCAGCATCCAGCATGTAAACACATGTGCCAATGAACACACAATCATCCCTTAAACAACACCACAGATTGTGAGGAACTGGGGGCCAGAGGGACCCACCACCAAGAGGACCCTGGGCTGCCTGTGACCTGGGAAAGCCAGCACGTGCTCAGTGGATGCTCCACACTCTTCTCCTGGGAGCTAGGCCTGGACTTCTTTTCCCTTTACAGAAGGCCTCCATAAATTCCCAGAGTTCACTGGGAGAAGTGCCCTCCATCCTTCCCTGAATGCCGCACTCCCAGCAGCTGAAGGGGGGCCTGTGCTGAACTCTAGGATGCAGCTCCCTTTCTTGTGCCTGTGTGTAATGACACACTGAGTGTCCTGCCCAGTGCGCACCCCATCTTTCAGACCTTGTCTTCTTCCTTTGTGACAGGTTTCCTTGCCTTTCACTATCCACTCACTGACATGCCTTTTGGAAGGAGATGAGAAACACTGTCACCCTTTTAAGGACAAAATATAATGTCCCTCAGTTCACTCAAAAACTCATTAGAGGAGGGGTGGGAAAAGATGGTTCGATCAGTAAAGCTCTTGCAGCTCAAGCCTGAGGAACCACGCTTGGTCCTCAGTACCCCATAAAGTGCCACGGTGGTGTAACCTCAGTGTTGGAGAGACGGAAACAACCAGAGAGACTGCGGCTGGCTGGCCAGCTTTGGAGAATGAGGGACAAGCATCCGTACACATAGGCCAATGAAGAAGCCATGTTTCTAAAACACTACGGGTATTGACTGAGCAAAGAGACTTGAGCTTGACTTCTGCACACACACATACACATGTACAAACGCACACATGTGCACCTGCACACATGTGAACACATACACACAAAAGGATACAGATCTAAAAAAAGACATTTCTCTAAAGAAGGCATGCGAATGGCCAGCAGCCTCTGGGTGTGGCAGACCCCGTAATCCCAGCACTGGGGAGACTGAAACAGGCTGATTCCAAGTTCAAGGCTAGTTTGGAACGAGTAGTGAGTTCCAGGCAAGCCTGTCTCAAAAGAAGAGGGAGAGAAAAACTTAACAAAAGCAAAACTGTGCAACAGGGGAAATGTCTGCATCACTAATCATCAGGTGATAACAAGTCAGAACCGTTAGCTACGTCACCTCAATCCATAGAACAGCTGTTATCAAAAGGACGGAAGACAGCGAGAAAGGGGAGTCTCCACCCAGTGTTAGAGGACGTGCCTCAGTGGAAATCAATATGAAGCTTCCTCAGAGTTATACAGCCCAACTATCCTGCCTGTGGGCATACACACCAGATGTGATGTCACGTTGTGGGGGGACATCTGCACCCCTGCTCCTCTTAACACTTTTCACAGCCGCTGAGGTACACGGGCAGCCTGGAGCCTCCACAGTGGGTAGAACAAGGTGCGGCCAATACACACGGAGCAGTTTCACCTGTGAGAAGAGAACGGAGTCCGACCGCCCCAGAGAAAAATACAGCGAAATCAGCGAGCCCGAGACAGTGAGAGAGCCTGTCTCAGAAAAGCAAGGTGTGTAAAGAGTAACACTCGTGGCTCGCCCGCCCGTGCACACCTGCAGCTCTATACTGAGCCCTTCAGAATCCTGCGTTTCCCATGATCCCCGAGGACGGCAAGAGGAGAACATGTCCTTACCCTAATTCTGCAGACCAGCAAGCAAGACTCCAAGGGAAACACTATCTTGTCTAAGGTCAGCTGCTAACCAAGGCAACACGTCCCTTCTGCAGCCCTCCCTCCTGTGAGGTGGTCTGTCCTTCCTGTCAGAGCCGGTGAGAGCCACATAAAGCAGACGTCCCTCTCTGGTTGACTTTGGGTGAGCCTGGTGCTTATTTCTAGACGGCCCCCCACACATGCATATCCTGACATTGTCACCCTATAGTATACAAGGCAGGCTCTTCTGGAATGCTGGGACAGGATCTGACTCGAATACTGTCCTACTACAAACACGCCTGCCACCCTTGGTGTCTCCAATCCTAATGAGAACCTGTCCCAGGACAGCATCCTCCTGGACCTCCAGTCATCATAGGTCCAGCTGGTCCGAATAGAATGGATCCCTCACCTACTCCCCGGTGGTTTGCAACCGGGAAGCATGTCTGGTATAATTAATTGCCTGCTCCAACCTCCTTCCCCAGGCAAGTTTGTGTGACCCTGAATTCCAGAGATGAGATTTTGTACCCAGTGTTCCCATTTTGGCTAAAAGGCTGGAGGCCTCTCTAGAGTGTGTTTCAAATGAGAGCATCTTCCATCTGTAGTCCGGCCATGCTTGGGGCCACCGGTTCCTCAATGTGAAATCACACAGTAGAAAACTGACAGTTGCTCTTCTTTGCCCTGAGGTCTATGTGCATGTGTGTGAGAGAGAGAGTGTGTGTGAGTATGTGTGTGAGAGAGAGATAGCGTGAGTATGTGTGTGTGTGTGCATGTGTATGTGTGTGTGCATGTGTGTATGTATGTGCATGTGTGTGTATGTGTGTGTGTGTGAGATGTGCTTGCATGCATGTGAGAGAGTGTGCTATAATTCCAGCCTCAGCTTATGTTTATCTGTGCTATGGCTATTCTTGTGTCTTTTGTGGACACGCACACATGAGTGAATGCTTGTGCACACACACACACACACACACACACACACACACACACGCCCACTAAGCATCTTCTTCGCACACATGAGTGAATGCTTGTGCACACACACACACACACACATACACGCCCACTAAGCATCTTCTTCAGTCCTCCCCACTACCCAGAAAGAAAGGCAAACATGGATAATTCAGAGACATAAGCTTCTACCTCACTTTCCCCCTCTTCAGCTCACACTACCTCTGAGTTTGCTCCAGCCTTAGCCCATCTGTGCATGAACTCAGTCTAAATGCGCCTGGGTCACTCCATCCCCTAGAAAGTCTTGAGAAACACAGCAGAAGGTTCATGAGCTCCTGCAGGGATGTGTTTGGATTGTAGAATACAGATCCCGGCTGAGGTGTCACAGCAGGGAGAGCAGCCCGGGCAGATGAACAGAGTCCAGGACAACAGTAACGGTTGTGGGGCTGGGAACAGGGACTCTAGCACACTCAGGCCACAAGGGCAGCCACCACCTCCACTGTGTGGGCCATCCTGGTATGCTAACAAAAATACTCTGCAGGAAGATCAAGCGTACCTTTGGGAGACATTAGGGAAATGACTGACCCCGGGGGAGCCAAAAGCTCAGATGGAGAGGATGGGCTCCCAGACCCGCCACCCACCTGTCAGCGCCGAACAGGCAGCTCACCCACCCAGGCAGCCAGTCCTCCTACCCCCCAAGGTGTGGACGAACATGGCTCCCAGATTGGGAAGCCCTGACAGGCCACAGCCACTTTGTAGACAGTCCTGAGAATTTCCAAACCTCCTACTTCCTCGGGGTAAGTCATCTGGCTCTTGTTTAATTGCTCCCATATTCTGGGGCTTAGAACATATGTTTGAAAGCTGTGTGCCTAAGGGTCAGAGAGCAAAATACATGGTGGAGCCAGGCTCAGGGGTGGGGGCACCAAGGGTCAATTGGGGGACCTGAACTAGACTCAGTGTGTGAGCAGGGAACCCTGGAAGACCTAAGCCACGGCCCTCCCAAGCCATCTCTCCTGAGTCACCCACTTGCTACAGACCATAGAATCTGCCTCCAGCGGCCGTGCCAGCCCAGTAAACTATAGAACAAAGTCACGAGCAAAGGGTTTTAGCAGAGGCGCTGGCCCAACAGGCAGCTTCTGCCTTTCTCTGGAGTGCCTGTTTGAGTGTGTGTGCCTGCCAGACACGGAGCTGGGCGGAGCTGGGCATCAGGATAGCTGTCAGTCACTCGGGGAAAGGCAGAGGAGGAAGCTGGCCTTGATTGGCAGAGATCCGTACAGGAGGGCGGGCCCAGGGGCAGGCATGTGGACAGGAGCAGGCACGTTCATATGTTCTCGGGAAGGTTACTGGGTCTCTCTAATGGTGTTTGTCTTCTCTGGAAGACAGGAACAAGGTCAATCACTGTACGTTCAGGATCTATGCTGACCGTGCCTGTTTGGCCCAGCCAGACTCAGGGGAAGCACGGTCTCTGTATCACCACTGGTGGGAGTCTTCACGTATCCACTCGCCACTCAAACCCTGGCCGTCTCTCCTTCCCTTCATCCTCTCCCACCAGCCCATTGATCCGAAAGTCCTATCTCTCCTGTTTGCCAAGTGTCTACATCTTCTTACCTCTTCCTACCGCCACTGCTGGGGCCTGCCAGGGACTGCTGCGGCACACCCTCGGGTCTACCCTGGTCCCTCTTGCAGCCTTCATCCATGTTGAATTCTTCAGTGACCCCTGGCTGCCCAGAGCACGGAGCCCTTGTGCTTGGCTGTTCTTCCCTCCCCTACTCCCCCCTCATCTCAGGAAAAGCCCAGAGATTTGGAAGTGAGCTCTATCCCTGCTTTTCTCTCCCTGCCCCCAAGACCCAGCTGAGCCCCTTCCTGAACCTGCCAGGATTGGCCCCCAGCTACATCCTTGGCGATTCCTGTGCTTCTCCTGAGTCCTGTTGTATCCTTGAGTGGTCTGAGGAGAGCAGTCTGCCAGGCGGGGCCCTTCCCACTGTCCTCACTACTGCGGCCCTTCCTCACCCACAAGGCTCCCGGCTCTCTGTTGGCCAGGCAGGTTTACCCCTTCTTCCAGTGTCTGCCGAGGGGTGCCTGCTTGCAGCCTCACCCTACAGGGTGGGGTCTGGGGTGTGATGAGAACAGAGGGGTTACTGGTGTGCTAGAAGCATGCATTTGTGGCAGGGACATTGCTTTGGGGAGCTGAGAGACCATCTTCCAGATTACCCTGCCCCTTAATTGATACCAGCAATTCTCAACCGGTGTGTCACAACCCCTTTGGGGGCCACATATCAGTATGTGCCTGCATTCGGACATTTACACTATGATTCATAATAGTAACAAGGTTATAGTTGTGAGGTAACAGCCACCAGGTGAGGAAACCCCGCTCTACACTGTCCCTTCAGTCTCCTTGTGCACATCTAACCCCGGAGCTGGCTGTGGTGACCCACCCCAGCTCTGCCCAAGCATATACACTGCATGTCTTCACCCCAACCCTTCTCTATAGCCAAAGTGCTTTCTCCTCTTTATCTCCCTCCTCCATGGTAAAACCCAAAACCTGCCCCCTGGAAAGCAAGATCGAACTCAGATTTAGCTTTACAGAATGTAACAGGTATGAACACGCAGAGCCTCATGAACCGAACACATGAACCCAAGCATGTGAGAAGCATCACTGTCTCCAACATGGCCACCCAGGCCCCTCTGAGGACAAAAGTTTCTCATCTTGGCTCTGTGGCTGACCCTTGTTTACAGAGCCACTGTGGGCAATACTGTGACCCCCACTGAAGCCCAGAGTTGATGAGGTGGGCAGTGGCCAGGCTGTGCTGACGGTGGCTCTTGTGTTTGTGTTTTGCAGGCTCTCCAGTAAGTGTCTCGGGCTGTGCTGTGCTCCTGAAAGATAAGACATTTATTTGGTTCTCTCCATTAATTCAACTCCTGAAAGTGAATTTCGGTCAAAAAGGTGTTTGCCTTAAAAACAAAGAGAAAGGTCAGAATGTAGCTCAACTGGCAGAGGGGCTTGTCTGGATGGATGCCCTGGATTTGAACCCAGTACCACATAAAACCCTGCGTAATGATGTACACCTACAACCCCAGTATTTGGGAAGGAAAAGCAGGATGATAGTGGCCATCTTTGGCTGTATAGGGATGCTGAGGCTAGCCTGGGCTACATATTTTCTGTCTGGGAAATAAACAAGTGAAAAGGGGTCCATCCCAGACAGAAGCTGGATTCGTTTTTAAACAGTAAAGGAAATCCCTGTGCTTTCCTTGCCCACTAGAACATTCTAGACCAGCTTTTCAAGGGAGCTCCTATGAATCTGGTGACTCCTCCCCAAATCTTTGGTTCAGCTTTGCGTACAAAAATGTGACAGCTTATCTCCGGTTCTTTCTCTGCCCGCCGATATTTTAATTTTTTTTTTTTTTTTAATTTCCTGTGCTTCAGCGAAGGGCATCAGACAGTAGCCCCAAGACAAAACCGGGCCTGGTCACTGGACCCTGGAGTTCTTTCTTCTTCTTAGTCAGTTTGTCTTGCTCCCAGCTGGGACCTGGTGAGCCTGGCTGGCAGAGGTGCTGAGGCGGCACCAGGAGTAAAAATGCTGCTGCGTCTAAGAGGGTGTGAAGGAAAGCTCAGAGAGGCTCCCACCTTGGCCACATAGAGGCTGCTTTGATGGCAGCGACTCAGTGGCCCTGGGACTCTCCCTTTCTCTTTGATTCCTCTGGGTGGATTTTCAGGGCCAGATAAAGCCCTGTGCACCCATTCAAGCACGTGAACAGTCAACTGGAGCCAAATTTAACCTTCCAAAGGAATTATTTTCAGATGAGCCACATTGCTCTGACTCCTATTCCCATGATTCACGTGGCCCCCAAACCCCCATCAGCACCCTTCAGAATCTGCCTTCTCTGCACATGTAGCATCAGTTTGAGCCAAAGGAAAGGCAGGCCAACCGAAATGTGTAGGATTTTGGCCACAAGTGAACTTCCTGGTAAAGTGTTCCCGGAGGCCCCTTGGAGTCAGCCTGTACAAACCTGTGGAAATACAAAACACAGAGACTAAGGCATGGGTTTGTAGCTGGCTCAGCTGTTAAAATAGCAAATGGGTTAAGCAAGCAGGAAAATTTAAGCTGCCGCTGCAAGGGGCTTGGAGGGGGAGGGGATACCCATGTGGTGGGACACTGTCGGGTAGGCGTCTGTAGCCTTAAGCAGGCCTAACCTGGGCTGGGGACAGAGAAACAGACAGTGGCGGTGCATGTCCCCCATATCTCTAGCTTCTCTAGAACCTTCTCAGCTCGATCCGTTCCAGTAGAAACAAGGATGAGCTGACAGCTCCTGTGTAAAGGACATTTTCAGTCCCTGGTTTGGTCATAGTGGTTGTGACACCTCCTTCCAGTCCTATGTGACCACAGTCTTATGCCAGGACTGACATGGGGGGGACACATGTGGGCATAGTAGTACCTTGGTGGCTCTGATGAAGGCCCACAGCCCCTTCCCCATGGCTGCTGATAGAAGGTGGTTGTCCTTCTGACCCACCAGACCCAGCATCACCCCCGACCCAGCACACGACAGCCATCAGTGTTAGTCCCCTAGTACCATGCAGAGAGCAGGGGTGTGTGGCCGGACAGTTGTAACATTTCCATACAGTTTTCTGCCCAAACTCTGACTGTTAATGGCTTATTAATCACCACAGGGGCAAGCGGGACGAGATGGCTACCCGGTAATTTGACATTTTTTTGTTCTCTCTCTGCCTTCTCCTTAATCTGATGCTCTCCTGAACCTTGACATTCTCCTCTAGAATCTTGACTGCACTGTAGCCCCGCCCTCCTCCTCCTGTGCACCTCGGTAGCTGGGCCGTTTTCTTTCTGTGGAAGGATCTGTGTGCGCTCTGGGTGGGCCCCAGCTTCCCAGGCTGAGCGATAGGCTACCAAAAAACAGTTCTCCCTGCAGCCTTGAGTATCCGCTGAGCCTCAAGCCATGGCCTGGCTGGGCCCTGCCCTCCTGAGGGACACTGCTCTACCTCTACCCAGTGTCAGGGACACCCTATGATCTTACCACTCAGAATGAGGGAGCCGGCTACTTCTGGTTTGGTGTCTATGAGAACCTCAAAAAAATTAGTGTGAATTTGGGGTTAATGTCCCTGCCCAGGCCAAGTGAGTATCAGATCAGAGACAAGAAGTTGGGGTGACCCTGCTGCCGCCTGGGCCTTGCCAAGATTAAGGGGTGACAGTGGCATCCAGAAGAATAGATGCCCTGGGACTATCAGGGACCAAGCAGCTGTGGTGAGGTGTAGCTGAGGATGACCACCATGAGTTTTGAGGCCAGCCTGATCTACAGAATAAGATTTTGCCTCGTCATTGATTAATTATTTAATTAACTAATTAATTAATTAAACAGTAGGGAGATTGACGAAGCCTGTAGAACAGAGCTCGGGGCGTCTCACATGCAGGGATTTGTTCCGTGCCTTCAGAGAGGAGGATGCAGGGAGAGAAATGGTGACTGGTTTCGAGAGCTGTCTCAGAACTGGCTGGCAATGATGCTGTGGTCCTCGGTCCTGCAGGGCATGAATCCCGGGAGGTGAGAAAAGCGGTCTAACCTAGAGTGCCAAGGAGACCTGGCTTGATTCCAAACCTACAGTTTCATAGCTTGGTGACCCCAGGGAAGGCACATACCCTCTCTGAGCCTTCATTTCCTCCTCTGTGAATGAGATAATTAAGTCCTCAAACAAAGTATGGGAATTGAGGCTAAATGAGACCCAACAGGTGACAGTTCTGCATAACTTACAAAATGGGTCACGTACAGCTCTCCAGGACTTGAAAGGGCTGTTTGTACACATTGATATTGAGCCCAAAGCAAAGCTGTGCTGGGTCCAGGCCCCTTTGGAGTCTCCTGGGTAAGTGAGGCAGTTTCCCCAAAAGGCAGTCTAACCTCTCAGACGAGAAAGTGGGGCTCTGCATGAAATGTGACTGAAATGCGACAGCTCACAGAGCAGGGCTACCCAACCCAGAATTCCTTCTGATCAGGGAACAGTCAAGTTCTCACTCTGACCCCTCCCCAGGGATGCAAGGGTCTCAGGAATTTGGCTGGGGTATATCCCCACTTGGGTATTACTAACTTGGGAAGACTAGAATCCTTCTAGCAAAAACCTCCAAGTCCTGGGGGCCTTGAAAGACATGCCCACCCACCTTGAGGTTTCTCTTTAAGTACAGATTCTCTCCTGCCCCACTGTCAATTGAAAATACCATAGTTTTTAAAGTACCTGCTCCATCCATTTTAACAACCCATCCTGGCTAGAAACAGTGTGTTACAGAGCCCTGTGGTCCTCTCCCACCTCCCCCTACACCCCTTGTATTACTTAGTTAGGGTTTTACTGCTGTGAACAGACACCATGACCAAGGCAACTCTCATAAAAACAGCATTTAATCTGGGCTGGCTTAGAGGTTCAGAGGTTCAGTTCATTATCATCAAAGTGGGAACATATTGGCACCCAGGCAGGCATGGTGCAGGGGGAGTTGAGAGTTTAACATCTTCATCTGAAGGCTGCTAGCGCAAGACTGACTTCCAGGCAGCTGGGATGAGGGTCTTAAACCCATGCTCACAGTGACACACCTCCTCCAACAAGGTCACACCTCCAAATAGTGCCACTCCCTGAGCCAAGCATATACAAACCATCACACACACCACACACACCCCTACCCAGTCAGAGCAGATATGGGGCTGCAGCTCCCTGCTACAGCCAGATGGTTGCAGGATTGTCTTAACCCATGGCACTTAGGCTACCCGGGAAGAACCAGATCCCAAACCCCAAGCCCTGTCCCCACCATTGCAAAAATAACAAAGCAAACTTTTAAAAGTTGAGTGTCTCTGCACATGCAAGGCCCAAAGGGAGTGGGAAGTCTCTGCTGTTTTACACTGACCCAGGAGCCCTCTCCACTGGCTGAGAACAGCAGCGCCATTGGCTGGTGATGAAATTCATTTATTCCTGCATAAGGGGCAGGGATTTGTTCTAAACAGCTACCGGGTGGTCTGCAAAGGCTTCTTCTCTCACTGCACCTCTTATCCCTGCTTCCTTCCCTGGTCTAGGGCAAAGGAGAGATGGCAGGAAACTAAGCGAGAGGTTAAGGTGCAGGTCTGAATCCATCTCTGCCACTGGCTATAGCTAAGATGCTAGAATAGGAAACCCCACCCCCAAGTGTCCCTAAACCTCAGGCTCCTTCCTGTTCTTTCCTCAGGAGCTGGGGTTCTAGTGACTCGAGATGCACAAGGGGCACCCAGGACATGCTGGTCACAGCAAGTCAATGTCATCTGATGGGGCCATCAGGGATTGTGGGGATTAAATGTGAGGTGTAGACAGATGTCTAGCTCCAAACTTGGCCCACAGTGGGATCTGTGAATTCTGGGATGGGGGCAGGAATAAGGATGCATGAGCCAGGAGCTCAAGGGACCCTGTGTCCTGGTGCAGGTAATTTCTCTAGGAAGCAAATCAGTGAAGGCCCAGCAGGCCAGCTGTCCCCACTTCCTGTTTGCAGGACTGAAGCAACCACCCTGAGTCCTTGAAACGCATGTCGATGTACACCTGGAATGCCAACACTTGGGAAGCAGAGGCAGGAGAGTCAGAAGTCCAAAGTCATTTTTAGCTACATACTGAGGTTGAGGTTAGCCTGGGCTACATGAAACCCCACCTCAAAAACAAATAGAAATGTTCTGAAGGCTCAGCAGTTAAGAGCGTTTGTTCTTCCCGAGGGCCCAGTGCCCACTTCTGACCTCCACACATCGGGCACCCATACATACAAACACACTAAACTCTCCTGTACTTAAAATAAAGGGAATGTCAAAAAACTATTTAAATACATAATTTTTTTTAGAATGGAAAAGACAGGCTAGTAAGATGGCTCAGTGGGTAAGGCACTTACCATACAAGCCTGACTCCCGGAATTCCATATAAAGGGTGGATTAAGAGAGCAAACTCCACAAAGCTGAAGTACATACTTACTTCCCATATACATAACTGTGGTATGTGGATGCCTTCGCACATACACATATGGACATGTGCACATAGACAGACAGACAGATAGATAGACAGATCAGATTGATGGGTGGGTGGATGGGTGGATGGAGAGAGAGAGAGAGAGAGAAGGTGGGTGGGGGGATGGATGGATGGATGGATGGATGAATGGAGAGAGAGAGAGAGAAGGTGGGTGGGGGGATGGATGGATGGATGGACAGATGGATGGATGGACAGACGAGCAGACAGATGATGGAGAGATGGAGAGATGATGATGATGTAATAAGCGATCAGTTTTAGGAGCAGCTGTTTTGCCGCTCGCTGCAGCTCAGTGCTGGTGTTTTTGTTTGAGGGAATCTTAGAAGCTGTGTTTACTTTGTTGGCAAACTTTAGGACGCAGGGGATGGGGGGGTAGTTCCTAGCGGGAAGAAAGAACAAGGAAAGCTGAAGCAAAAGGCTGTGGGGGGGATCCCCGGCCTGTGCTGTCTACGCTCACCCCCCCCCCCCCGGCTGAAACGAGGTCCATATGTGCAACCCGTAGAAGTGGCCAAGGGACGGGCAACAGGGGCCACCCACATCTGTGAGGCAGGTTATGGACTCAAGGGGTCACTGTCTCCATGCCCTTCCTGAACAGAGGCTTTGTGCCCCCCAAGGGCTTGTTAACAGGACCTTACAGTTGCAATGAATGCATTGTGTCTATCACAGAACATTTAGAAGACAGAGAAAGGCACCCAAAAAAGTGAAAAACCGATCCTCCTCCTCCCATCCACAGACAATAAACTCACTATTTTCATGTTGTTTGTCTAGCATTTTTACAAGCAGCTTTGTTCGAATACTTCCACTATTAAAATAAATAAATAAATAAAAACAAGGCTATAGGGACACACTTCTGTCACTTGAAATATCATGCGGCACTCCCGGTATAGGGACAAGCTTTTCTCTGTCACTTGAAATATCATGAGGCACTCCCGCTATAGGGACAAGCTTCTCTCTGTCACTTGAAATATCATGAGGCACTCCCCATCACTAAATAATAGCAATGGCTACATAGTATCTCATCCCATGTATCATTTTATTTAGCCCATCTCTAAGTCATATTATTTATATGGGCAATTTTTTATCCTTATAGTCAACATCCTGGGAGTAAGGAAAGGCTTGTTTCTGTGATTATCTCCATACAATAAATGTCTATAAGTCCAATTGTTGCACCAAAGGGTTTGCACATGTTGAAGGCTTTTGATGTGCTTTGCCAAATTGCCCTCTGGGAGGCCACCCTCATTTACATTCCCACCAACAGAGCATGAGCACAGCATGGTTCTCAAAACTCTGGCCAACTGTGGGTATTATCATACTTCGAATTTATTTCAATATGATAAGTTTTTAAATATCCATCTATATATGTATGTGCCATGTTTTAATTTAGGGTGTGTTTTCATGACAAGTTCTCTTTCTGTCGTTTTGTTTTGTTTTGTTTTACAAGTCAGGATTTCACTGTGTAGCCCTGGCTGTCCTGAAATTCACTCTGTAGGCCAAACTGGTCTCAAACTCAGAGATCTTCCTGCCTCTACCTCCCTAATGCTGGGATTAAAGGCCTAGTTAGAAGTCTTGAGACCAGACCTACTTGTTAAACTTTGTGTTTGCCTGACACCTAGTGGTAAAATTTGGAATTGCAAGTATAGAGTTTGAAACTGAATGGGGCAACCAAGAAACTAGCAATCAGCAAAGGGGGAGTTCTGAGCGCTGAGCTTTGTGAATCAACTGCGGGGGAGGGGAGGCGGGGGGGAGCAAAGGATCCTCAGGTGTGGTATTCCAGAATCTTGGGGGATTGATCAGATTTTATGTGTTAAAGTATCCCAGCATCTCATACACAGGCTTGATATCATACGTTGGGCAGGGAAGGCACAAAGTTAAACCAAACCCAGTCACAGCCTTAAACACCTGGGGATGGGAGAGAGGCCATCTGGACACCATAGAGTCATCCTGAAAGTGTTTCCCACGTCCCTTTTTTCATCTTGAGATGTGTGTAGCTTCTAAGGTGACAATGACTTATCTGTCACTCAGGGCTCAAGCTTGCCTCCACCTCTCACCCTTTACACAAAAACACAGAACTGGCCTTCACGTCACTACAAACAAACCTTTGCTCTTCTTTAGACTTTTTGTTTTCTTCACCCTCGGCATTGAGCTTCCATGGTTCTCTGGCTTCTCACCTGCCTTCTGAAGGCTGTAAACAGTCCTTAACACAGGGGAATGCACCAGAAGGGAAGATAGGAGGGTTCGGTGAGGGTGTTGGTGGGTGCACAGCGAGTTCTGTGATTTGGATCAAATATTTCAGAAGGACAAAATGACCTTTGAGCTGAGCCTTCGATGACAAGATGCAGAGATCTGAGGGGCGAGCGCTCTCCACAGAGGAAAACAGAAGATCATGGAGTTTAGAGCAAGCTTCATGTGCTAAGAGCCAGCTGCGGCCAGGATGGATGGATAGAGAAAGCAAATGACAGAGGGGGTGGGAGGGGAAAGGTGTCCGGGGGGCTGGAGAGATGGCCCAGCAGTAATGGCTGCTCTTGCAGAGGACCCGGATTAAGTTCCCAGTATAAGACAGCTCACAACCCCCCATAACTCCAGGGTCAGGGCATCCGTGGCTCATAACACGGTGCACATAAACTTGTGAGACACACGCATACACATAAGTAAAAATTAACTCCTAAAAAGGAGGAGGAATGCTGTAGTCCAGGGGCTGCATGACATAGGACCTTGTAGACTGGCAGTGGGGAGCAAAGATCCCCCAAGTCCCACACTTCCTGAACTGTCACAGGGCACCCTTGAAGCCATCCGTGTGCCCCTGAAGCAACTTTACCCTCTGTCCTCCACACATATGCATACATAAGTAGGTATACAAGTGAAAGAGTGAGGGGGGAGGGGAGGGCTTATGCAGCCCCCAGTCCTGGAGGCTTGAAGTCTAAGATTGGGGTAGGGCCTTGAGCTTCTCTTCCAGAGCACTCAGTGGCATGGCGTCCGGCTCTCACCTCTATGAATCCCCCCTACCCCGGGCCCTGCTGTTCTCTGTTCTTCAACGTCTCTGCTATACCTCCCTCCGCTTACAAATCAGCTCCACCTCAGCACCTCCAGACACAGTGTTCTCTCAGACAGATCACCCAGCTTCTGCACCGCTCATGTTCCCTGTGCACACAGCGGAGGTAGCTCCGTCTTCCACGCCTACTGTTTAAGGCACAGGCGTCCCATGCCAAGCAGGCACAGCAGTGTGCACGAAGGGAGAGACCAGGCCACATGGGGCGATTGTGAACAGTGGACTGGGAAAGAGAGAGATGCTGAGTGTAGCCCAGCCAGCCCCTGTGCCCGCCTTCCAGATGAGACTGGAACTCTGCAAGTCCCTGTAAAATTCTGGGCAGATCTGCGTGGTTGACCCTCTCTGAGCCAGAACTCTGAGATATCCCCAATCAGAAGCTTGTGACATCAACAGGATGTCACAAGTGGAAAATCCCACACCTGGCCTGTGATAGTCACAGCACAGGGGTAGGGGCTGAGGAGGTGGCTCAGTGGTCAAAGAGCTTGACCACTTGTCTCAAGAGCTTGCAGAGTTCAGATTCCCAGAACGCACGGAAATGCCAGCTGAGGGTGGTAGGCCAGCTGCAATCCTAGCTTCAGAGCGTAGACACAGGACCGCCAGGGCAGCCTGGCTCTCTAGACCAGCCGCATTGCACACTGGTGGGCTCCGGGATTTCCTTAAGACACTGCCTCAGTGAATGAAGGGGAAGAATGACCTGGAAAGACTGCTTCCCAACATCAGCCTCGAGCCCACACACACACACACACACACACACACACACACACACACACACACAAGAACACAACACCATGACACATAGCTCCAATCCAAGTGCTTCATAGAGAATTCTAAGTCAGCTTAGACTGGTCTCAAAACATCGAAAGTTAAATAATTAGTATAAAATAAGCTGACCTTTGGGCTCTATGTATGAGTACGTATGAGTCCTGTGTGAACTTCAGTTAGAATTGAGTCCTGTCTTAAGTTTTCTGATCTTGTGTGTGCAAATGCTCCATGTAGCCCAGGCTGGCCTTGAATTTCCTGCATAGCCAAGATGCCTTTGAATTCCTGGTCTTTCTGCCCTCACCTTGCAAGTGCTAGGATTACAAACGTTTGCCACTGAGCCTGCAAGTGTGAATGTGTGTGTGTGTGTGTGTGTGTGTGTGTGTGTGTGTGTATGTGTGTGTGTGTGGCAGTGCTAAAGATTGAAAATAGATTTTAATTGCACACTAGACAGTCTTCCGCTGAGCTCTACCTCCAGCCTCCGGAAGCACTTCTGATGACCAACATTCTAAATGGTGCTTTTCTCCCACCACATATTTTAAAGGTCTCCTGTCTGCAGGGCAGAGGCAGAAGGAAGGAGGAGTCTGACCAGGAGAAGTCTACAGTTGTTTATTGACAAAGATAGAATTGAAAACTGAGATAGAAGAGTTGCCAGGAAATGAGGCTGGCCCTGGGTAAAAGCCTTCTGTTAGGATCGGGGACCTGCTATATGGCTCAGCAGCTAAAGGTGTTTGCCACGAAGCCTGACCACTGAGTTCACTCTCCAGGACCCCCATGATGGAAAGAGAAAACTGACTCCTGGGAGTTGTCCTCTGACCTTCAAGTAATTACCACAGCACTCTCACCCACACGGCACACAATAAATAAATACAATAAAAGTTTTAATGAGGAATCAGATCTTCTCGGGGAATGAGGCAGGTCCCACTAGAATCAGAGACCTTCACTGGGGCATCTCCCAGGGCTGAACACCACCCGCAGGCACGGTCTGGTTAAACTCACAGTACCCAGGGAGGCAGGACCTGCGAAGCCTCCAACTTCAGTCATGGGGTATCGACAGCTGAGGTCCCAAAGGACAGAGTAAGCTCGGGGCTGAAATGTGGTCTTCGAGACAGGGCCCCAGCCTGGGACCAATTTCCAAGTGAATAACTCAATTGGACTGTTTGGAATTAATCATGCGAACAAAAAAAAAAAAAAAAGAAAAGAAAAGAAAAGAAAAAAAGAAAAAACCATGAACACCGCACTCATACGCTTCCTTACACTCTTCAGTTCAAAAACAGCTTTGATTGTAAAAATGTAATTAGTTAAATGATTCATCTGTAATACCCCCCAAATTCATGTGCTTTCTTAAATTCTAACATCCCCTGGCTCATTCCCATCTGACCCCTGCAGGGCGGCTCCCAGCCCCCAAGATGCTGGGCAGAGGGAGGAGGGGTGAACGCCCACTTCCTGAGTCCCCCATAATAGTCCCCAGATTGGAACCTCAAAGACAGAGACAGCTGGGTTTGCAGAAGAGGGCCTCCCTACTGCTTCCTCCAGCCTTCTCCCCCCAGGCAGAACAAAACAGGTACTTCTGGAGTCCGGCCATTGTCTATCTATTCCTCAGTTTCCCATAATGTCCCATGGGAGGCAGCCAAGGAAAGGAGACGACCACAGGCGGTCAGGGAGGCCTGAGATTTGGGTCCTTTACTCAGGCTCCAGGGCCACACACCCTCTCCTGCCCACATGTCACTCTGGAAGAGGAAACAGCAGAGGAGGGCGGGCTATCCGCTTGCTGGTCGCCACAGTCCTAGAGTGGTACCTGCAGACTGTGCATTGGCTGGCTCCTCTCATTTCCCCACACACAGCCTACTGCATGGATAAACCTGTCCACAGACGTGAACTGGGCCATGAGTCATGAAAAGACTGAGAGAAGACTGTGTTGGGGTAGAAAACTATTTCTGCAGCCCCCATGACTTAATGAGTTTTGGGTCCCCGTGTGAAACCTCAGGCATATGTCACCCGTCAGAAATATAAAACATATTTCCCTGCATCCCCAGTAGCAATTAGGCGATCCAAGTGGATGCCTCCTGGGAGCTCCAGGGCTAGGCACTACTCACACAGGGTATCAGAATGACAATTCCTGTCGCTATAATATCACTCCGTCCAGCAGGGGGAGCCCTTGAGGCTAGCAAGCAGCAAGCTTTGCCTGGGTGAGCATCCTAAGTGCTTTGCCGGCTTTAACAGCCCGGCAGGAGCTGGCTCCCAGCAAACAGCTCAAGGGCGCCCCCAGGTGTTCATAGTTCAGACAGTGGTACTGCTGGTTCATGGAATCACTGTCATGTGTAAACATTGCTCAACAAATGTTTATTCTCAGCTCGGGGCAGTTTGGCGTTTCACATGTAGCAAGAAATACATCCAAGGGTCCCTCACCTCCTAGATGCCTATAACTAATTCAGAAAAAGAGCCACAAGTCACCTATGCTCCACCTTCACATTAGGCTGTGGTCAGTGTCAAGAGGGTTTTGTCGCTGTGAGCACCTGTAAACCCCATCAGGTGGGAATCAGGGCTGCTGCCTCAGGGAAGGGAGGTATACCATAAGAACAAAAAAAAAAAAAAAAAAAAAAAAAAAAAAAAAAAAAAAATGAAGTAGGGGGATGGGAATGTAGCCAAGGCCTTGATTATTTTAGGCAAACAGGCTACAAAGTGAGCATGAAAGTGGGCAGTGGTAAAACATGCCTTTAATCCCCAGTACGTGGGAGACAGATCTCTGAGTTCAAGGCCAGCCTGGTCTACAGGGCAAGGTCTCGGACTGCTGGGGCTACACAGAGAAACTCTGTCTCAAAACAAATAAAGAAGCAAAAGCCTGGCACGATGGTACTCGCCTACGCTGTATGAAACCCTTCCTCAAAACAGAACGGTAACCAGCAAACACCTTTAATGTCAGTGATAAAGGGGCAGGCTTCTGAGTCCGACAAAGGGGAGGTTGCAGGAGCCCCAAGACAGAGCCAGGCTGATAAGGAGCCGTCATTGGTTGAGGCAGCTAGCCTCACTAAGGAGTCAACTGCTTCTTCCTTGGATGTCCAAGTCCCAGGAGAGCCATCCTGCCCAGTCCATGTCCCTATCCCAAAAGACACGAGCAGCCAAGAAAAAACCGGCAGCTTGTTCTTGAGTCCTGGGTGCAGGGGCACAGCCCGCACATCCTCCCACCCCTGGACTGTTCAGGGACGGAAGTTAGAGGAGGCTGGTCTGGGAGGAAGGAGAGTTGTGCTCAGGAGAACAGAAGGACCAGAGAGACAGTTCAGCTCCTGAAAAGCTCACTGGCACCCCACAAGCATCATCTAGTAAAGAAAATAATATAATAATACATAAAGTATATGTCATAAGAATATAACAATTATATTTGCATGTGTTAATGTATTAGTTTATGTTTATTTTTTATCATTTTATTCAATTTAATTCATTTACATATTTGTTTTATGTTAATTATACATAAGTAGTATAACTAAGGATTATAGCTTTACATAATAATACATATACTATGTAAATAAATATAAGCAATTTTAAAAAAATACCAGCAGAAAAGCGTACAGAACTGGGGCTTGAGCCAGACAGGCTGGGTGTCTAATGAAGTCCTGCACATCCGTCGGTGCAGGACAATCCTCACAGAGGTGTCAAGAAAAGCTGAAAATCCAGATTTGCTACAGTTTCCAGCCTTTTTCCTGGTGCTGTTACTTTTTCTGCCTATGTTGTCTGCAGAGATCAAGGAAGGTCTGTGCTGCAGCTCGGGGTAGGAAAGCTGGGGGTCGTGGGGGAGGGGTGCTCTGCCTCATGTGCAGCACACAACAGAAGGAGGGAGAGCAGTCTAGGAGATCATGTGTGGGTAGGCAGGGGAGAACATAAGCAGGCACCCCCATCAGACCAAGGGCAAAGCAGAGGCTTGACCTGGATGTGGTCCAGCGACTCCGCCCGTGAACCAGAAGGGACGGAACACCCAGAGCCTCCGTCAGCTGTGAGCTAACTCTATCCCTGGTCCCTGGGCTCACAGTAGAGCTGGAGCCAGCCAGCAGTCTGCCTGGTGCTGAAAGGATGCCCCAGCCTGCACACTATGTCCAGTGCTCCTTGACACAGGAGCATCTCAGACAGATACAGCCTAACTCCCCGGCCTCAAACTTCACTCCCACACCCACTGGAAGTCTAGGTCCTTTGTCCCCTCACCCTGAAGAGGGACAATTCTTCCTTATACCTAACAAGGTAATCATGTTCCTCCCCACCAAATACCAGTAAAGGTTGAATAAGAAATGTGAGCAGATATTTGGAATCGGTTCAAAGGCTTAGTCCTTTAAAGGCCTCCTCTTCCAGCCGCGCCATGTGATGGGGACATAGATGTAATTGCTTCCAGCCAACACGGGCCACTCACTGAGCAAGCCCTGGCCACAAAATAGAAGCCAGCTGCTTCCGTGGCTCAGGGTTGTCACAGCTGAAAGAGACCCAGGCCAAGGGTTGCACACGGTGCCCTTGCAGAGCGGGCAGGTCACTCTCCCAGGCAACTAGCAGATGTGAAAGGAAGAAGTGAAACAAGGCCCCTCAGGCTGTAACCCTGAGAAGGCAGCGCAGGCCTAGGCAGACCAGAGCAAGTCCCGGGGGCTGGGAGGTCTTCCTGCTTTTCTAGACAACTCCAAAGTCTGCGGAGTAAAGTGAACTGTCTGTTTGGGGGATTTTTTGGTTTGGTTTGCTGGTTTTTTTTGTTGTTGTTGTTGTTGTTGTTGGTTTTTTTTTTTTTTTCAGCATGGCTGCCAATTTGGCTGGTTTGAGGGTTTTTGTTGTGGTAGTGGGTTTTGTTCTTATTTTTTTAATCTCATGGTTGTTACTTAACAAAACCTCTAGCTTTTGACATTGCACAATGATGTCATCATCTATATATGTAATATTTATGTGTGTGTGTGTGTGTGTGTGTGTGTGTGTGTGTGTTTGAGGCGGGAAGCATGCTACAGTCTACATATGGAGATGAGGAGACAGTTTGTGGCAGTCAGTTCTTGTCTTGTACCAGGTGGGTTTCAGGAATTGAACTTGGGTCACCAGGCTTGGCAGCAAGCACCTTCACCCTCTGAGCCCTCTCACAGACCTCAACTGTACATCTATTTCAAAGTTCAGACTTGGGTATGATGTGATCAACTTATAAACACGTTTCAAAAAAAATACGAATGTTTTAAGTAAGTTTACAATTTTATACCTGGCTGCATTCATAGCTGTCCTCAGCCACATGCCCCTTGACACACCTGTGAGTCTAGAGCTTGCTATGACTTGGGGTACAGAGGCTACTCTGCAAAGTACCCAGACCTAGGGTCTCTGGAAAGAGCAGCAGGCCACCAGCCGGGCACAAGCCACAGCTGGACCTCCACACTGAGGCCCTTTCTCCCCTTGCCCTGGGGCAGGGAACTCAAGTTTGGGAAACTGTTTAAAACCCAGACTAGAACTGTAGCCCATGTGTATGCAAACAGCCGGGCCTGAGAAATCAGAACCATATGGGGCTGACCTGCCTGGAGGGAGCTGCCCTCCACTCCCACCCGCTGGCCAGCCCTAGCCAAGGCTGGGACAAGCAAGACTCACAGAGCCTTCACAGAGAAATGCACACTTCCCCGGCTGAGACCTCAGACCCCGCCAGCCTTGTAATTTGATGAATCGTCAACATCTGGGGACTTAATTACTAGGCCCTGAACTGATAATCCTGGTAAGCCCCCTCATCCAGGAGCCCCGGGCCCAGTACATTTTTAGGGCTCCATTTCCCCGGCAGGAGCTGTCAGCATTAATTACAGTTAGAAAGCAAGACAGGCACCCAGCTCTGGTTGGGTGGAGTGGTTCTGTATGCATCTAAACATTGCCGGTTTGTTGGTTTGGCTTTTTCCTGCCACAGTAAGAAAGACCCACTCAAGCCAGACATAGAAATACACACTCATAATCCTAGCAGTGGGAGATGGAGGTGTGAGCATTAGGGGTTCAAGGCCAATATCTGCCTGTATTAAAGAAAAAAAAAAAAAAAAAAAAAAAAAGGCCAGAGAGATGGTCCATCAAGGAAAGGCACTCGCTGTCAGGTCTAAAGACCAGAGTTCAATCCCCAAATCACACAAACCAGAAGGAAACAACTGGTGACCAGTGTCAGACTCTGATCTCCATATGAGTGTGCGCACACTCACACAAATAAATAAATACAATTTCTAAAAACTAAGAAGGACCACCAGGCAGTGGTGTCGTACACCTTCAAATCCCAGCACCCAGGAGGCAGAGGCAGGTGGACCTTTTGAGTTCAAAGCCAGCCTGGTCTACAGAGTGAGTTCCAGGACAGTCAGGGCTACACAGAGAAACCCTGTCCTGAGAGGAAACCACCAAGGACCAACCCTCAGATAACCCTGCTCTGCACTACCTCCATCCATCCTTGCCCTGGAGCAGAAAACACCCACCCTGCCATCCCCAACATGAGGTGGATGGCTCCCACAGCCCTCAGCGCCTGATGCTTGACCCGGGGGCGGAGCCTCCAGACGCAGAAACCCGGGGGCGGAGCCTCCAGACGCAGAAACCCTCTTGCCATGCTTGCTCTCCAATCTCAGGAGGGCTCCCAGGAGCCCTGCTTAGATACAACCCACTGGGGCGTGAAGGGAAGAACTGGAACTCCAGAGTCCTCTCTGGCCTCTGTTGGTACAGATACACATCATCGAAAATCAAATAAATCACTGGGCAGTGCTGGTGCAGAACTTTAATCCCAGTGCTGGGGAGACAAAAACAGGCAGATTTCTGTGAGTTCAAGACCAGCCTGTTCTACACAGACTGAGCTCCAGGACAGCCAAGGCTATACAGTGAAACCTTGTCTCAAAAAACCAATACATACATACATACATTTATACATTCATTCATTCATCCATTCATTCATTTGTTTGTTTGTTTATTATTTTAAAGACTGGAACTGGAGTTATCAAAGGTTATGAGCCATTATGTATGTTCTGGGAACCAAAGCCAGGTCCCCTACAGCAACAGCAAGTGCTCTTAACCACTGAGCCATCTCTCCAGCCGCAAATGATTTTTTAAAGGGTGCCAGAAGTAGTGGCTTACATGTTTATCCTGGCATTTTGGAGGCAGAGAAAAGTGGATCTCTGTGAGTTTGAGGACAGCCTGGTCTACATAGTGAATTCTAGGCCAGCCAGGGCTACAGTGTGAAACCGTGTGTGTGTGTGTGTGTGTGTGTGTGTGTGTGTGTGTGAGTGTGCACTGCCTCTGCCAGCACTAATTCAGACACCAATTCTGTGTCATCCTGTGGCTGTCCCTTGCCTTGGGCAGATCTAGGGGAGAAGTTAAAAAGGGAGGTTGACCTGGGGTCAACTTGAACCTGTCACCTGAGAGGACAGCATATCTCCCACCTTACAGACAAGATCAAGGCCTGGGACTTCCAGGTCACTGAGTGAGGGAGGAGACTCAGCCCACTCTGGGGCTTTGCTTTCCATTCATGTGGAGCCTGTGGTTTCATTTGCTTCTCAAACATTCAGAAACATCCGGAAGCCAGCTGGTCTCCTTGAGGAAAATCAACTTCAAGAAGAACTGAGACTTGTAAACAGCTGTGGGGTTCCGTGGAGAGCAGAAACTGGTGACAACCTCTGGTGAAGCCTGTGGCTTTGATCAGGCAGGAGACAGTTCCCAGAGGCAGAGTAGCATGAGTCAGAGAAGGGATTTGAACCCAGATCCTTCAAGGCTCAACTCCCTGCCCTCAGCTGCTTTTTTCCTCCATGTTTCTTGCAGAAACTCAGGAAGGGTGGGAGTAGCTTATATTAATTCCTCTTTGTCTAGGGCAGGGGTGGGTGGCTTTGATGGGAGAGATTCTGCTACGAGGAGCATGCAGCCAGCCTGGGGCTCTGTTCTTCCAGAACATTCTGCCTGGACTTTGTCTTGCCTTGATCTTAACCACACAACAGCCAGATTTGTTTCCAGCATTAGACAGATCATTCCCTAGTCTTTCCCTGAGGCCTCTCCCTCCCCTCCCTCCCTCCCTCCCTCCCTCCCTCTCTCTCTCTCTCTCTCTCTCTCTCTTTCTCTCTCTCTCTCTCTCTCTCTCTCTCTCTCACACACACACACACACACACTGTAAACTATGTAAACTATATGGCCTCATACCTGGGTTGTTATGTTCAGTCTCAGCCCAGCCCTGAGTGGGAGGTGGGGGCACCCATGAGACTGGGCACACTGCCACCCAGAAACCCACAAAGCAGAAATTTATCTGGACAAGGTTTATGGGAAAGAAACCTGCTTCACAGAGTGAAATCAAGTATTTCTCAAATTCACTGGACCATAGAATCTCCCCATAGACAAGCCTACAGGATAGTGGACCAAGGGGCAGCAGTCTGAAAAGGTAGAGGAGAGATGGGGAGTCTCCATCCTGGACAGTCTCTCAGCTCAGAGTATCCCCAGCCCTCTCCCACCATCCTCCCCAGGTCAGAAGGGACGTCAGAAGTATGGTGTCAAGTCAGGTACAACCATTTGACTACAAAAAAGGATGTTCAACCGGGTGGTGGCGACAAACACCTTTAATCCCAGTGTTTGGGAGGCAGAGGCAGATGGATCTCTGAGTTCAAGGCCAGCCTGGTCTACAGAGTGAGTTCCAGGGCATCCAGGGCTGCACAGAAATCCTGTATGGGGGGCGGGGGTGTCGTTTACCTACCTCTGAATCCTCCTCCTCAGTGTCACCGACTCCCAGTGGCTGCTCTGCACTTACCCAGAAGTCTCTCTGAAGCTCAACAGCTCACCCGGAAGGGAGACTCATTCAGAGGCCTAGAAACACCTCTGCAGACAACGGTCCCAGCACCCCATTTCAGCTTTAGTTGGACCTTTCTCTGCACACGCTGCCTATCTCCCCCCCACATTCACCACATCCACATTGGAACCAGATCCCCAAGTGTCACTTCACCAGGTATCTCTCCCTAACCATGTCTGCTACCCACAACCCACAAATGACCACGCCCCTTAGCTCCATTTCTCTCTCCTTCCTCCCTCATGGGAAGGCTGGCATCCCTCATCTGGAAATCTGAAGTGCCCCAAAATCGGAAACATTCCTGAGTTGTCAGCCTAACACCCCAGCTAGAGATCACCGTGTGATCCTGCTTAGCAGACAGAATTATTAGCATCATACTTTACCTTCAAGACATAGACATATGAATAGTATCTATACAAATGAGACAAATGAACTTCATTATGTTTGTACTTGGGTCCATCTCCAAGATACCTCATTATGCAAATGTGAATATTCCAAACCCAAGCTTTTTTGTGAACAACACTCACCCTAAATTTGCATATGTTTGATGAGCTATTGTAGGGATGGGACCTAAGTCTAAACACAAAACCCCTGGGGCGTCAGACATTCCTGTGATCAAGCCTGCTGTTAATAATATTATAATGATATGTTGAATAGCTGTATGCATGAAGCACTGTCACCGTGTGGAAGAATCCACTTTCTGGGTGTCGTGTTGCTACTTGAAGTTTCAGATTTTGAGACAGGGTCTGGTGTAGCTCAGGTTGGCCTTGAACTCACCTTGAACTAATGGATCCTCCTGCTTCCATTTTCTGAAGGCAGGTATTACAGGCATGCCTGGGGATCGAACCCGGAGCTTTGTGCATGCCCGGCAAACCCTCTACCAACTGAGCTACAACCTCAGCCTAGAAGGCAGGTTTTCTAGGAATGTTTGACCCAAGCTTTCCCCGGCCACACGTTCCATGTCAGGTCTCACTCGTGCGCTCGAGAGTCGAGAGAGGAAACTTCCTTCTTGGCTGTTGATGACACTTGTGTAGAACACACATTAGCCATGTCCCACATACAACATCAGACTGCATTACCAGGAACAGGGACAGACATCCTGACTCTAGGATGCAGAGAAACCTGAAGGTTTCATGAAAGAGGGGGTAACCAAGCTGAAAATGCACAGAGGGGAGAAGGGTGAGCCAGACAGGGGACAGTGTGTGCAATCACTCAGAGGACTGGGGCTAAGGCATTGCTCCTGGGGTCAAAGGTGACATACATGTTAAACTGAAATGTTTCTTTAAAAAAAAGCTGAAGTGCATGTGGGAATAAGGGAACAGTAGTGGAAGAAATAACCTGGTCCGCAGACTCCGCCGATGCTGTATTCATCTAGCCCTAGAGGGACATGGGGAGACCTGGTCAGTAGACAGGTGATTAGACAGAGTACGCCTTAGAGAGAGTGGCTCTCTGCAGGCACCACAGAGGCTGGCCATCCTACAATAAATACCCCGCTCTCAGGCCTGACCCAGGAATCATCTAGCTTCTCCCAGCACTTACTGCTCCTGTCACGTGCCACAGCAGAATGCTTAGCCTTCCAGAGTCTTCCAATCTAAGTGACAGTCACCCAAGTCAAGATGGCTTAGAGGAAACCCAGGAAACAGTCGTGTGCAGGATCACTGTGGGGCTCCAGCTTCCGGCCCTCTTCCTCCCTCTCTCTCTCTTTCTCTCTCTCTCTCTCTCTCTCTCTCTCTTTCTCTCTCTCTCTCTCTCTCTCTCTTTCTCTCTCTCTCTCTCTCTCTCTAAGTCCTGGGGCATGGGAGGGCAAGGAACCCCAGGTTCAATCCTATTGGGAGGAAAGAGCCCCCTTTCCCCTTAAGAGCACCACTGAAGTCCCAGACAGGATGCTTTTGGCTCAGCTTGCATTCCAGGCCTGTTACCTTGAGGAGAGAGAATGTCAGTGCCCACCCTCAACCATCCCACCCTAATGATGGGGAGGGCTTTAGAGAAGAACTGGGGTTCTGTTATCAGGGAATGGGATTGTGAGTGGCTGACTACACACAAGTGCCCTTCCCCCACTCCCCCCCCACCACATGGGATGTACCCTGATCTCAGGGCTCAGGCTTTGCTTTCTTGGGGTCCTAAGACATGGAAGGAATGTTCCTGTATGTAACCCATGCTCTCTCTCTCTCTCCTGTTCCAGGGACCTCTAGGTCTGGACGGCAAGCCAGTAAGTGACCACAACACACTAGATGGTCCTGGGGTAGGGCTGCCATTGTGGGGGTGGAGTGACCGTGGGGTACCTGAGGGGACTGTAAAGTGATGTCAGCGCCATGGGAAAGCAAGACAAAGCCATCTGTCACGTGTGTTCAAATCCATCTGCTGACTGAGTAACCATGGAGATGCCCTTTCAGCTGTTTGCCCCTAAGCATCCTCTCCTAGGAGTTACGGAGAACCATGTTGAGTCCCCAGTGTTCAGTCAGCCCTCAAAGTCTACAAGTCCCTCCCAATGGGCCCTAGATACAGAATGTCTGACATATTCTCATGATGATATCAGGCTGAAGAGTTCTCAGTATCTATTCCAGGAATCCATGGTCCATAGGTATCCTCAGCAGATGAACGAGGCGCACAGGAAAATATAAGCACAATTAAATAAATAATGGGGTGTGGATGAACGGGTAGATGGGGTGATGGTAGGCAGGAGGGAGATGGATGGATTAGTGGATTGGTGAATAGATGAGTGGGTGGGTGGGTAGATGAATGCATAGCTAGGTGGTGGGTAAGTGAGCAGATGGGTGGGCAGGTGGGTGGGTGGATGGATGGATGCCTGCATGCATAGATGGATGTGTGCATGGTTGGATGGATGCATGCATGGATGCACAGATGCTTGCATGGGTGTATGGATAGATGCATGGGTGGATGCATGCATGGATTTATGCATGGCTGTTGGATGGATAGATGGAGACTGGTTGGCAACTCTGGACAATGGCCTCCTCACTGGCAGAGACAAAGCATGGAATATGTGTGCTCTCAGGCAGAAACTCGTGAGTGTGTGTGTGTGTGTGTGTGTGTGTGTGTGCGTGCGCACACACACATACACGCATGTGTGGCCTTTTCCTGCTCACAGGATGCCTGTGGACCCTTACTGCTGACCCCAAGCCAAGTGTGGGGCTTCCAGGAGGCAGCGAGGTCAGCTTAACAGGCCTGTGCACTGTTCAACTCAGATGCCCACACTCTAGTCCCACACATCCCTCTGCCCACAGCCCTGTGTCAACCAGAAGTGCGGTCAGCCTAGCTCATCCCCCTCACAGCTGTTCTTTCTCTGTCTTCCTCCTCCAGGGACTTCCAGGCCCCAAAGGGGAAAAGGTAAGGATGCAGCCCAGATTCTGTGCACTGACAAAGATGCCAGCAGCCAACTCCAAACCTCGGTTCCAGAGCATAAAACTCAGCATTGAACAGCATCAAACACATGACCTGGTGGCTCAACGCCTCCTCTTTGCATTCCAGCCCCACTGTGTGCTTTGGCAAGCTGCCCGGCTGGGAGGGCCTCAGTTTGTCCATCTGTATAAAAGCTATGGAGACGGGAGGCGCTGCCTCCAGTGCTGCCAAAGTCACAGAAACAACTCTGGAGTTTTGAGACCAAAGAGAAGCTCTCTCCTTTGTGTCTCTCCTTTGTGTCTCTCCTTTGTGTCTCTCCTTTGTGTCTCTTGCTGCGTGACCCACCATGTCGAAGCTCAGAGCTTTGCTATTCTTCTCTGGTCTAAGGTTCAGGAATTGTGAGAGGATGCAGTGTGAGCAGCCATCCCACAAACCACACTGTGTCTGGTGTCTGGGATGTAGCCATAGATGAGGCCCTGCCTAGCTTCATTCTGCTGGCTGTGTGACCTTGGCCTTATTACTTAACCTCTCTGAGCCTCAGTGTCCTCATTGGAAAAAGGAAATTTAAAACAAGGACTGCCTATGGTTTGCATCCAAGCACAAAGAGAATGTTCAAATGAAAATGAGAAAAAATAATGAGACCAGTAGCCACTCATCTTCCTGTATTTGGTTCTAGGGTGCACCAGGAGACTTTGGCCCTCGGGTAAGAATGGAACACCACCTCCCTCATCTTCTGCACATGGTTTGTTTAATATCATTATAATAAGGGATTTCTAGCATTTCTTCGGGGTCCCAGCTCACCACAGCTTATCCCAGAAAAAGGCGAGTGAGCCAGGTCTTTCTCCCCACCTTCGGTCACCCTGCGGAAGCCCCCAGGTACCCTCACCTAATAGCGGCTGCCACCTCCCACTCAGATGACAGTTACCTGGCAGATGTCCTGGTGGTGGTGATGCTTGCCACCATGACAACCAGAGAGTGGGGTTAGCCCTGGTCCCAACCAGACTCTGACCATCCCACGCGAGACAGCTGGCACTCAGGAAAAGTGAAGGCTCAGAGCTCAGCGCTTCCCAGCCCCATGACCTTGACAAGCCACTTTTCCCTGAGATCCAGTCCTTAAACCAGATGGGTTGACAATTCACACACACATACACACACACACACACACAGAGAGCAAGTGCTGTGAAGATTCATTATAACCATAAGTGTCAGTGGTGACTATCAGCACTCAGCATGGGGACAGGACACACGTGTCCCCTCCACCCAACTGTGCATCCTGGGTGCCAGAACCAAGAGGTGCTTGTCTGAACGTGACGTGGGTCTTGGCAGAAGAGCACTTGAGTAGCCGTAGGAAGATGTCCTCACATTTCCAGAATGTTCTGGGCAGAGCACCCTGACCACAGACACTGAGAGGTAGACATTAGCTGCCCAGAGAAAGATGGGGTCACATGGAAGAAGGTTATGGGCCCCAGAACACATTGGCACAAGGGTCACTCACCCACACCAAGAATCTGCCATCTCGGGTGAGATTGGGTGGAGAATGAGCGAGCTGTTTGCGCCCCGGAGGGCAGTGAATGGCAGATGGAGGAGGAAGGCAGAACACAAACTAGGGCTTTGCTGTCGGGCTGGGTAAGACCCAGCTCTGCAACCTGAAGGCTCAGAGCCCAGGTTTTGTGAAATGCCAACAGTGGCCCCATCACAGGGTGTTTGTTATGATGAGACTGAAGTAGGCAGGGGACGGAATCGGCTGAGTTTTAGCGGGCAGAGATGTGCCTTGTTAGACCAGCAACAGAGGACCAGGGCCACACAGGCCGTGTGAGATGTCTCTGAAGTCAGAGAAAGGATATCCCCTTACTCTGTGGCTGCTGGAGAAACTCTGCTTTCAGATGAGATTTATGGAAGTTAATCTTCCCACTAGGGTTACCCACCCTGTAATGACCAGGATCCCTCTGGTCCTGGGTTTACAAAGTAAAACATTTGATCCAAAGCACCTTCCTTCCCCGGGGGTATCCTTTTCCCTGTCATGGTGTTCCAGTCATCTGTGAACTGACTCCCCCCCCACAGAATGGGTAATTCATCCTTTTCACTCAGGGTCCCCAGTTGCTAAGGCCTCTCTTTTGGGTGCAGGCTGAGTGTCCTGGATGCCCAGGTGACTCCCTCACATGGTCATTGTTGATGTGACTGTTAGCACTCAGCCTGGAAGCAGCCACACGTGGTTCCCATGCATCGTACAGTTTCCTCCCAACTTTGGCACTGGGTTCTTGAAGAGGCTTCTGGGAAAAGCTTTCCAAGAGGCAGGAAGGGAGCACTGTCACACCTGTTAGGAGCTCCACCCAGTATGGACCCAGCATCACACCTGCTGCATGCTTTTCTATTCTGTTCCACTTTGTAACAGTAGCTTTAGAATTGGGAGTTGGTTCACTGGGAATACCCCGCCACAAGCTGTCTTTCTCTGGGCTGGGTTAGGTGGCTTTGCCTGGTGATTTTTTACAGTCCCCTCCTTTGTTTCTGACCACACCACCTGTTTACCACCTAGATGGTTTTCCCACGGCTCAACACAGGCTTTATAAGTAGAGATCATCGTGGATACAATCTCCGAGTCCTCAAGGTAGCCTGGCTGAGTGAAGGGGCCTGGCCTGCTAGTTTGCTGTGCTCCCCACCCCCTACTCACCCTGTGTTGTCAGAGTCAGACCTCAGCCATCCAGGCCCGGAGAGAAGGGAAGGATGGGAGAGGACAAAAGTCAAGCGGCTTATGCCTTACTCCAAGTGCCAGGGGACAGAGCAGTCAGATCTCTGTGAGTTCAAGACTAGCCTAGTCTGCAAAGCAAGCTCCAAAGCAGCCAGGGCTGAAGCTATATAGTGATACTTTGTCTCAGAAAGGAAAAGGAAAAAAAAAAAAAAAAGCCTGTAGAGGTGAGAGGATCAAACCCCTCTTTCAGTCTTGATAAATCCATTCCAAGCCGGGAGCTCCCAGTCTGGAAGCTCTGAGCTACGCTCAAAGGAGCAGCAGAAGATGGAACCCTCTGGACTCCGTACTGAAGCAAACAGGAATGTCCACTATGTTACTGAGACAGGGTGGCCTAATCGCAGTGTTAGCTGGGGGTCTAGACTTACACCTCTTTGATCAGGAAAGCTGAGGGGTAGCTACAGAGACCTGCCGGTCACTCCCTGCGAGGAGTGAGTAACACACAGGTGAAGTGCCGTTTGGGAGAGATGCGAGCTCTTTCCTGTTAAGGGAGGACTGAAGAGGAGGTCTGAAATAGATGCGCTGTAGTTCCTGCGCGAGATGGCAGAACTTCCTTCAAAGGTACTCAGTGGGCGTGTCTGCCTGCCTGCCAATCTAGCTTCAGACTGCAGAGCCAGAAAAGCCCCACAGCAAGCTGGTTGACTATCAATATCTACTGAGTTCGGGCTTTGATTGAGAGAGCCTGACTTGAGCTTGGGCTTTGATTGAGAGGGCCTGACTTAGTGAGTAAGGTGGAAGAGCTACAAAGGATGGTTCCAGTCAACCTCAGACCTCCACATGCATACACACACACATGCATGCATATGTGTGCCCATTTTATACAGACACCTCTCTCTCTCTCTCTCTCTCTCTCTCTCTCTCTCTCTCTCTCTCTCTCTCTCTCTCTCTCACACACACACACACACACACACACACACACACACACACACAATGGAGGCTGGAAAGATGGCTGATTGGTTAAAAGCACCAGCTGCTCTTCCAGAGAAAGGAGATTCAGCTCCCAGCACCCACCTTCACATCATCTGAAACTCCAACTCCAGGAGAACTAATACTCTCCTGACCTCCATGAGCACCGGGCACACAGTGCATGCAGGGAGGGAAAAGGCCCAGACACATACAATAAAAAAGTGAACACTGAAATTCTTTTAAAAACATAAAAAATAAAACCAGATGTGGTGGTGCACACCTTTCATCCCAGCATTCGGAAAGCAGAGGCAGGTGGATCTCTGTGAGTTCAAAGCCAGCCTGGTCTATAAATCAAATGCCAGGACAACCAGAGTCATACAGAGAAACCCTGTCTTGAAAAAAAAAACTAATAATAATAATAATACCAGTTCCCCTGGCAACAGGAAAAGGCTTAGCTTTTCTGTTAGTGGCCGCTCCAGGACCCCAGGCACTTCACTGCAAGATAAGAGATAGTTTAGCCCTGGCCAGCTGTTCACAGACTGCGTTAGACTATCTACAGGACGTGCTTGCTGGGTTCGCACAGGGCCCCTTCATGTCTTGCTTGCCAGACACTACACCAAGACCCATCACCTGTGCCATTCACACTGTGGACTTCCGTTCTTGGGTGGGCTATGAAGTTGGGGTTCGGCATGCCTGAGGTCTGACCTGGCGCTAACGTCGGACACAGTCAAGGGTTTTGAGTGACATAAGAGTGTGAGGCCCTTCGTGGCCTGTTGTCTTTGTTTAGAGACGGCTGTAAATTCCCTCGCATGTGTGGTTAATCATCCCTGTGCATCTTTCATCCAGCTGTGCCTAAGGTGACAGCGTGAACCCCTGTGGACCATCCTAGAGATCTGGAAACTGATGAAGATTCAACCCACCAGCCTTAATTCCCCAGTTTACACATGCTTGTGTGTACTCGAGTGTCTGTGCTTGTGTGAGTGTGTGTGTGTAGGTTTAACTGTGTGTGTGTGTGTGTGAGTGTGTCAGCATGTGTGAATGAGTGTGTGCTTAACTATGTGAGTGCATGGGTGTGTGTGTGAGAGAGTGTGCACAAATGTGTGTGCAAGTATGTTTTCTTCTATAAAGTGTTAACATATATGGACTCACATGACCACCACTCAGTGATCCCATCTTCAGCACCATCACCTCCCCCCTCATCCCTAGCCCCTGGCAACCCCTAATTTCAATGTTTAACTTTCCGTTCAATAACATTAGGCGTGTGAAATCGCATGATGTGTAACTTTTCAAATAATTAGTAAGATGTATTTAATATTTGTATTTATGTGTGTGTGTGTGTGCACTTGCATGACTGATGTATATCATGTGTGTACAATGCCTGCAAAGGCCAGAGGGTACCAGATCCCCAAACTGGAGTTACGGCAGCTGTGTGACCAGATGTGTGTGCGGAGAACTGAAGCTGGGTCCTCTGCAAGAGCACTAACTGCTCTTAACCACCAGCCGTCTCTCTGGTCACATGTATAACTTTGGGGAACCATTTTTTGTCATTTATCATAGTTTCCCTACAGTGTCCAAGTTTTTTTTTAATAAGTAAATTAATTTTTATTTATTTTTAAAGGTTTATTTATTTTCTATATGAGTACAGTGTTGCTGTTCTCAGACACACCAGAAGAGGGCAGCAGATCCCATTACAGATGGTTGTGAGCCACCATGTGGTTGCTGGGATTTGAACTCAGGACTCTGGAAGAGCAGTCAGTGCTCTTAACCACTGAGCCATCTCTCTAGGCCCCAAGTTTTTTGATATATCAGAAATTTTGTTTTTGGTTGTGGGGTGTTCTGGTTTTTGTTTTCCTTTGCTTTGGTTCGAATTTTACAATTCGTTTTTTTTTTTTAGTAACATGTATTATTTGTGTGTGGATGGAAATGTGTGTGGACTCCCACTCTGTGGTGCTGGGGATGGAACTAAGGTGGTCAGACTCCCGTGCAAGTGCCTTTATCGTCCAGCCATCTTGCTGTCCCTGGTTTGGATTTTCTGTGACAGGGTCTCACATACCCCAGGCTGGCCTCAAATGCACTATGTAGCCAAGGATGACCTGAACTCCTGACCTTCCAGTTTCTGCCCAGTGAGTGGTGTGCTAGGATCACTACACACAGTGTCTCATTTTGTAGCCAAGGCTGGCCTGGAATTCATTCTGTAATTCAGGGTGACCTTAAGTTTACATTAATCCTCCTGCCTCAGCCTCCCAGGTCCTGGGCTTTGCCTGTTCCCGTTGGTTAGTTAGGAATGTCATCATGTGACAATAGCTTAGCCTCTCCACTGGGGGAGTATATTTCGAGAGCGTCTGATTTGGGCAGTTACATAGAAAGTTACTGCAAATACCCACATGTTTGGATGAGCATAAAACAAATGCCCACTCATGCATGTCTGCCATTTTTAATGCAACAAGAGAGGACCAACC
This sequence comes from Micromys minutus, assembly GCF_963924665.1. Classification (NCBI taxonomy): domain Eukaryota; kingdom Metazoa; phylum Chordata; class Mammalia; order Rodentia; family Muridae; genus Micromys; species Micromys minutus. Next base: position 4,580,305 of record NC_137979.1, read on the forward strand.
AGGAAGTTCTTGTAGGACATGCTGGGCCACATACACCCAGCACATGCCGGCTCTCCTCCTGACAACAGACCCAGACTTCAGATACTAGAAGGTGGCAGCAAGGTCCTGTTGGGTCTGTCCCACCAAGGTCCCCTCCTGCCAGAGCCCAATATCAAAGACTTGTCATACTTTGTGCTTGCTTCAAGGGCTGGGAAAAGGAAGGCACAGGGGCTGCCCACCTAAGAAGTTCATCTCAGAGAGAGAACCCTCACCTTCACCCTAACCCTCGGGGTCAGGTCAAACCGTGTGTCTTTCAGGGAGCCCAAGGTCAAGACGGAGCTGCAGGACCACCTGGGCCTCCTGGGCCACCTGGGGCCCGGGGCCCTCCTGGTGACACCGGGAAAGATGGCCCCCGAGGAGCTCAAGGCCCAGCGGTAAGAGAAAGCATGGAGCTGGGTCCTCACAAAGCTGGTCCTGTAAGGATGCTCTCTGAACCCTGATCCCCAGAGCCCACCCCAAACCAGCATTATTCCCAGTCGACCAACCCCAGCCTTCATTCAGGGTACATGCCCAACCTAGCTCTAGCCTCACGCACACCCGCAGCCCAACCCTAACTCAGATCCTCATGCAACCAACCTTTCAAATCTTGCACGGACCTGCTTCCTAGTCCTAATCATGACCCTGAGCTCAGATCCTGTCCCACGCCCCCAGCTCTAACCCTAACCCTAAGCCTGACCTGAAACCCAAGTCTAACCCTAAAAGACCCATGGACCCTAACCTTGAGCGGCAAGCTCAGTTCAAACTCTCACCCCAACTGTGATCCAGAGACCCACAGGTTTGACATATACTCCTCTCCCTTCCCCCCTCTCCCTCAATACTAATTAATGAGCCTCAGTTTCTCCCTAAGGCCATGTGAAGCCAGGCCACAGAATATAGTTCCCTCATCCTAGCCCAAAGATGCCAATCTGTTCTTCCCTCCAGTCCAGAGTATACACCTCTACCAGGCTACCACCACAGGCTCCTATGGGGCACAGCCCCTCAACTGGCTCATCCATCCATCCTCACATTAGGTGCATAGCTCCCAAAGCCTCAACCTTCTCATCTGTGAAGTGGGGACAATAACCCACTTCTCAGGATTGAATGAAGGTGAATTGGATGTTCACCTGGCATCAGATGCAGGCTCACTGATGTTTTCACGCACCTCCTTAGGGTCCCAGAGGAGAACCTGGACAAGATGGCGAGATGGTAAGTGTCCAGGGTGTTTGCAAGGCTAGAGTTCGGGAACGCAGCTCCCAGAGATGGAAGCCTCTTTCCCACTATAATAGCTACTGTCCTCGTTGCTATGACAAAATACTTAGCAAAAGTGACTTGAAGACTGATCCTGGGTCACAGTTGAGGGCACAGTGCATGGTGTGTCTATCAGAAAGCAGAGAATTGTGAATGCTGGTACTCAACCACTTCCTCTTTTTAAAAAGATGTATTTATTTATTTTATGAATGTAAGTACACCATCTCTGTCTTCAGACACACCAGAAGAGGGCATCAGATCTCATTACAGATGGCTGTGAGCCACCATGTGGTTGCTGGGATTTGAACTCAGGACCTTTAGAAGAGCAGTCAGTGCTCTAACCGCTGAGCCATCTCTCCAGCCCTTTATTTTTCAACCACCTTCTTTTATACAGTCTAGGACCCCGATGCATGGTGTTACCCACTTTTAACAGATCATCCCTGTTCCATAAAACCTTTCTGGAAATTCTCGCAGACACCAGATATGTGTTTCCATGGTGACTCTAATGAATCTAATCAAGGTGACAAGATAAACCCTCGTGCACCTACACCAGAATTATGTGGGTGTGCGTGCATAATTCAGGGCTTGTGTGCGCATCCCTCTGCCCACAGGGATGCGGATGGGCCAAGTCGCCAGCCTGGGCAGCGTCCTAGAGCCTCACCTTCCTGGGTGAGAGTCTGCAACTCACCTGTCACCCCTTGAGCCCTGACACAGTCACTGCTCAAGGCACAGGAGAGTGTCCTAAAACTTAGCTGAACAACCCTGCCTCTAGCCACACAGCCCTCTCTCCCTCTGAGACGTGGTGTCACTCCTAATGAAAGGAAAATGGCAAGGCAGACCCAGGAGCGCCTGGAAGGCTCAGTGTCCTTCCTACTGAGCCATTTCTCAGGCCTCACGCACAACTTTCAGCATGACTCCCCCACCCCAGCCCTCCCCCTCATGGCACAGTTTGCTTGCAGAGTAACCAAGTTTTCAGATGTGTCAGAATTTCATTCCTTTTTTTTTCTTTTGGCTTTTTTTTGGGGGGGGGCAGGGGGAGATGTTCTATTGTTTGGGTTTGGGTTTTCTTTTTGTTTTGGATCTTGTTTTTTGTTTTCCTTTGTTTTGCTTGGGAGCCGAATTTTTGTATTTTAAGCGTGTGTGTGTGTGTGTGTGTGTGTGTGTGTGTGTGTGTGTGTGTGTGTGTGTTTGTGTGTGTGTGTGTGTGTGTTTGTGTGTGTGTGTGTGTGTGTGTGTGTGTGTGTGTGTGTGTGATGTATGTGCACACACATATACCACGACACCAACATGGAAGTCAGAGGACACTTGGAGGAATTGTTTTTCTCCCACCGTGAGTCCCTGGATTAAGCTAAGATCCTCAGGCTCTGGTAGAAGCTCCTTTCCGGTTGAGCTGTCTCACCAGCTCTGATTAGGGCTTTTGGAGACATAGTCTCATGTATTCCAGGATAACCTTGAACTCTTACCTTCCTGCTTCCCCCATCCAACCCCCTACCCTGTCTAAACTTTTCTCCTCTTGTTCTAGGGCCCCAAGGGACCCCCAGGACTGAAGGTGAGTCAGCACCTCTCCTGCTCTGTGGCCTCGCTCTCCACCTTCCTCTCCCAGCCTCCCCCAGTGAAACTGAGGCAGTGAGGTTGGGAGACACATGGCATCCGCAGGTCACAGTACTCACCTGTTAAATGGGAGCATGGCAGATCTCTCCTGCCTTGACTTCACACTAGACTGTGAGGGTTGAATCACAGAACACCTTGGCTATTTGAGAGTTCTTGTTTGGGATTTGGGGGAGGGTGATTTGATTTTGGTTTTGGTTTTGTTTTGGTTGTGATTGTTTTGTTGATGGTGGTGGTGGTTGTTTGAGACAGGGTCCGTCTGTGTAGTCCTGGCTGTCCTAGAACTCACTCTGTAGACCAGGCTGGCCTCGAACTCAGAGATCTGCTTCCCCAGTGCCAGGACTAGAGGCTGCACCACTACTGCCCTGCTCTGTTCGTTTATAAAATCCTTGTTTTCTATGCAGTTCTAACAAAACTGCGGGAATGGTACAGAGCTTTCTGTGTAGCCCCACACACACTTGCCCTGCTGACCCACACCCCACCACCTCCACCCCTCGGATGTACAGCTTCCCTTGATGTCTGTATCCTGTCAGAGCAGTAAATGTGTTGCTATTAAGGAAATTACATTGACACATTGTCCCCAAAGCTCACAGTTCACAGGAGGATGCCTAGTGCCGAGTAGACAAATGTGCAATGACTTGCACACTCCTTGTGTAATGACTTGCACACTCCAGTAACATGTCTGATGATAACTTCACTGTTTTAAAACCCCCTTTGCTGGGGCCTGGGGAGATGACACCCAGCACCCAGGTAAAAGGCCAGTCGTGGCTGTGTGTGCCTGTAACTCCAGCATGGGGAGGCAGACGGGCAGATCCCAAAAGCTTCCTGGCCAGCGTAGATGAAAGAGGCAAGCTTCAAGATACAATATCTTAAGGCAAACAGAAAAAGAGAAAAAGCAGAGAACAATAGAGTAAGACATCTGCTAACCTGCATGTGCAAGGATACATGCACCACACACACATACACACACACAACCACACACACACATACCCACAACCATACACACACACACACAACCATACACACACACAACCACACACACACACACCATACACACACACACAACCATACACACACACCATACACACACACACACAACCATACACACACACACACAACCATACACACACACACCATACACACACACACAACCATACACACATACTCAACCATACACATACACACACACACACACACACACACACACACACACACGTTTTCCCTTTCACCTGTCCTCCCTACCCCCAGCCACTGATCCTGGTGTTGTCTTCAGGGCTTCTGCTCCACAGTGCAGTCTGGACAAACCTTCGCTCCAGGGCTCAGTGCTTTCAGGCCAGCACTGGACCCATGGGTGCCCATCCCCCCTCCCTGCTCTCTGCTTCTTGTCCTAGCGGATACTCCACTGTCTAACACCCATCGGTGCTCTATCCGCCTACCACAAGGCCCCTTCACTGCTTCTTAGCTATGACAATGGTGAGGGAAGCCTTACAGGCTTGGGTGTGGTCAGACATCTTCTGAAGTTCCTGCCCATGCCAGGGTTCCCTCTTCTGGCTTAGGCAGTACCTGGGGTTGGAAGGAAACATGAGTTCTCTGTGCAGGATCTAGGGTCTCTGGACTGAGGATGGGTAAAGAGTTCCAGTTAGCAAGCTTGTTAAACTCCAACACCCATGGTGAGGTGCCCATCTTAAGAAGTGACACTTCCCCAAGCTCAGAGGAAGAATCAAAGGCTGACTGACTCCCCAGGGACTCTAAGAAGGACTTACACCAGAAGGGCAGAGGTCTGCTGGCCACACTCCCAGAGCACTAACCACTCCTTCAAACCCTCATTTTGTTTTGTCTGCAGGGAGAACCTGGCTCTCCTGGGAAGAAGGTGAGAGGACCCCATGGCTGGAGAGAAGAGTAGGGGTTGGGAACAAGGATGGGACAGGGTTTGCCCACAGGGAAGGTCTTTTTCCCCAGAACCGGGCTTCACTGTGAGAGCCTGTCCCACGTCTCTGTGAAGCCATATATTCCTCCTTCCCCTTCGTCATGCCCATGTTCTCTTCAGAGCTTGACCATGGTTCTGCAAGTGTGGTCCTGGGGTCAGCACTGTCACCATTGCTGGCAGAAATGCAAATTCTTGTTGCTAGGGTAATAGTTCAGGTGGCTGAACCCCTGCCTAGCCCTGGGTCTGACCCACAGCACAGCATAAACTGGGCACACACCTGTAATCCTTGCACTGAGAGAGCAGGGACAGGAGGGTTATCCTTGGCCTACAAAAAAGGAAAGGGGGAGGGAGAGAAAGGAGAGAAGGGAAGGGGAGAGGGTGGGGGAAGGAGAGGGAAGCAAATTCCAGACTCAACCCTAGACCCACCTGAGACTTTGAGTTTGGGCTGGGTCTGTTTAGTCAGCCTTCTGGATCGCTGAGCTTGTAAAATTGAAAACCAAACACCAACAAATATCTTGCTTAGTACCAAGCTGGCTACCTCTTCCCCAGCCACACCTCAGCAAGCACACCCCCTGTGGCAGAAGGCTGTCCCAAGACCCCCACCACAGCCATCCCCACAGTCCTCTCCCAGAACTTCCAGACACAGTACCTTAGTTTACTTCCCTATTGCTCCGTGGAGCAGGGACTGTTCCAGTCCTTGGGGGATGCTCACAGGCTGTTTGTTGGATGCATGGATTTTCACTCATCCACCCCGTGTCTGCAGAAACCCACTGCTGTAGGGACTGAGATGGGTCTGACTCGGACCCTGCCTTAGAGGGCTAAGTATGGGGGGACAAGTGTCACTAGTGCCTGAACCAGCAATTCTAGAGCAGGCAGGAGTCAAAAGTGTGGGCCAGCATGTCCATGTGGGATGCCTTCATCCTCAGCTGTTATCTCCTCAGGGGGATGACGGGACGCCCAGCCAGCCAGGACTCCCTGGACCCCCAGGGCCCAAGGTAAGAATACACCCTTCTCCTCAAAGTCTGCTATCATCCACCCTCCAATGTCATCTACCTAGAGATGCCCCCATCCTGGCCCTTTGACACCAGAGAGCTGTGGGCGGATCCCAAGACGGGCCAGGGGGAGGATGCAGTGCTCCCTGGACACCTTGGCATGAGCTTGGCATCTCATCCAAGCCATGTCGCCCCTCATCCTAGGTCCCCTTGGTTCCCACCTTAGGCCATCCATCCCTGGCCTGGTGCCAGTCTGGGAACCAGGTGCCGCTAACTGCACCTTGTTCCTCGAACCCTTTGCCACGGCACCAAGTCCTAGGCAGCCTGCCTCCAAGTGTCTCTCAGCCCAAGCATGGTGCTGCACACATAATCTCAGTACTCAAAAGGCTGAGGCAGGAGGATCTAAGTTCAAGGCCAGGCTGGACTAAAGAGTAAGACTCTGACTCAGATAAAAACAAAACAAATAAGTAAATAAATAAAGCAAGAGACTGAAGAGGCAGCAAGCACAGAAACACGAATCTGGTCCTCAGGACTCACAGTGGTAAAGGATGGCTGGAGGTGGTGGTGCATGCCTTTAATTCCAACACTCCACAGGCAGAGGCAGATGGATCTCTGTGAGTTCCAGGACATCTCGGCCTCCAAAACAAGTCCCAGAACAACCAGAGCTACATAATGAAACCCAGTCTCAAAAAAAAAAAAAAATTTAAATTAAAAAAGTAAATAAATGTATTGAACTAGAAAGATATCTCAAGGTCTTCCAGAGAACTCAGGTTCAGTTCCCAGCACCCACATGACAGCTCACAACTGTCTGTAACTCCAAATCTGACACCCTCACACAGACATACATGCAGGTAAAACACCAGTGGACATATAATAAAAATAAATACATTTTGTAAAAAATTATTTAAGGGTGGTGGTGCATGCCTTTAATCCCAGCATCTAAGAGGCTGAAGCAGACAGATCTCTGTGAGTTCAAGGCCAGCCTAGTCTACAAAGTGAATTTGAGGAAGGCAAGGGCTACACAGAGAACCCCTTTCTCAAAAGAATGATAGATAGATAGATAGATAGATAGACAGATAGATAGATAGATACATACATACATACATAGACATATAGGTAGATAGATAGATAAGATGGACAGATGGACGGATAGATGGACAGACGGAAAGACAGATTTTGATGGTGGCTCCTCAGCACTGTGGCGGTGGACCACAGCTCCCTGGGCTTACTGGCTGCCAGGTTTGCCTAGGTAGCAAGTTCCAATCCCTGCCTCAAAAACAAAACAAAAGAAACTATGGATGATGCCTAAGGAGTAACCCTCAGAAATTTCCCCCAACTTCCACACATGCATGTGCACTCATATACATACACACACACACACACACACACACACACACACAGAGTCTCTTGAGCTACCCAGATTTGTGCCAAGACCCAGACCAGGAGAGGATGGTCATGGTGGTAAGTCCCCCTGGGGTTGAAGAGAACCTGTGTCCACCCCCTTGCCCAGAGGGGCCAAGGTCACCAGGGTCCTGAGCATAAGGCCCAAGTGCCCCAAGTTAGTACCTCTGCTTGTTTTTACTGACAATTTCTCATTTCAGGGTGAGCCAGGGGATGTAGGGCCCCGAGGAGAAAACGGAGTGGACGGTGCCCCTGGACTGAAGGTGACATTCCTAGGCTCTGCCCAGGACCTGAAAGGCTCCATTGACACTGTCACCCAGGCTGGGAGGGAGTTTCCTCTTAATTTGCACTTTTAAAGAGAGTGCCAGGAGGGCCTGTCCCAGGGGCCCCCTTTTAATCACAAGCAGCATGGTCTGAGGGTGAGTGGCTATGGTCAATTAGCCAGGCCTAATTCTGGTCCAGCTCTGGGCTAAGGCATCATGTAGTTTTGGGCTTCTGGACCTCAAAATCCCCACTGTTGCCGAGTGTGAAAGGCTGTTCTTATACATAGACCATGAGGCCCGGCACAGGGACCTTGGACTCTGGGGGAGACAGGACCAGGGGTGAGACAGGGTCTAAGAGTCCCGCACACCAGCAGATATCCATGTGTTTCCACAGGGGGAGCCTGGTCACCCAGGCATGGATGGAGCTGCAGGGCCCCGGGTAAGCAACACCCCTTCTGGCCACAGGGTGGGACCCTGGGTAGCTTCAGAAGCTCTTTGTACCCAACAGGGGTCCCAGAGAAATGATGAGACAACTAGCCCTAGGCATCCTGTTCCTTCATTTTTTGTGGTGATTTACACTTTTTTCATGGGGCTGGAGAGATGGCTCAGTGGTTAAGAGCACTGACTGTTCTTCCAGAGGTCCTGAGTTCAATTCCCAGCAACCACATGGTGGCTCACAACCATCTGTAATGGGATCAGATGCCCTCTTCTGGTGTGTCTGAAGACAGTGATGGTGTACTCATATACATAAAATAAATAAATCTTTTTTTAAAATTCATAACAGACTCCTAGAGTAAAACCTAAAATGTGGATGTATAAGGGAAGAATCCCAGCAAGTTGTTAAGAGCTCTCTCCCTTCACAGATGACTGCATACTCTTCTAGAATCTTCTTTGCACATTCAAAAATTGGTCTTTGGCTTATCATTAGGCATGACTTTGCCTGCTTTTGGATGGCCTTGCTTTCCTAGCCCTCTGCAAGAAAAGCAAGTGCTCTTAACCACTGAGCCATCTCTCCAGCGCCTAGCTGGATCTTTTGTAACCAGTCCATGTACCACCAGCACCTAGAAATGTAATTCAATGCTGCCAACAGTCTAGCCTAAGGACCCCCCTCAGAGCCTGAGGGACTCTACTCAGGTACATCATCCTGGTCCTTGACAGCTTCTGCTGGGGTGTGTGTGTGTGTGTGTGTGTGTGTGTGTGTGTGTGTGTGTGTGTGTGTGTGTGTGTAATTTTATGTGAGGGGTATGTTTATGTAGGTGCAGTACCTGCAGAGGCCAGAAGAGGGCATCAGATCCCCTAAAACTGGAGTCACAGGTGGTTGTGATCTGCCTTCCCTGGATGCAGGAAACTGAACTTAGGTCTTTTGCACAAGCAGCATACACTCTTAACCACTGAGCCATCTCTCCAGCCCCAAGAGCAAAGCAAAGTTAGTGAGTTCATTTATGAAGCAGAAAGACGTATACAGCATGCTATGATGACCCTGGTGCACAGGCATGCCTGGGACATGTATGTGACAGAGATAGCTTACATGTTACCTATGATGCAGCTCTTCCTCTCCTGCCTCAGGGTCCACCAGGCCTCAAGGGAGAACAAGGTGACACGGTGGTCATCGACTATGATGGCAGGATCTTAGATGCCCTGAAGGTAAGAGTGTTCCTGAGGGTCTGGATGTATCCTTTATGTCCATTCCTTAGGGAGCAGTAGCTCGTTCTGCGTCTTACTTATGGAACCAAGTACAGTTTAGCACAGAGACCTCTGTTTCATCGGGCATCTGATGTACGCGCCGGCCCTGTGTGGATCTCCACAAGGGTTGAGAGACCTTCTGTGGATGTAACTCAGAAAGCTCTGAGCTTCCCACAGGCCAAAGCAAAAAGAGCAAAAGCCTTCTCTCCAAACCCAACAGTGTCTCAGGGGGTCCCAGTATTCTAATAATTACTGTGAAGACAAAAAGGACAAGCCTGACCAAGGGGCCTCGGGACCTATGTGGTCTCTCGACACCAGTCCAGAGATGAGTGCTCGCTGCCCATGAGTTCAAGGAGGGATATGGGGTGGGGTCAGGCAGTCATCAGAGACTAAAGTGGGCACTGGTGCCTGACTCTGCCTGAGTGTCGATTCCAGTTTCCTCCTGTAGGCCTCCAGGAAGTACAAGCTGACAGTGACCATGGCCCACACTGGCCTGCATGGTGTTGGGGCGTGTGCTGTGGGTATGGCCTGAGGTACATGGTGTGCCCCAGGCTTAGGAGAAACATGTAGTAGACTCCTTATGAGTATGAGGAGGTAGATGTGGGTTCCAGAGTGGGAGGAGGACTCAGTATCACGAAAATGGGGTTCAGTATGAGGATGTCAAAACAACAGTGTCTTGGAGGTAGCCTGGTAGAGCTGTTGAAGTGTGTGAGCGTTAGTGTGGGGAGAGCTTGAGGCACAGAGCTCGCCAGGGACATGGGTGCTGGGTCTGGACCTAAAGAAGATGGAAAAAGTGGAGGCCATAAGTCTAGAGACATCACAGTGGGGAGATCAACTAGGGGGCTGGCTGGGGAGAGGAGAACTCATGACAGTCAGAGGAGCTGGGGCCGGTGTGGCCTCTGGGTAAGGTCATGAGCGAGTGTGCTGGTACAGGAGCTTAGGAGTGAGGTCATGTCTTGAGACAGTGTAGACCATCTTCTCCTGTGTGCCTGGGGAACCTCTGGGACAGCAGGCAGCAGACCACAGAACGGATGCTCAGAGAGTTTACAGAAGAGGCAAAGCAGACAGGACCAAGCCAGTGTTTGGGTTGCATCGTTGGGCTGAATGCCAAGAAGAGACTTAAGCTAATTTTGAGGGACAAGGAGGGGCCAAATCTTAGGCAGGAGAGAACTTCCATGAGGGCAGAGGAACCTCCAGCCATGGACACCAGCATCTCCTCCGGTGGCCAGTGCCCTCTTGCTGGCCTCTCTGTAGACTTGAAGGCCAAACCAAGCTGCCAGTCACAGAGCTGATATGACTGGGTGGGAAGCAAGCTGCTAAGAACCTAGAGCTAAAGTGGGGGGTTGGTGGGCAGTGGAGGGGCTTGTCTAACCGTAACTGGCTTGATCTTTTGCACACAGGGTCCTCCTGGACCACAGGGAGCTCCTGGGCCACCAGGGATCCCTGGAGCCAAGGTCAGTGCTGCTGAACTCATTTCTAAGTCCTACCTCTTCTCTCTGTCATATGTACCCCTAATTTCATCTTGTCATCCTAGCCCAGCTTAGAAGGGTCAGAGAAAAGGGTCCTACCCCTTCCTAAACAAGTCACATTCCTTTAGAGCCTCACTGCCACACTTGGGGAAAGAGCCTGAAACTGAGCGATGTACCCCTTAGGACATACGGTGGCCCAGGTGCACACAACCACTCTGTGGCTTATACCTGTTCATCACACTTTGTCTCAAGACAAAGGCCCCAGCTTGGGCAGGGTCTGGTTCTGACACTAGCATCCCTGGAGTCTGTGACCTAGAACAAGTCCCTGAACCCTCTAGTCCTAAGCTTAAGTACCCCAGCCTGCAGGGCAGCTGGAACCGGTTCCAGCTATCCTGCAGGCTGAACACACAAAGAGACAATGGACACCCTCCTGGAAACCCATGTGTAGGGACCCAACCCCAGCAGCTGTAAGCTGACCAGGGAGTCCCCACCTTGGGCCACTAACACACTGGTTAATTAGGAAGGCACAATTCCATTTTGCCATTTGTTCCCTTCCAGGGTGAACTCGGATTGCCTGGTGCTCCAGGAATCGATGGAGAGAAGGTCTCTGAGCCTTTCGTGTCTGTGTCAATGTTGAACTCTGTGTGTGTGTGTGTGTGTGTGTGTGTGTGTTCCTACACAAACCTCCGTGAGCAGCTCCCCCAGGGGTCACTCAATATGTATGGATGTATCTTTACTGCTGGGTCTCTAATAAGAGGCACATCTTGGACAGGTCATAACTGGTTGAGTACTGCAGAGATGGCTCAGTAATTAAGAGCACTGACTATTTTTCCAGAGGACCCAGGTTCAAATCTCAGCAACCACATGGCAGCTCACAGCTGTCATAAGATCTGACACCCTCACAAAGGCATGACAGCTGCAGGTAATTTGGTTGAATGAAGCTCAAAGTTCCTGACACATGAGCCCAGAGCTGGCCTCGTGAGGGCTGGAGGTGTAGCTCAGCAGTGGAGCCTAGCATGCATGAGACCATGAGTTCAAGTCCCACACTACCCAATAAAACAACAAGGCACTGAAGAGATGGCTCAGTGGTTAATAGCTCTTGCTGCTTTTGCAGAGGTCCTGAGTTTGGCTCCCAGTCCCCACTTGGAGGCCCACAACCATCTGTAACTTCAGTCCCGAAGGATCCAAGTGTCTCCTGGCCTCTTCAGGCATTGCGCTAATGGGTTACACAGACGTGCATGTAAATAGAAATAAATGAAATCTAAAAGTTGACCTCCCGAGTATCCCAGAAGGAACACCTCAGTCTTCACAAGCTGCCCCAAACATGCAGGGGAGCAGAGGTGGAGTGTCCCCATAGCCACCTGCTGCGCTCAGCCAGTGTTCCCAGATACCTCGGCTAGAGGGTGAGAGTTACCAGCAGAAGAATCAGGTTAGGTGAGCTGCACACATGCCTGTAATCCCTTAGGAAATGGAAGTAGAAGGGTCAGAAGTTCAAGGTTACCCATGACTACATAGCCAGAAAGAATGAGAGCGTGGAGATGGGAAAAGATAGAAAGAATGAAAGAATGAATGAATGAATAAAAGAGCGTTTGTTTGCTTTGAGTGACAGCATTTCTTCACTCAACCAATTACTTGCATGTAAATGTCTTTGAGAGTGTCAGATCTTATGACAGGTGTGAGCTACCCTGTGGGCATGTGGACAGACCTGTGAAACTCAAAGTCCCACAAGGGTTGGGGGAGAGGAGAATGCCCACCAATGTCCACTGATTCCTTTTTCTGGTGGCTTTCAGGGTCCCAAAGGACCAAAAGGAGACCCAGGAGAGCCTGGACCAACTGGGCCCAAAGGAGAAACAGGAGAGATGGGCCTGTCAGGTCTTCCGGTAGGTAGTCAGAGAACTTGCTGGTTCTCACCCGAATGTCCTGCAGCCTCTACAATCTCAGCCACAAAAGAACTTCCCCAGGCCCACAGGGAGCCCTGCAGGAGAGATAGGGAGGCCCAGCTGGTGGCTAAGTGGCCGAGCTGCCCCACCTCTCAGACCCGGAGTCCAGCAGCACAGCAACTGAATCTCCCAAGGTCTCAGTCCCCCACTGCTAACAGAATAAACTTTCCAGTCCCAGTGACAACACAGAACTGGACAGCAGTCTGCAGTAAACACTGTCCTTAATATTTCTATCACTCCCGGGGCCCCATCAGAAAGGCCGAGGGGTGAAGGTTAGCCAACCAGACATTGCATATCTCAACCAAGACAGCTTTGACTACACTTTAGCTCTCAAAGCGGGTGTAACATGAAAATTATTTGTGCATAGATGTGCAAGGTGAACACATTTGGATGTACATGTTTACTGTGTTAGGAAGTAAAATTATTGTACTGGAGGAGAAAAAAAGAGGGGCTGGAGAGATGGCTCAGCTGTTAAGGGCACTCTCTTCTTGAAGACCCAGTGCTGTGGTGGGAGGAAGGCAACTGAACACAGAGAGGGTGGTAACCTTAGGATGAATAAGAAAAGCTCACAGGCCACTCTGCTCGGTAGGGTGCTGATGGCCCCAAGGGAGAAAAGGGAGAATCAGCATCTGACCATCTACAGGAGAGCCTGGTAAGGGGAAATTGAGACTGGGGGCTCCCCCACACCCAGTCCAAACCTAGTGGGGGCGCTGATCCTTGGTTACAGAGGAGCCACCTGGAGCAGTTGGAAAGGGGGAGTGTCCTTCACCCCACTTGCAGCTGAGACCCCATGTTGTGCCCTTCTGGGGGCAGGAAGGAGCCCTGCCCAGGGGCTCAGGGTGTGGCAGCTCCAGTGGATGAGCAGATGAGAGGTAACAGACACAGGGTGACTAACCCATTTCAAACCCTCCCCAGGCCCAGATCATAGTGGAGCCAGGGCCCCCCGGTCCTCCTGGTCCCCCCGGCCCCATGGTAAGAACAGTTTAACCTAAAGCAGCTGGAATAACCAAGTGGGGAGCGGCTGGGTCTGGGAGTGGTGGTCCAGCACAGTTCTCTCTTAGTCACACTGCTCTACTGATTTTCCTCCTTCAGGGCCTTCAGGGGATCCAGGGTCCCAAGGTGAGTGCAGAAACATCCTGCTCACTCAGGAACTTGACTCCTGGACAGAGTGAGGCACCGTGTAGTCCCCAGAGTAGCCCCATTCCATGTTTGGGACTGTCCTTTCCTCCTCCCTCTGCCAAGGCACCCTAACTGCCTCCCTCTCCCTCCAGCTCATTTCCCCACCTCCCTCTGCCTCCCCAAGAGAGGCAAACACAGAGTGGAAACCTAGCCTCCCTCAGCTCTTGTCATCTAGGATCCAGTCTCTCTCCCCAGCTCACAGGCCCCGTGGAGGACTCTGAGTCCTAGAACCCTGACCTAGTCCAGCAGCCAGGCACTGCTTCTGATTCTGTTTGTCCCAAGTTTGTTATTTTTTTAAACAAAATCTCAATCGTTTGTCTTTACCAACAAAGACTCGGGAGCCAAATGTGGAGGCGAAAGTCTTCAAGCTCAGAGAGGCAGAGAAACCACCCAGATGACCTTCTAGTCAATGTCCCACCAGGAATGCCCCTCTCTCAAAAGACCCTCTTCAAACTGAATGTCCCTCCCTTCTACTCCTTGTGCATCTGTCTGTCCTGACATCCTCTTAATCTCTCTGGTACCCTACGTTCACTTCCTGTCAGCTGGTTGTTTGCTCCACCTCTTAAAGTCAACCACCGGTTGACTTTATTTAATCCTGTTTCCAGTGTGCAAGCAGAAACCTCTTGGATTAAAGATGTGTGTCAGGGCTGAGCCACACCACAACTAGAAACAGGTTTTTCTAGTAAACAGCATGATCTTGGGTTTTACAGTGTGATCAAATATCCTGCAACATAGGCTTCAACACATTATTGTTTGAAGACACATCTGCTGACAGCCCTGGTCTGCAGCTGGCTGGTGGTAGTCAGTCCAAGAGCTTCTGTGGCATGGTGGCTACCCCAGCCATTAGGACCCCTCACCCTGTGTGTGGAAGAAGGGAGCAAGCCAGGGCTAGGTCTGACAGCCCGGAGTCTGTCTTTTTTCCGCCTGCCATGCATACTTAAGTGTCCACACAGACCCAAGCTTTCCTGACCTGTCTATCCCACCCCTCCTCTAACGAATCTTTCTCATTTCCAGGGTCTGGATGGAGCCAAGGGGGAAAAGGGTGCATTGGGTGAGAGAGGCCCTCTTGGTCTGCCTGTGAGTGTCATGAGCGTTGTTTATCCCAGAGGCCATCCTACGCGATTGTTTATTCCCCATCCTACGCCCACTGTGCCTGCTAACCCTCTCCTTTTCCACCCAGGGACCAGTTGGCCCACCAGGCCTTATTGGTTTACCAGGAACCAAAGGAGAAAAGGTACCACCCTGCCTTGAGGGCACTGCCCACAGTGACCACATACCTACCATAGCACTCAGCTTTTGGGGCTCATCCCTTGCACCCTGCTGAGTCCCTGCACCCCACTGGACTAATTACAGTACCTCTGTGACACCATTCTGCCCTGCCCCTTTGCCTGTTACCAGCCACTGAGCTGAACTCCCTAGCATTTGAGTGTTTAACATCCCATCTCCACCCCCTCATGCCCTCTGTGTCTCTCTCCTCAGGGCAGGCCTGGAGAGCCAGGACTCGACGTAAGTTTTGTGTGATTCACTGTGAGTGCCAGGCCCTTCTGTGTGTGTCTTCAAGCATTATAGCAACCCGGCTAACTCTAGTGTGTCGTCAGTGCAGAGTCCAGAGACATTCCCTAGAGTACCCTGGGGATGGATGATAGGCTGACAACAAAGGGACAGTAGAACACTGGCGTGCTTGATGTTTGAGTAGAGAAAGGATAGATGAGCTAATGGATTGGCAGATGATAGAGGATGGACAGAGGGACAGACCTACGGACAGGCAGACAATGGATAACGGCTGAAGAAATGAATGGATAGTGAGTGATGGGAGAGAAAGATGAAGAGATGGTGGGGAATGGATTAATGGATGGATGGTGGATAGATGGCTGAAATGGATTGATGGACAAAAATGATAGCTGAGGGATGATGGATAGATAGATGAGTGGATAGATGGATGGGGTGGGTGGATGGATGGATGGATGGATGGGTGGATGGGTGGATGGATGAGTGGATGGATGGGGTGGGTGGATGGGTGGGTGGATGGATGGATGGATAGATGGATGGATGGATGGGTGGGTGGGTGGGTGGATGGATGGATGGATGGGTGGGTGGGTGGATGGATGGGTGGGTGGGTGGATGGATGAGTGGATGGATGGATGGATAGATGGATGGATGGATGGGTGGGTGGGTGGGTGGATGGATGGATGGATGGGTGGGTGGGTGGATGGATGGGTGGGTGGGTGGATGGGTGGGTGGACGGGTGGGTGGGTGGATGGATGGATGGATGGGTGGGTGGACGGGTGGGTGGATGGGTGGGTGGACGGGTGGGTGGATGGGTGGGTGGGTGGATGGATGGGTGGGTGGATGGGTGGGTGGATGGATGGATGGATGGATGGATAGGGTGGGTGGATGGATGGATGGATGGATGGGTGGGTGGGTAGATGGGTGGGTGGGTGGATGGATGGGTGGGTGGATGGGTGAGTGGGTGGGTGGATGGATAGATGGATGGATGAATGGATGGATGGATGGATGGATGGGTGGGTGGATGGGTGGGTGGGTGGGGGGATGGGTGGGTGGGTGGGTAGATAGAGGAATCAGTGAGTGGTTGGGTAGATAAAAGGGTGATACACTGTAAAAGAGAAGTGAAGAGAACAGTAAGAAAATTGCTGCAAAGTATGTGTGACCAGTGCTGAGACCTCTGTTAGGGTGGGATTGTGAGGAGACAACAGGAAGCATTAGCTTGATGATCACATCAGGCCTCCTTTGGTAACACAACATAAAAAAAAAATTCAAACTTCCTTAAAATGACTCACAACTGAAAAGTCTAAGGATTAACCACATGTAGCCAGGGCACAGCCATGTCAACACACCCAGCCCTCTCCCTCTCTGGTCTTTGCCTTCCCATTGTGGGACTCACCAGAGATCTGGTCCAGCCAGACAAGTGGTTTCCTGGACATAAATACAGTGAGAAGATTGGCCTCCCCTGCTAGTGGTGCAGAGCAAATCTCTTTGACTCTTGTTAGTCAACCCTGAGCCATCGTGGGGTTATAGGGGTATAGCTTCCCCTCTGACTAGGCTGGAGATGCCCTGCCACCTGGAGGTCATCAGTGAGAGGGAAGGAATCTGAGGTCAGGAGGCAGGGAAGGAGACTGGGACTGGATGCAGGGCTGCTAGTCCTCTAGGGTCCCCTAGACTGTAAGAAGAAAGTTCTGTTGCCTTGGTGAGCAAACATGGGCCAGGAAGAGAGGGACCAGCCAGGCTCCTGACCTGGAGGGTCATCTTCTACTGGTGTGACAAAGCTGGAAAGTAACCCTGTTGAACCTCTTGCAAGACCCAGGAAGGCTAATGGGATAAAGCTCTAGGTGGCTATGGAGTGATTTCATCTGCTTCCTAGAAGGCCTGGTACTCAATGTGGCATCTAAAGCCCTACTGCCATTTTCTCTGTCTACCAAGCCCCAGCCCATTGCCACCTGCATGGTGACCAATTTCAAAAGATTCCTGTGGTACCTGCCCCTTGTCGGAATAGCCCATCTATACCCAGTGTCCTGCCACTAGTGTCTGACTCATGTCTGTGTCTGAGCAAGCACACTCCATAGCCTGTCCCAGGAGACATAATGAAGGAAACACACCAAATCCTTGTCTGTTCCAGCATCCAGCCTGCAACCTGGACCCTACTGGATGCTTGGACAATAGATTAAGAGATGAATGTAGAGGAACTGAGCCAGGGCAGAGAGCACAAGTGACTTTCTCTCAGCCCACTGAAGATGTCCGACCACATGACTTCTGTGGGTTTCCTCTGTCCCAGCTGAGTCTGGGCCAGGACCAGCTGTGCCTGGCTGTGGCAGGAGAAAAAAAGCAACTGTCCAGTAGCTCTACCTCCCTTGGGGTTTCTAGCCAGGAGCGGAGCTGGGGGGTCCCAAACGCATTCTTTTTCTCCGTGCGCACCTGGCACCCATCAGGCACATGAACTAACAACCAGAGCTTGGCAGTCTGTGTCAGTTATGTGTGGATGAAGGATTACGGCGGGTGAAGGGCAGAAGCATCAGGTCACAGAGAAGTGGGCTCAGCTCTCACTTCATACTTAACCTCTCATCCATCCGTCAGGGTTTCCCTGGACCCAGGGGAGAGAAGGGTGACCGAAGTGAACGTGGAGAGAAGGTGAGGGGTGGGGGAGGAGGGAGATGGGGCAAGCAGGTGGGGAGGTGGAGGCTGGGCTAAAAGCTGCAGGTTCTGGTTGCTACCAGACCCTGGGGCATCTCACTGAGAGGTAGTGGAGGGGTCCCAAACCCAGCAACCACAACCACTGTATCTCCTTCCTATACAGGGGGAGCGAGGAGTTCCTGGCCGGAAAGGAGTGAAAGGCCAGAAGGGAGAGCCGGGCCCACCGGGCCTTGACCAGCCATGCCCTGTGGTAGGTGTCTAAGCAGGACGAAACTCCAACCAGCCATAGGTACCATAGCCAGCTCCTTGTGCTGTGGTCCTGATACTCCCATCAGCATGGCTGAAGGATACAGCTATCTGTAGTGATGGAGGCCTGGCCACTAAGTGCTTACCACCCCTGGTTACTGTCTTCTCTTTACTCAGCCTCAAGGCAGAGATGACTTGAACCAACCTTGGGATGGGGAGGGTCCAGGACAAGAACAGAACTGGTTTTTCCCAGCATCATCAGTAACTTGAGGGTGCCCTAAGAGGCGGCTAGGGACTGAGAAGGGAAGCCTAGCAGACAGATTTGGTGAGGACAAAGTCAGTGACTGGTGGATCCTGCTCCCCAACACTGACCATAGCTGCCTAAGATCTCACTGGGGTCTGGGAAAGTCAGGCCACCCTGCCCTCCCCAGGTCTCTCTCTCCCCTTCCGAACCTTTCCCTCCTGTATCTTCTCTTCCACTGATAGCCTAGCCCCTTCCCCAGTCCCCCCCGGTAAACACACAGCTCCATCCTTTTCTACTCCCCACTTACCTGTCTCACTTCCTGCTGGCAATGGCTCTTGAAAACACACCAAGCCTGGCAGGGAAACCCCCACAGTTCAGTCCCTGTTTCCTAGAACGCTGGAGGCTTTACATATCAGGGTCTGTAAGTGCTGCTCAAAAAGGACGGGCACATGAAAGAGCTGGATATCCAGATGTTCGCTCCCAGGCAGGGCTCTGAGAAGCAGGCAGACTGACCCAGTCAGGGACCTCTGCTCAGTCTCCTGGCCTCCAGTGAGTTCCTTCAACCCTCTCTTCCTTCCAGGCGGGTCTGGGATATTGATGAGGGGAGGGGGAAGTGTATAATCCCAGCACTTGGGAGCTTGAGACAGGAGGACAGGAACATAGAGGCCTCTGCTGTAAAGAGATTGTGTCAAGCACAGTGAGCCAGGACCGAGGACGTGGTTCGAGCAGTGAAGCACTAGCCTCGCATGTGTGAAAACCTGAGTTCGAATTCTCAGAGCCCATATGGAAAGTCAGGCACGGTGACGAGTGCTGATGTAGCAGAGACAGGCAAATCTCTGGTGCCCACTGGTCCTGTTTACTTGCCAAAGTTCCAGGCTAATTGACACCTTGTCTCAAACAAAAGGTATAAGGTGCCTGAGGGCCTGATCTCCGCACTCATACACACACACACACACACACACACACACACACACACACGACATGCATACACACAGCTGAGAGGGTAAAGATGCCCAGTCCTGCTTCCACAGAACCTGGACCCAGACTTCTTCCAAGTGAGTAAGCCTTTGTCTTTAATACAGGAACAACCTCGATGTGGAGACAAGCAAGGGGCACCAGGCTCCCCGGGCCTTGTGAAGGGCATCAAGCCCTGCCCTGTGGTACGCAGTCTGGCTGCTGTGTGCTGTGTGTGCAATGCTGAGCCTGTGGGATGCTTTGGGGTGCTGGTTCTGCCCCCTCTCTTCCTCATTTCTGCCTTCTGGTGCATTCTAACCCTCTTCTCCTCTCCCCATCTTCTGGTCCCCAAACTGTGCCCCAGCATGTACTTCATAGGGGTCCAGGGGGTGTGTCCCATGCATTTTCCCTGCCCCTGTGTTTGGAACAGAGTGGAGCATTTATACCTCAGCATCCTCCAGGGACTTCATATTCCGTTTGCTCACCTTCAGCTCTCCAACCCTCCAGGGCACCTGAGGGAACTCACCCCTGTTGGTGTCTGATGGTTGGGTGAACATTGTTGGGCTCCCCAGGTGACCCCACCTCTAATGCCCAGAGTTCACCCTGATGGCACAGTCTTCCAGATCCGATCAAAGTGGACAGGAAAGGCTGGAGAAATGCCTCTTCCTCTACTGTCACTCTCTCAGAGGCATTTCTGCCGACAGCCTGAAAACTATCAGGGCCCCTGGAAGGCCGGAAGCCTTGCTCCTCTTCACAGGACCAGGCCCTGTTCTGGCTGGCAAGTGCCTGGCACAGCGTCCATTATGTCAGGGCATCCTGTTTCTGCCCACAGCACACCATGAGAGGACAAGTGCAATGAGGGGACACTATGTCCTCAGACAGACAAAGGAGACACCCAGCCTTGTCTCCGTGGAGTCCGGTGGCTGCATCTCCCTAAAGTCCCAGGAAGGGGTAGGGGGAGGCATTGAGAGGTCATCAGCCTCCTACTCCTATCTCTGAAACCTTCTTCTCTTCCAGGGCCCCGACGGCTTGCCTGTGCCGGGTTGCTGGCATAAGGTACAGAAAAGGGTCTCGAGTGGGCCTGGAGGAGTTGGGATGGGAGAATTAGAGGGTCAGAGAGGACCCATGGGTGACCAGGTACCACCATAAAGAGGTTTTACACTGCTGTCTCACACAGTGACTGAATAGTCATGTTTCACAAAAATGTTTGAGATGTTGTGGTCCTGTGGCCAAGGTTTGGCGCTTGGTCCTGGCTGATGTGTGTCATCTGGATCTTGGTTGGCATTTGGCCCTGCCAGTTCAAAACCATGAGGGAGTTTTCTGAGACTTATTTTAGCTGCCCCACTGAAAGAGGCCGGGAAAGAAAAGGGGGGCTATGCTTGTTCCTGAACACATCAGCAGAGTAGAAGGAGCTAGTGGGGACCACAGGGTCTCCCCAGGCTCCTCCAGCACTTCCCATCTCTCCCTCCTTTTCCAGTGATCCTCGGACACAGCTCCCAACCTGTACAGATTCGCTTGGACGTTTTTAACTCGTGTAAAAACAAGACAGTAATATATTGAACTTCTTTATGGGATGCGCCAACTGTAGCCTTGTAAGATTTGCAAGTGTGCCAACCAGCCCCTGGACCATGTGCACAGGAAGCCGGCAGGAACGCAGACAGGCTGCTCTGGGGAAGCCTGTGTTCAAAGGCCCCAGGCAGGGCCTGGCTTTCCCAGGGAAGATGACGAGGGTGAAAACGCCTGGCTGAGGTGAGGCTGGACAGACTCCAGGTTGGGCTTGCAATCACCTGATTAGCAGAGACTTACAACTGTTCCCCGAAACCCCACTGCCCAAACCTCTCACTGTCTTACAACACCCCCTTGGACAACTGCTGTACCCTCTTGCCTCCGAGCTCTGCCACAGTCAGCTGCACTGGGACCCTATGCTCAACAAGGCTGGCGAAGATTCCTAGAGTCCAGCACTTGGGGAGAAGGCAATGGAAAGAACCCCAACAGGGCCTGGCTCCACCCAAGTTCAGTAGGCTTCCAGAAGCTACCCTGACACAGGGGCTTGTATCCTTGGACCTTGGGGACGGCAAGGCTCTGTGGATACCTCAGTGTGCAGCCAGCTGCAATGGACCCTGGCTATAGGGTGAAGAGGCCCATACTCACTAGTTGGCTACTCACAGTCTTCTTACCAACTCACCCAGAGCAGAAACAGGAAGTGGCTTTGTCGGCCCTGAGGAGACAGGCCTCCTGTTCAGAATTTGTGTCTCACTGGCCCCAAGTCTTCTACCTATGCCTCTGGCCAGCCTGACAGCAATAGGCCTCCTAGTAAATGGTACAGACACTGTGAACCTGAAGGCTGGTCCCCCGGCAAGCCTGAGCAAAACCCCTGTGATTAAAACCCTGCCCTCTCTGGGAGGCTTGAACACCTCTAACAAAGGTTCCTAGCTGCTGCTCCATCCACAGCCTCACATCCCTCCTTGTGTAAAGGCACCGTGAGCAATAAACCACAAGTGTGTCCACCATGCCTGTCCATACAGACTTCCCTGGTCACCTCTGGCTGAGTTTAATTCCAATGGTTCCTGGCTGAAGAGGCAAAGGGAAGGCAGAGCCTTCCTCCAAACCAGGGGATATATTCAGAGTAGGAGATAGGAGAATACAGGCCCAAGACCTGGACCCACACATGTCATCAGAATCCTGACACCAGTCACACCCTGAGCCTCTGTATTCCCTTCTGTTATGCTCAGCAAAAACACCCCAAATTTGTTGCCTCAAAATGTCCAGTCTGTCAGTTCTAAGGATTCAGAGGTTCACCTGAACAGGCCTCATGTGTACTCTCCCTCATCTGTCTGTCAGCTAGGATCCCAATAATCATGACACCTGCCTACCTGGGACTTTTCTGCATGGCCTAGGCTTCCTCACAGCATGGCAGCAGGATTCCTAGAATCTATGTCTCCTCATATGACCAAGCCTTCTAAAGTCCCATGCTGCCGCTTCCTGCCGGAGCCAGAGATTCCCCCCAGTTGAAGTAGAAGACAACCCCAGTTCTCAATGAGGAAAGTGTCAATGTCATGTTTAAATGAGAAAGTATGGGAGAGTAGATTTCATTGTAGCCCTCAAACATAAAATTTTTAAAAATGGCCCTCATGTAGCCCAGGCTAGCACTGAACTCACTCACTATGTAGCTCAGAGTGACCTTCAAGTTCTGGCCCTCCAGTCTCTACTCCCGAGCGCTGGAATTACAGTTGTGCAGCCCTGTGCCTGACCCATACAGTGCTGGGGTTCAAACCTAAGGCTCTATGCCTGTTAGGCAAGCACTTAACCAAAAAAGGCTACAATCTTAGCCCTTGTTACAGCATCGTAAGCAATGCCTCCTGCCACTCATCTGAAGCATGAGACAGTTATGCTCAAAATTCAGATGCGGTTCAGCAAGATTCATCTTTGTGGAATATACACAGAGAGCCTAGGGCAGGTCAGACACCCCAAAGTACCTGGGGTCAGCTGTCCTCGCTCTATCTGCCGCAAGACTGAGTAGTAGCCACAGTCCTGTGGAGTGGATCCGTGTCTCCCTCTACTTGTCCTTACAGCAACCTGAAGAAAGATGCCCATTTTCATAGATGACAGAACCAAGATCTTTCTGTTTGTAGAAAAAAGCAGTTCAGTAACAGTGCCTCTGTCTCCCTTCCTCCAAGGGCAGAGATCCAAGGAGGGCCACAGTCTCCAGACCATACTTGTGCATGCTTTGCTAAACAGGGACCCAGCCACACACACGTGATGTCAAGTCCCCATCTCTGTCCCCCTGAGGAGCTGGCAAAAAATAGCAGACCATGTTCTCTGCCACACTGGGCCAACTGGGCAACCATAAATCCGAGAAGAAAGCAAAAGGGCAAATGTAGCTGAGCAAGACAACTAAGGTGGTCCACTGGCATCAGTGCCTGCTCTGGAGACGTGGTATCGTCCCCCAAACCCACACTTAGCAAAGCATTCCTCCAACTAAAAACATCATCTGATCCCCTTACCAGTCCTGCGGAAAAACGGGCTGCAGGCGTAGATGTCACAGTGTCCATTTTCCATATAGGAAATCTGAGGCCTGCAGAATGTGGTCATCTGCTCACGGATATATAGTCAGGCTAGAGTGACAGGCTTTGGACTGAACCCATGCTCTTAGAGGTCGAAAAATCTTTCTTGAGAATTGTTTGGCAATGCATGGGATCTGCGTGGCAGACCCCTGACAATGGGTGGAGAACAAGAAGAGCTTTCTAGAAGACGAAGCCACAAGTTCTCCCTTTCACTTCTCAGGCTGGCTACAATGGGCCGATCTTGGCCCATTACTGCCCCCGTGTGGACTCATACCTTGTATCCTTGCAAATGGACGTGCAGAGCCATTGCTGTCCTATGCCAGCCTGAGGTGAGGTCAGAGAAAATGCTTTGCTCAAGGTCTCAAGTGAGACACTGGAGAGTGTCCTGCCTCACCAATGAGCCTCAAAGGACTGAGAGGCTTTGGTTCTCCCTACCAAGAAGGCCAGTTCTCTGTAAGTCATATAATTCTGGAAGGGAGGGGTCTGTCTATTGAGTCCTTGACTATTCCATGTTTCATAGCCACTAAAGAAACCACCAGGATGACTGTCCCCCATGGTCAGATGGCTCCAAGGTTTAAGAGGAGCTACCATACTAGATTTCCTGTCCTTATTGGAGGCTTTGAGTTGTCACAGCATTGGGGGACACTCCTGGCATTCAGCAGACAGCCAAGGTTAGCATGCACCTGAAATCCAGGACACTGGACACGTCCAGTGGTGAAACTGCTCACTGTGAACGTCAGCTGAGAAAACCCTGCTCTCAGTTCAAGGACTGGGCATTGGGTATATTTGCTTGCTTGTTCAGAAAGAGGCTCAATACATAACCTAGGCTGGCCCCAAAAGTTATACTTCTGCCTCAGCTTCCTAAGTGCTGGGATTATGGGCTTGTACCTCCATGCCCCCCACTACATCCAAGTCTGGCTCAGTCCCTTCCTCCTCTTAGCCTGTGTCCTCTTGGCCTCCAGTGTTGCTGTGGAGGGCAGATACCAGAAAGTGAAGAGGCCATTTAGCAGAGGCCAGGGGCAGGAAGGACAGGCCTTTTTTTGAGCAGGAAGATGGACTGTTAGGCAGGTTTATGGTTAAAAACACGAAATTCCACTCAGTTTGGGAAGATGGAAGGGCTCTGTCGATGAGTGTTGGTGACAAGATGCAACATTGAGAATGTACTAATGCCACTGAACTGTACCCTTCAAAATGGCTTGTTTTTTCTTATGTATATTTTACCACAATAAAAACAAACAAAAACCACAAGAATATAAGGCTGTTCTTTAATAAGTGCTGTAAGCATTTTGCAGTTTTCCAGGGAAGAGGAGAAATAAGCTACTGGGGAACAGGGCAGAGGGCTGGCATATGGACAAGACTGCCCCAACCTGCTGAGGGGCATTCCCAAGCCTTTGTTCCACATTTCAGCGAGGCACACACTCAACCCCTGAGGAAGTATCTCTGCTCTCTCGCCTCCAGGACCACAGAGGTCTCTTGTCATCCAGTGTGCAAGAGTCCACGAGACCTTGTTAGTCCAGCCTCTGCAGCAGGCCTATTGTGTGCAAAGTCCCTTTCTTTTCTGGGCCTGTTTCCTGCACGGTACATAAGGAAGGACTCAGAAGTTTTCCAACCCGCTTCCTTATCTGCCCACAACAAAATTCTCTTCGTGTAGCGACATGTCACGTTTACCCTGTCTGGCCCTAGCAAGAAACTCTAGAGACCTCCATGGTCTGCCCAGCAGTGGCACTGAGTTCTCCTGCGCCGTGCTGGGAAGGCATTTGTCCTTCCAGGGTGACAGTAATTTACCCTCACAGGGTGTCAGTTTAGAGTCCCGCGATCTGGGGACACATTCCTGGGAGGAAAACCTCGGGAATGGGGGTGGGGGGGGTTGAGAGAAGAAGAGGGAGGTACGACCCTGGATCAGCGCTGAGTATCCGCCCAGGACGACGTCGTGCCCGCAAGTCATGCAATCGAACGCCAGGGAAGGAGTTCCTGGGGGCGGGATCAGCACTGAAGCCCCACCCGGAGCTGACGTACAGGCGGAGGTGGAGCCAAGCGCCCGGCATCTGGGTGCTGACTGACCGCTCGGCGCCATGGCCGTGGACGCGCGCGCCAAAGCCGCCACTCTGGACCTGAGACGTCGGCTGCTCAGGTACCGGGTGTGGGCTCGGAAGGCGCGTATAGCGCCCGCCCCGGAGTCCCTGACTATCTCAGTCTACTAGAAGCAACCGTGAACTACCCCGCGACTCCGTGGCGTCCCCTGCCCCGAGGAGCGAGCTTTGCCCCTGGCAGCCACTGCATAAGGAACTGGGACTGGCCTGGGGTGGGCAGTCGTGTCACAGGGAGGGTTAGAGGAAGTCTGCTCTTGGCCTGTGAGGGGTAGCCTCGGTGCCACGTGGAGAGGAGCTTACGGCTGGAGCTTAGGACTGAAGCTAGTCACCACTGCTAGGGACAGCAGGGCCGCTGGGATGGCAAGGAATGTTCAGGGCTGAGATGCAGCTCCTAACAAGCGGCGTTTCTTCAGGAAGCCTTTTCCACCAGGACTCTAGAGCTGGTGTGTGTGCAAGCAAAACTGAGAGGGCCACCAAGGCTTAAATAGTTTTGTCTCAGCAACTTTCTGCCCTGTCCTGTTCTCAGTAATAGGGAAGCAGGGAAGTTACACCTTGCCCTGCAAGCTTTTATCCATTCCAGAATCAGGAAGGAGTGAAGGGGGCTGTAATGAGTACGTTCACCCTTCAGTCTTCAGACAGGCCTGTCCATTCTTTGCCTGTCCCTACAGCTCTTCTTGCAGACTCTTTTTTCCTGAGGATCCTGTTAAGATTATCCGAGGCCAAGGGCAGTACCTGTACGATGAGCAAGGGCGAGAGTACCTGGACTGTATCAACAATGTGGCTCATGGTCAGTATGATGCTTCCTCACCCTTGGTGAGACAGGAGAGGAGGCTCAGGCCATAGATCTCACTGACAGCCTGGGTTCAACAGAATTGACCTTGATGCTAATGAGGGGAAAAAGACTCCACACCACAGCTGTGCTAAACTAGACAGGAATTAGGTTCACTAGCCAGGGTCCAAGCTGCATGCAGAACTCACAGCAAGCGGGGCATATAGCCCACTCATCCATGACCACAAATGTAGCGTGATCATCTTGGCCCGGTGCAGGGTGATGATAACAGGCCTTCATCCCTATTGACTACAGTAGGAGCGACAGGAAACTGAACTGTGAATTCAGCCAAGGTGGGGACACCACAGCTGATGAAGGAGAGGGAGGCTGTGCATTAGTAGGCACATTGTGGGCAGACAAAGGTTAAAACCCAGGACTCTCCCTGCACTCAGGGGACAGAGGCAGGTGGTTCTCTTGAGTTCACAGCAGCCTGGTCTGCATTGCAAGTTTCAGGGACAATTATGGCTTCACAGAGAGACCCTGTCTCAGAGAAGAAGTACTTAATCTTGAGCCCAGTGTTCTGGATAATTGTGTTAATTGCTAATTTACTTTGACCATGCTTGGCACATGGTGAGCTCTTCCTAATTATGCTGTTCCCATGGCTGAGTCTCAAAATACCTCTCTAAAAACATGAGTTTTCTACACAGTGTTTCTACAGGACCCTCTTCCTTCTGCTGGACTCTCTTCTCCAGATCTTCCATTCCATAATCATCATCCCAGTGCCCCCCACACCCATCATTAACTTCTCTCTTCCCACCTTGCCTTCATTGCGTTCACCTCCCCGGGTGGATTTGCAGATGGAGCTGAGGGGATCTGTTGGGTCTGGCTGAGTGAAGTCAGCCATATGATGGAGATGCCCCTCTTGCAGTTGGGCACTGCCACCCTACAGTGGTCCAAGCTGCACATGAACAGAACCGAGTGCTCAACACCAACAGCCGATATCTGCATGACAACATTGTGGACTATGCCCAGAGGCTGTCAGAGACCCTGCCGGAGAAGCTTTCTGTGTTCTATTTCCTAAATTCTGGGTAAGTGAACAGACAACATGCTATTGAGAACAAGTTCAAAGAAGAAAGTCCTCCATGTGGGTGCAGTGTAGGAAGCTGCCTGGGGGAGTAGACCCAACTTTAGGTCAAGGCTCCTGAGCTTCCCGGTTGCAGACCCCAGAGCCTTTTCTGTTGGCTCCCATTTCTTCCTTTGTAGAAGATACCATCACCTCCCTTCTAGGCACACTGGGACTTGAAGTAACGGGTTTATTTATTCCTCCTGGATTCAACCCTCAGATGGCTCAGCCAGCTTAAAGGACATCAAGTGGTTCTTCAGAGAAATGTAAAATTATGGAAGTATTTAATATTCTTTTCTGAAGCAAGAATATTAAAAAATGAGGCCTAGAAGCAGCAGGGACCTGACTTGACTGCAACTCTCTGTAGATGCTAAGAGCTCCTGAGGAGGTAGCTAGGGGAAATGGAAGGAAGGGTGCGATCACTCTGGGGAACATATTCTTGTCAAGGTTGGTCACCACCTGGCACAGCCTGGGCAAAGGCCCTGTGGTATAAAGGGGCAAGAAATGTTAGCGATCCTAAAGAGAGAAAGAGGAAAGAATGAGCAGACCCTGAAAAAGGATCCAGGACTATAGCCAAGTGGGAGGAGCTGTTTTTATCTTCAGACCACTAGAGGCCAGGCAGTGGTGACATACACTTTTAATCCCAACAGAGACAGGTGGGTCTCTCTGTGAGTTCAAAGCCAACCTGGTCTACAGAGTGAGCTTCAGGACAGCCAGGGCAACATAGAGACCCAGTTTCAGAAAACAGCAGCAATGAAACAACAGAAAGCTACAGAGCACTGGAGCTGAGGGTTGGTTTTGTTCCTAGTGCTGCTGAGTGTTTGATGTGTATCTTTAATATGTGTGTTTGCCTGCAGGCAGACAGACAGACAGACAGACAGACAGAGATATCCATTATGTGCATGTCTGATGCCCAGAAGGTGGTTTTGGATCTCCTGCAACTGCAGTTAAGGACAGTTGTGGGCTGACATGTGAGGGCTGAAAACAGGTCCTCTAGAAGAGCAGCCAGTGCTCTTAACAGCTGGACCATCTCTCCAGCCCCTCAACTTGAATAAAGGTTTTAATCAGGAAGATGATGCTACAGGACGGGAGAACAGGATTGGTGAGTGCTGGGCACATGCACAGGGAGTGACCATGATGACAGAATCGTCACACCCGAAAGACCATTCTAACAAGTAGCATTTGGGTTCCAGTAACAGTCTCAGGTACCACTGCCACCTAGTCTCCAGTCTGAAGAACTTCCAAATAGAATTCACCATCTCCTTTTCACAGATAAGGAAGTGCACCAACTTGATAGGAGCCCTTACCTAGTGTGCAAAGGCTTTCCCATCCCTAGGACCACAGTACTAAAAAGTGGAGGAGGGGAGAAAAAGAAGAGCAGGTTAGGAGACAGAGGAGCTTAAACGGGAACTTCTTGTAAACAAGGAACTGAGCACAGGAAAGTCAGTTCCTGCTGTCTCCCTCCAGCAAGTTCCTTCTGTGTGGATTCCAGTGACTTTATGTTGCCAAGTGCTGTGACCTCTCTGCCTCCTTACCTGTTTCTTATCAGTCTGACAGAGCTGTCATTCTCCCTACAGATACTTCCAGGGTCTGGTGTCTACCAGCTACCAGGCCTGCACCTCCCCTGCTCTGTGGGGAGGTCCCACTCCTACTTTCCCCTCTGTGATCTCATCTGTCTGCTTAGAATGAAATGTCATCCATGTGCTGGTGACTCAAAAATCTGTATCACAAATCCAGATGTTGGAGCTGGAGAGAACAGTGGCTGCTTTTCCAGAGGACCTAGATTTGATTCCCAGCACCCACATGGCCACGCACAACTCTCTATAACTACAGTTCCAAAGAATCCAATGGGCACCTTCATGGACACTAGGCACACACACAGGCAAAATACATTTTTTAGATTGAAATAAAGAGGTAGGGAGGCTGCAAAGATGGTTCAGTGGTTAAGAACAACACTTGTTCTTGTAAGAGACCCAAGTTCAGTTGCTGGCACCTTTACCAGACAGCTCACAGCCTCCTGTAACTCCACCCCAGCGCCCTCTTCTGGCCTCCTTTGGCACTGCACAAACACCCACACAGACACATTCACATGATGTCTTCTAAACCCCAAATGACTCCCATGTGTTCCACTGGAGGTTCTAAGTAAAAATCTGACATCTGACAGTCATCTCCAACTTCACATATTCAAAAACCAAGAATTGCCCTCTACTAGACATGTTGGCATACATCTTTAATACCAGAACTTGGGAGGCAGAGGCAGGCAGATCTCTTTAGAGTTCAAGGTCAGCCTGCTCTACATAGTGACTTGTAGACCAGGCAGTGTAACAGTGAAACCATATATCCAAAAAAAAAAAAAAAAAAAAATTAAAGTAATAAAATAAATTTTAAAACGAAGAACTTTCTACCAATGCCTATGTGAGCTCTCAGTGCTGGTTCTCCCTGATGCCCTACTCTGCCACATACATACACTATCCACATACTATCTTACCTGTGTGTGCTTGGAACATGTACAACATACTCCTACCTAATCTGCCCCCAGGATCTCTTAGCTCATCCCAATGGCTCTCACCCAGGCAGCCTCCAGGTCTTCCTCACTCCTACCTCATTTCCTTTAGAAACAGCCTCCTAAAATGAGGACAAAGTCATGTATTTTCCCTGCTTCATGCTTTTTTTTTTCTTTTAGCTTTGCATGCTGCTGACGAGGACACGATCTAGGCTCCTCGGCCCCTGGAGTATGGCCCTGCATGTCTCCCCACTTTTCTGCCCCAGCTTCTTTGCCCTGGCTTCCTTGGCTGCCTGAGCATACTAAATAGAACAGAACCTGTGTGGTCTGTTCCAGAGTCCTAGAATCTTTCTCGGGATTTAAAGCAGCATCTTTGCCGATCACTGGTCCCACTGTTATGACGGCTTGGGCAGCCATAACGAAAGGTTGCAGACTTGGGGTTTAAGGAATAGAAATATATTTTCTCAGGCCAGCATGGTGCTGTGTGCCTTTAATCCTAGCACTTGAGAGGCAGAGGCAAGGGATCTCTGTAAGTTTAAGGACAGCTTGGGGCTATATAGAGAGATTCTATCTCAAAAAGAAAAGAAAAATAAATGTATTTTCACAAGTTCTGAAAACTAAAGGTCCATGACCAACATACCAGTAGGGTGCCATAGTCCGAGACCTTGCCCCTTACCTAGTGCATGACTGTTTGCACTCAGCTCATATTTCCGGATCTCCAAGGTCATGTCTCATATATACAACATTCGCACTGGGCTGAGAACTGCCCCAGTTGCCTCCCTCCTTAAAGGCCTTCTCTCCAAGCAAAGCCACATACAGTCATTTGGAGGTCCTGGGAGTTAGGGCTTCAACATAGTAGTTTTAGAAGAACACAGCTTACCATCACACCCTGTTACCTACATGGACCCTCATTTGGGTCTCCTCCACACCTTATGCCCAGAGTTAGCACTTACAGAAATGAGCACTCTGTCTTCACTGTTTGGCTTTCAAAATGGATGCATCAGGCTCTGGTGGTGTCTCACACCTTTGATCCCGGCACTTGGGAGGCAGAGGCCAGTGGATCTCCTGAGTTCAAGGCCAGTCTAGTCTACAGAGTGAATTCCAGGACAAGCCAGAGCTACACAGAGAAATCCTGTCTTGAAAACAAAGAAGACAGATGTAGGCTGATGTTAAGGTGACACTATTGAACAGTAGAGTGGGCAGGAAACAAAGTGTTGGTAAAGTGGAGGAGGAAGAGAAAGGGGGAGATTCGGCAGGCAACAATAGATAAGGTTGTTATGAATATTTTATAAGGGATGAAATTGTATAGGGTCATTTGACTTATCTAGGTGGGCAGATGATATCACACCAGTTGGATCAGAGTGTTTGGTGTGTTCTTTGATGTGGAGACTCAATGGAGTTCAATGTGGCAGGACACACAAAGCCTGCCACGGAGTTGGGATGTGTGTGTGCTAGGCTTGACAACAACACACCAAGGGAAAGTGAGTGAAAACAACATGCTGGGGCGGTTGTGGACCACCCAGGACAGAAGCCGCCAGGGCGAGCGGAATAAACCGCCTGGAAAGTAGTCGAAGTGGGGGGGGGGACTTTGTGGATTGTGATAGCATCTGGGTGCCCGGCTCCGCACTAGAGCAACTTCCGCAGAGTGAGACTGCGGTGCCAATAACAGAAACTTTATTATTTTTACCATTACAGACAGATACATCCAAATGCAAGTTTCTAGAGAGCACCTTCTGTTTTCACCGTTTTCACAGAGGCCAATGGATGTTTGCCAAGGGAATGGTGTCCTGATGGTATCCAGATGGAAGGGTTCCTTCGCCATGGGAAGCACTTGAGTCTTCTGAGCCATACCTGTATTTTCTGTCACAGGTCAGAAGCCAACGACCTGGCCCTAAGACTAGCTCGCCAGTACACAGGACACCAGGATGTTGTGGTATTAGACCAGTAAGTACAGCTCACTGTCCTGCTCCATTGTCCTGTTGGGGTCAGTGAAGCTGACATTGGGCTCACAAGTGGGAAGAGGGTGATGCAGGACATTGGAAGCCAGTGAGGAATGGAAACCAGACTCTAATGACACCTCCTGGAGGCCTTGTCTACAGCCCACCTTTCTAAGGGAATAGCTGGAGTGCAATCGGCCTCATAGCATTTGGAGACTCAGCTGACTGAGCCAGAGACCAAAGGGCATTAGCACCGAGTTAACATTTAAGATATACTTTAATAAAATGCCCCTACTTTAACAGAGCAGAAAACTGAACCTAGACTGGTCAGATGACTAGAACTGTGACATGCCAGTAGTGGCCTTCCAGGAAGCCACTCCAAGCCTGCACTCATCCTCAGCTCAAGGGCTCAGTACCAGAGTCAAAAAAATCGACTTCTCCTGCATTTTGTATTCAAAAATGGTAATAGTGGTTAGGGCTGAGCCAGGGAGTTAACTGCCACCATTTACCGGGGGCCTATGCCCATATCCTCCTTCTCCCTAGTGCTTATCACGGTCACCTGAGCTCCTTGATTGACATCAGTCCCTACAAGTTCCGGAATCTGGATGGCCAGAAGGAATGGGTCCATGTGGTATGCACATCCACCATCAGCATCGGTCAGTTTCCAACCCAGAGCTTGGATGACATAGCAGTGTCTCTCCCTACAGGCTCCTCTCCCAGACACCTACCGAGGCCCTTACCGGGAGGACCATCCCAATCCAGCAGAGGCCTATGCCAGTGAGGTGAAGCATGTCATCAGTAATGCACAGGAGAAGGGCAGGAAGGTGAGCAACTTAGTGAGACTCTATACAAAATAACTTTGAATTTTAAATTATTTCAGTATTGTGTGTATGGATGTTTTACTTACTTGTATGTCTGTGCATCACGGGAACTAGAAGACAATGTTGGATCCCCAGGGACTAGAGTTACAGATGGTTGTGAGCCACCATGTGGGTGCTGGGTATTGAATGCAGGTCCTTTGAAAGAGCAACCAGTGCTCTTAACTACTGCGCCATCTCCAGCCCCTGAATTTTTTTTAAAAATTCAAAAGAAAGGTGGGAAGCCTGGTATGGTGGCATATACCGTAAATCTCAGCTCTTAGGAAGCAGAGGCAAATAGACTTATTTGAGTTTGAGTTTAGTATTGTCAATATAGGAATTTCCAGGCCAATCAGGGCTAGAACTAATTTCCCATCTTTAATTTAAAAAAGAAAAAAGGTGGGAAGAGGGGGTAGTGTGAGGGTGTGGTTCAGCTTTACAAGTGTTTGGATAGTATGTGTGTGAGATGTCCTGAACTCAGTTCCAGTACTAAAAACAGAGCAAAACGAGACCCTGGTTTTGAGTTGAGAATCTAGTGTGGAGAGGGGCTGAGTTTTAACATATTAGAGGCAGTGTGGATAGAGGTACATCCTGTGTAATACAGGAATCCCAGGGCCCAGGCGAGAGCACAGTAGCTCTAAGGAGATGCCTTAGAAGAGGTTACTACAGAGTTATATAGTAAAAGGTAAGATTTAGCCACTCAAGATAAAACAGGACACAGGAGAGGAAAGGCTTTCTGAACAGAGATGAAGACCACAGACCACATGAATGAGGCCAGATAGAGCAGATTGTGAAATGGGCCTAGAGAGGCAGGCAGGACCCCCTAAATCCGGAACCTTACCTAAAAGACTCAACAAGAAAAGTGAGGAGACTGGCTGTTCTCTCACTCTTGGGTTGCATGGCGGATTTATTTTATTGGGGCAGACTAGAAACAGGGACCATTGGGCTGCCTTTCCAGGGTAGTCTATAGGGATTCTATGGTGAGACAGATGGTAGTGTAAATCCTGGAGACCAAGGTTGCTAGACCTCCCCACAGTGCTAGCAACTGGGTTCTCTAAGACTGAAGCAGTAACCAGCAAACAGTGTTTGGGAAAGGAGCAGTTGGCAGAACCAGCTGAGGGCCCTTAATGCTCCACGGACACTTCTAAAGAACCAGTTTCCCGAGATGGCCACAGTGGTGCATGCCTTTAATGCCAGCACTGGGACCAGGGGAGAGGAAGCACAAGACATAAGCAGATCTCTAAGTTCAAGGCCAGCCTGGTCTACAGAGTGAATTCAGTACAGCCAGGACTACACAGAAAAAAAAAAAAAGATGAGTAAATATAAAAGAAGCAATTTCCCATTCTATTAGTTATCCAATGTGCCAGAGAAGCCTCAAAAAAAAAAAAAAAAAAAAAAAAAAAGCCCCAAGAGGGAACACCATGGGGAAATCATGCATGGGTAAAGGGTTTTAAACTAGACAGATATGACCTCCCTGTCTGGATTGAAGTATCCTCCTGAGGGCAATATGAAAAACAGAAAAAAGAAAGACAGCATCTGCAGCCAGAGACAAGTGGACTCAGCGGGCAAGGGATAAGATCTGAAATGTAAATGCAGAGAATATCCAAAACAAAATTAGGGAAAAGCAGACTCAGCGATATGATAGCCATGAGACAACAGGTATCAGCAAGACATGTTAAAGCAAGGTGTAGGTAAGGATAGAGCCATGTTTTTGTTCTAGGGAGGGTGAAACTGGTGCTGGTTACCACATGGGGACAGGGGAGAAAAGGTTTATAAGGTGGGGTTGGGAGTGTATAAGTGAATTTAGTTGACTGGAGCAAGCCCAAGTTCAAGGGGACAGAGACCTCAAGAGGATGATGCACACCCTTAGATGTGACACAGCACCCAAAGGAAGGAGCACTGCCGACATCAGCAAGGCACATTGACCTGTCTCATCCGCAGATTGCAGCCTTCTTCGCTGAGTCTCTGCCCAGCGTCAGTGGACAGATCGTTCCCCCTGCTGGCTACTTCTCCCAGGTGGCAGAGTGAGTAGATGGTCAGGCTCTGCCCCAAAGGCAGTTTCCTGAGGTCTATTTCAAACTCCAACTGCAGTCTGGCCGGCCTGCCTGCCAGAAGCTTCTGAAACAAAACCTTAAAGAAATAATGATCCAGAGGCGGCCAACTATATGCCCAAAGTGAGGACTCATCTCCAGAACTTCCCAGCTCCTGGTCATCTCTCACCATAGCCCTGTTGGCCATCTGTCTTCCACAGGCACATACACAGAGCCGGAGGGCTCTTTGTGGCAGATGAGATCCAGGTTGGTTTTGGCCGAGTAGGCAAGCACTTTTGGGCCTTCCAGCTGGAGGGAGAAGACTTTGTCCCTGACATTGTCACCATGGGCAAGTCCATCGGCAATGGTCACCCTGTTGCCTGCATGGCCACTACCCAAGCTGTGTCAAGGGCATTTGAAGCTACTGGTGTAGAATACTTCAACACGGTGAGTAAAGTTGTAGGACAGGCTCTATGAGTGTAGGCTTCAGGGCTACTGCTGTACACAGCATATACAGATTTTGTTTTGTATGCAAGAGAGAGGAACAGAGACAGACATTCACTGTGTAGCCCTGACTAGCATGGAACTCACTATGTAGTCTAAACTGGCCTCAAACTCAGAGATAGCCCCACCCCCAAATCTCTCCCTCTCAAGTGCTACAATTAAAGGGGTATGCTATTTCACCTGGCCCAGGTCAGATTTTAATACTGTAAAATGTCTTTCAAAATTAATATTAATCTAGATGAGTCACAGATAAGGTTGTAAAAAACAAAATGCAAGAACCCCTTTTCTTTCAGCAGAAGCTGCCTACCTGTGGCAGAAAGCTTAAGAACCTGAGTGAGGAGAAAGTCTTGGTCAGCCTGGGAGACCTTGTGGTCTACGCCATGTCATGGAGGATGGTTCCCTGACCCTGAAGGAGCAGAGGCTAAGGGCTTTCCCTAACAGAAGCTCACACACACCCAGCTTAGTGACTCTGAGACAGTAGATGCAAGATGAGAATAGGAGCAGACCCGTGGCCAGAGCCTCCAGAAACTATGCAAAGAATGTATGGCTTGGCTTTGCTTTTTGTTTCAAGGTGCCACTGAGCAAACCCAGGCTTATCAGAGCTCCACAACCACTCTACCACTAAGCTACTGACTCCCAAGGTTCCCCTCTGAGAGATGAGGTACCATGTGGAAACTTTTCTGGGGGTCAAATAGAGAAGATTCATCTGGACAAGAGCAGGAAAGGAGTTGGGCAGTCAGTCACCATGACTTCCATAAAAAGCTAGTCAGCATTTGGCAAGATGTCAGACAGGCAATGAGGATCACTGAAGGGAAGTGGAGGCATTGAGCAGACTTCAGTCTATGCCTAAATGACAGACAGCCTCTCTGCCATGGCTGGCCTTTAAGTCAGGGAAACACACTCCAAGACTCAATTTTGACACTGAAGAACCTAGCTTAACGGACATGGTAGAACAGAAGGGACACCCCAGGCAGGAAGTGGACACAGGGCTGAGCGACAAGTAGAAGAGACAGGAGTCAAGAGCAAAGTCTGTAGATGAGCAGTGGTTAGCCAGCTAGAGTGAGGCTTCTTACCTGGAAGGCAGATGACCCAACTTCCCTAAGTGCATCAGCTAAATTCAGCCTTTGTCTCTGTATAGCTCTCCTCTCCTTAACTGGATACTTGGTTATTTTTACTTGTATGAGTGCATATGTGGCTACTCATGTCTAGAGAGATCAGGGGTCACTGATTCCTTCTGGGAGTCTAACTCAACCAGGTTTGTCAACAGGAACCTGAGCTATTTGTTTACATAAGCTTTATGAAAAGCTCTCACTCACCTCAGATAATTTAGGCTCCTGACTCTACCTTGGATCTGTCCTGGTGTTTGTCCCTTAATGGTTAACTGAACCCATGAACATTTTCCCTGCTTTTATAACATCTACTCTTGACTCATGTGCTACCAATGTGCTTTGAGGCTGTCCCTTTTATCTTATGAACATCACTACTGTAAGAATTAACAGTCTTCTCTATGTGCAGAAAGATGTTACAAATTAACCCAGAAGTGCAACTGCTGAACCAGAGCTTGTGTCCATACTTAGTTTTTCCCCTAAGTAGTTCACAGGTCAAGAGATCACCAGTAGTGTATTGTTTGGTGTTTGTTTTGTGACAGACTCTTACTGTGAAGTCCTAGTTGGCCTGGTACTGAATACAGAATCCATCTGATTTGGTGGCAATCTTCCTGTCTGTCCCAGCTGAGTACAGGATTACAGGGATGCACCTCCATGCTCAGTTCAAGGGAGATATAAAATACTGATCCATGTGGTTTTGGTATGTTGTTACCCAAAATCAGATTTGTGAAGCATCTCTTCATTTTTATAGTTAGGTTTATTTGATGTACTTTGTTGTGTACCTGAAAGACCGTAACTTGCAGAATCAGTTCTCTCCTTCCATCAATGTGGGTTTCACAGATGAAACTGAGCTTCAGGATTGTAGGCAAAGCTGAGCCTCTCCACAGGCCTCTTCAGTTTACTGTCCTCGTGTTCCCTCTTCTGTGAAATGCTTTGTGTCTTTTTTCCATTCTTTAGTTGCTAGTGCTTGTGGAAATTTCTGTGTATATGCGTGTCTGTCTGTCTGTCTGTTTCTGTGTGGGAGAGGGAAATACCCATTTGAGCACACATATCTAGGTGAGGTTAATGCCCTGCCAACAGTGTATGCTGTGATTATGCTTAGCCAATTGGCAGCAGTCTTCCCTTATATATTTGTGAGAAACCACATAAACATTAACTGTCAATCATCTGTCTGAGACTGATGTTAGAACTTACTATGTAGACCAGACTAGCTTTAAACTCAGAGACATCCTCAGGCATGCACCACCATGCTACTTGGTACATTTGGCTTTTTACTTTGATTCCAGAGACCAAACTCATATGGGGCTTGCATGGCTCCTAGTAAGCTCCCTGACCATCAATTTTATATGAAGCCAGGTGCGTACCTTTAATTCCAGCACTCAGAAGGCAAATACAGGTAGACTGCTGAGTTCTAAGCCAGCTAGGCCTACACAGTAAATAAAGTCATACCTCAAAAAATAGAAGTAAAAAATGTATTTTAGATGATCAAATTTGTCAGGGGTGGGAGGTGGATTGTTTGTGCTTTAAGGAATCACTGCTTAAGCTCAAAAGAAAAAAATCCTATGTAAAAACAGCTATCTTCCTATCCTGGGTGATAAGACAATACAGGGCACTAAACACCTAGTCCAACATATAGGAATTCTTATATTTGACAGTGATGGTTGTAGACTCCAAGTGTACCTCAGTGGTAGAGCACATGTTTAGCAGTTACAAGGCCCTTGGTTTGATTTCAAAACCACAAAGAGACATCTTAATAGAACAAGGCAGTGCTAGAACCCAAATACTCTGCCACTAAGCTATACATCCATTAGGTTGTGTCTTGTTCTCCTCCTCCTTCCTAATAAAAGACACGTACACACAAAGGGAAAAGAAAAAAAAAAATCAAATCCATGAAGGGCAAGATGGTTTAGTCCATAAGCAGTTTGCCCTGCAAACCAAGTCCTATCTCCAGAACCCATATAAGCCAGGCTTAGTGGCACAGGCCTGTAATCTCAGAATTAGGAAGGCAAGGGGCTGGATTCCTGAGCTTGCAAGACAGCTAGCATAGTCTTAGCCTGCCCCAGGTCCTAGTGAGATTGTCTAGATTCATCCCTAAAACCATGAATGTCTCCTGTTGACATCCACATCCAGTTAGGTTGACCTCTCACCTCTGTACCCAGACACCAACCTTTTAAAACAGGGTCTCACAAAAGAACTGTTTGGCCTACCCAGGAGATCCATCCGCCTCTGGCTCTCGAATGTTGCTGACATTAAATGCTTGGCACTTAATGGTCTTAATTTCAATTTTTAAAAGACAGGGTTTCTCTCTGTAGCCTTGGCTGTTCTGGAATTCAATTTGTAGACCATGCTGGCGTCAAAATCAGAGATCTAAAAGCTTCTCCTTTCTGAGTGTTGGTATTAAAAGCATGTGCCTATACTGCCCCCAGTAGGCAAAAAACTAATGAGCCAAATCTCCAACCATTCATTTCAGCTTGTTTAGCTTGTATGCAGGGTGTATACCCATGTACCACTGGCATGCCTGGCATCCAGAAGCAAGGAGACAGGACTGGACCAATACTCTCTAGATACCTTGCTTACTGTAACTCTTCTACCCAGCCTTGTTTGAAGACCTAGGAAGACGAGTTCATAGGGACCCCTCACCCAGGAGTCCGGTTTAAGAAAGCCCCAAGCATGAAGGCTTTGGGGATTTGTAGTTTTCACATGGGATCATGGTTCACAGACCATCTGACATTGTTATCCCCTGGCTCAGTTTGGTGGTAACCCTGTGTCCTGTGCTGTGGGGCTAGCAGTCCTGGATGTCTTGAAAACAGAACAGCTCCAGGCTCATGCCACTTATGTGGGCCGTTTCCTTATGGAGCACCTCAGCCAGCAGAAAGCCAAGCATCCTATCATTGGAGATGTCAGGTAAGGTTCTGGGGACAACAAACACACTAATCAAAATACCTGCTACAGTGCGTCCCACTTTCCCACTATGGGATGAAAAAATGTTCCTAGAAGGAACTAGGATCCTGAAAATCCAGTTTATATCAAGACCCCTCCCCTCCAGGGTAAACTGGGTTGGCTGAGGTGAAGGCAGAATAAGGCAAGGACTATGGCTATATGTTACCTTTCAGGGGCACTGGGCTCTTCATCGGTGTGGATCTGATCAAAGATGAGGCCCTGAGGACACCAGCAACTGAAGAGGCAGAGTATTTGGTCTCCAGGTACTTTCTCTTGAAATTAAGTTGCTTTCCCAAAATGGGAAGCACCGAGTCCCTGTATAACTTAGAGCAATGAGCCTTCAGCCACCTCAAACACCCACCCCTTCTATTGAACCTACTCCAACCATTCCAAACCCTGGGAGTTTGAATATGCCTTTATTCACACTGTAAAATGTGTTCATTTACCTATTCAAAAGTAACTGGCATCTACTCTAATGGATTAAGACTATAAATTGTAAAGTAGTCTATGGTGGCCTGGACTATAATCAGAGCAGTTAAAGCCTAGGCATTTAGTAAAACCTTGTTTTAAAAAAAAAAAAACTGTCATAAAAGTCTGGGTGGTGGCAGTAGCACGTGCCTTTAATCCAGGCACTCTGGAGGCAGAGGCCAAGTCAATCTCAGAGTTCAAGGCCAGCCTAGTCTACAGAATAAACTCCAGGACAGCCAGAGCCACCTAGACCTTGGGTGAGGACCACCAGTTAATTGGCAGTTATAGGACAGAGGGTAAGGCCTGTCTGTAAAGGATCTTGTTTGTTTTTGCAGGCTAAAAGAAAACTACATTTTACTAAGCACTGATGGCCCTGGGAGGAATGTCCTTAAGT
The DNA here is from genome assembly GCF_963924665.1 of Micromys minutus. Lineage (NCBI taxonomy): Eukaryota > Metazoa > Chordata > Mammalia > Rodentia > Muridae > Micromys > Micromys minutus. Next base: position 4,620,408 of record NC_137979.1, read on the forward strand.
TCAAGCCTCCAATGTGCTTCAGCCTTGATAATGCACAACATGTGGTAGCAAAGCTGGATGACATTCTAACAGGTAAACTTGATAGAATCCCAATCCCATCTAGGGATTCAGGCCCTGGGTAATTAAGAGCCTCCCAGCATACACCAGGGATCCCCTAACAAGTCCAGTATCCTATAAATCAGAAAGCTCAAAAGCATGGCCTTTGTAACTATTCATGGCCATGACCACCTATGAGCCCAACATTTGGTAGGTGGATCGGCAGAGATGCCTTTCTGTTCAGGACAGCAGCATACACCCTCAATCCCAGCCTGGTCTATAAAGTTCCAAGACAACCAGGACTGTCACAGAAACTGTCTCAAAAATCAAAACAAAAAACAGGAGACTTAGTGACAGGAGCTTTTATCTTCAAGATAGGTCCACCACACAATCAAGTGGCTAAAATAAATGGCTGGCTGTAATCAAATCCTCCACATAACCTTTAAATCACTCAAGGTCAATAGCAGTCCAAGGTCTCCCTCAATTTATTTAGGAAAACTACCAAACTAGAAATGACTATACACCAAAGTGATTGTTACAAAGCTCAGATACCAACCAACCAAACAAAAACAAAAACAAAACAAAAACAAAAAAAAAGCCAGCAAGAAACCTTAGTCCTGCTTGTTAGCAAGTTAAGTCTAGTGGATGTTTGGAATGATACAGCTCTTAAAGGGTTCTCTGTGTACAGAACATGTTGAGCAGTGACTTGACTAAAAACAACTGCTTTTGGGCTTACAAATGGGACCATCTGTGTTAGGGGAATGAATGGGACATAAGCCCAATCTCTAAACTATTATCCCAAGCATCCTAGATTCCAAGGGCAGGAGACAATAGAGAATCATGTAGACCAGATCTGTGATTTTTCCAGACATGGAAGAAAAAGTAAGAAGTTGTGAAACACTGAGGATCAAGCACCCTCCAGGTAAGCCACCGACACCAGCAAGTCTCCAACATTTGCTACATTGAAACTAAGGGCGTGGAGCACATGTGGCAAGATGTTCTCTAGATAGAGACAATGGGCACAAAAATGGTAGCTGAAAAGATCAGGTGGGAAAACAGCTAAACAATCTCTGCTACAGGAGAAGTAGTCCCAGAGCGCCTGACATCAACACTGGGAAAGGTCTCAGAGCACCCCACACTCACCCAGGCTTGGGGTTTGTTTTTTAATTTTTATTTCAAAAGCTTGGATAGCTTCAATATCCAGGTCGTGGCAAAATCAGGACACGTGTAAAATACCTTACAATACATTAGATTCCCAAAAGGTACCAAAAAGTACAGTAAAATTAACACTTCCATTATTGGAAATGTATGACACAAATAATATAAAATTAAAAGGTGAAAAAGGTGACACTGGCTTCCTAAGGTACAGTTTACTCTTTACAACCAGGGTCCACAGGTCCAGGCTGCAGAGCAGCAGCAGGAAGCAGACCCTCCAATCTAGAATAGGGTAACCTGGTAATAAAATCAACCCCTAATGCCGCTCTGGCCTCTGAGACGCCACACGCTGGCTACAACAACTAGAGCTCTGGAATAGTAAACAGGAGAGTGATTTCTGGGGAAAATTTTAAATAAGATGCACATGGGACAGGCCATAAAAGTTTGCCAAGTTAAATTTGGTACATAATTGTGTTCACTCCGCGTCCAAACAAAGCGTGTGCGGTCGTCACTCGGCCGCTCCTGCTGCCTCAGTATGGCTTGTAGTTATTCTGATGACCACCACGTCGCTGGCTCTTCCCGTAATTTGTACTACCCTGACCTAGGAATAAGAACAATGTTGTGGCTACTACTTAACTATACATTTACCCAGTGCCAGGCGCTTGCCACACATCCTCAAAATTTAACACTGCACAGCCAACACCAGCTTCTCACACCTTACTGAGAAGCTAGAGCTCCATTTGTAGCTCCAATGCCTGTGCCAGGCCTGTCTGACTCCAAAGCCCCTGCTGCCAGTGGCCACTGAACTACCTGACCTGCCTCCCCTAGGAGGAAGTAGACGGGGCCTCCCTCTCCTACTTACTGTAGTCGTAGCCGGGGCCGTAACCGTAATAGCCATAGGGCGAGTAGTCGTAGCCGCCATAGCCTGGCCCGTAGCCCTGCTGGTAGCCGTAGCCCTGGTTCCAGTAGTTGCCGTAGCCCTGATTCCAACTCTGACTCTGACCTGTGGGGGGGAGCAGGGCACAGGGGCCCGTGGACCATTTAGCACACGCAGGAGCTAGGATGGAGGAAATCCTGCCCTTTGGGTGGCGGGGTTATTACTATGGCAACTCAGAAGCCAAAAGGCTACTGTTCTGGTACAGGGCCCTAAGCCCAGCCATGTAATCCAGGAGGGCCAGGATGCCAGTTAACATCACTTGGGAATACAGGAAGCTTACACTCACTCAAATCACCCTCTGATCGCCTCCACCCTCCCTTGGCAGCTTTGCCTTGAAAAAGATGCAGTTCAGGCTTTGGAGTTAGAGGGGCCTGGGATGGAAGGAGCTGAGCTAAGCGCCTGGCACAGCTTTGCCTTTTTGCCCACAGGTGTGTGTACCTGACTCAGGACAGCCACAAAGCTAAGCACACAACCCACTGTGTCACTACCGTTCTCCCAGTGTAATACAAACGTCCCATTGGTCTGGGTCCCCCAAGCTGCACAAATGAGAAAGATAAGGCTCTCCATTCCGTGAAGCCTAGAGCCATAGGAGCACAAGCAAAGCCTCCACCCAGGAAAACCACTCCAACCCCACTTCATCCCCAGCTTGTCCACCCACCCTTCAGAGCACCAAAAGGCAATCCCCAAGACAGGCACAGAAAGCTCTTTACAGGCAGGCAGTCTTCATACAGCTCCCACTCACCTCCACCACTGCCTCGGTTTCCTCGATTGCGATTTCCTCGGCCCCCAGAGCCATACTGCTGTTGTTGATACACCTCTTTGGGCTGGGCAACCTTGATTTCACACTAAAAACCAAGAGGACACTGGGTTAAGTCCTGTGGGACAAGCTCAGGGCTGGAATGGTGGGAAGGAGGCCACTAACGTCTTTACTTGTTTTACAGAAGATACTCATCCTACTCAAATACTTCCAACAGGACAGCAAGATGACACCCACCTTACAGATAAAACAAGTGTGTGAGGCTTCCTTTGAAGACATACTACCTGCTGTTGATTAATTGCATTGGTCAATTAAGATAGGCTTTATTTCTAAATCCAAACAAGACCCAGCCTGTCTTTTGTGCCTGAGAACTTTGAAGAGAATATGAATGGTATGTTTTTTAAAGACAGTCCTGACATACTCCCATTAAAAAAAGTAAAAACTGAGCTGGACAGGGTACATGCCTTTAATCTCATCTCACTGCCAGGGCAGCAGTATGATGCTCTCTCAAAAAAAGATTTTTCTCTCCCTATCAAGCTATACCTTCTGTTCTGTCTGAATTAAAGACACTGAATAATTTGAATATTTACTTCCAAGGCCCATCAGCAGTTTTCACTATCATAGAGGCTCAAGGTCCTTCCTACTACACATCAGGGCACACCAAGAAGTCACTGCTCACTAGAATAACTAAAAATGCCACACCCTGCTTTATTTAATCCCCAACCCAACTTTTTAAAACTCCCAATGAAAATGGGAAGAACCTTTATGGAGCCCCACCCTACCTCATCAGGCTGCCACTCCAGTTCCCCAGTAAGCTACACTCAAGCCACACCTTCAATCCTAATCAACTTGAAATCTATTACTCCACTAATACCACCACTAACAGACTCAACTTTACACTTAACAGGGTCCCAGGGAGCTCTTTAGGTCTTTCCTGCAATAGAGTTGACTACAGCAGCAAAGCTTCCTCTGAAGAAAAAACTTGTCAGTATAAATGGAAACCTACTAGAGTTCCAGAAAACTGACTTCTATTAAGACCACTGCAAGTCTCATAATCCCTGAATACTAAACCCTAACACTAAAATCAGAAACCAAAGAATCTAGGCAATACAGAAGCCAGGCTTCCTTTTTTCCTTATACGCCTGTGTCACAGTTTGTATTAATGCACCTTGTAAGTACAGTGTATGGTCCAAATCAGAGCCCTTGAAAGGTGATTATGAGTAACTATGGCTGTTAGGAATGGACCAGGGTCCTCCTGAAGAGCCAACCACTGAGCCAGCTGTTTGCAACCCAGCATTCAAGGGCCAGGCTAGACTAGTTTAATCAACATTGTCTGCTATAGAAACCTAAGGTCTTACTGACCTAGAAGGATCTCACAGGTAGTCTAACCTAATCTAGACTTCCAAGAGCCAAAAGCAGGTGAGAGTTGACACCTTACCTTGCTTCCACTGACAGTATGGAACTTTTTCTCCAGAACTTTCTTTACAGGGTCTTCCTCTTTAAATGTAATAAAAACAAAACCCCGTCTTTTGTTCAACTTGGGATCTATTGGAAGCTCAATGGCCTCAATCTGTAAAAAAAAAATATATAAATAAAGTTCAGGTTTAAACTTTTCATTTCCCAAAACAGATATAAACCTAAGAAAATACTGAAATGTGAAAACTACCCATTAATACTGCACCCAGGCAAGGCCAACCAAGACCAAGAAGAAATAAGCCACACTCACCTCCCCAAACTGACCGAAGTATTCTCTGATCTTTTCCTCTGTGGCTTCAGGGTTTAGTCCTCCCACAAAGATTTTCTTCACAGGATCCTTCTTCATAGCCATAGCCTTTTTAGGGTCAATGACACGACCATCCAGCCTGTGCTCCTTCTGATCTAAGACCTGTGTAAAACAGAAATGTCAGGTCCAAACAACACAAGTACACCAAATGGATTTGATTCTCTCTAGAGCTAAGCCAAATGGACTTCCCAACCCAATGGTCTCCAAACCCCCGACAGATCATTTGAACGCCTACATATTCCAGTCTTTTGACATGCTCTGCACTCCTTCCTAAACAGTAGTCCAACTTCAGATAAAGCAGCAGTGGCTAAGAACACAACATCTACTGCTAAAATCCTCCCTCTACTTTTTTCTTTTTTTTGAGATTCAGGACTTGGGGTCCCACCCCCACTTAATTGGACCACGAAACCTATCCTCATAACAATCTTAGACTTTTAATCCCCACGGTAAAATATTTAACACCAAGCCCAGTAGTAAGGGAAGGCTGAAGGCAGTATTCTAGTTCCTGCCTAGCTCACTACCCTCTGCAGGATTCTCACTAAGCTTTTACAATAGTATAAATTGTAATCCTCCGGAATCACTCACTTAATTTGTACTAACCCTCAAAACAGGAATCTAAACTGATCAACACTGCAGTGCATGAGTTCGTTCCGTAGGGTTTAGAATCCTAGTAGGTTGCAGCTAGATGCCCAGCTTACCTTCTCCACACTAGAAGAATCTTTAAAGAGAATAAATCCAAACCCTCTTGATCGTCCAGTGTTGGGATCCATTTTTATTGTACAGTCAACAACCTCTCCAAATTTGGTAAAATAATCCTTTAGATCTTTTTTGCTGGTATCCCAGCTCAGACCACCAACGAACATTTTCCTGTGAGAGACAAGATCACAATCCTTAGAAACTGTAGTTTTTCGTTTACATTTTCTGTCAAACACAAGAGCCTGACACTTTTCCTGCCTAGAGAATGGCTTATGAAGCCACAGTCCCATGGACCAGTCTGAGTTGGTGCCCCATTTTAAATTAACCCTTCTGTGGCTCTACAATCTTGACTAAGAACCAGATTGTATAGCCACACACTGCACATACGGGAAAAAAAACAACTTGGTCAGGAATATGATCCATGACTCCTCAAGTTTAAATCTTCGTGACCTGCACACATGAATCTATTCGAGCTCCCCGCCTCCCAAGTACCTGTCCCATGGAACTCTGGGTTTCCTGGTGCCCAGACCGCCCCAGGGATCAGACTGGGACTCCGCCCCTCGACCCGAGCCAGGCTAGGCCAGGCCGCTGCGCGCCAACTCCGCCTACGCAGCACAGACGCAGCCCTCGCGGCCCGATTCGCGATCCGCCGCTTTTCCTCTTCCGGGGCCGCCCGCCCCGAGGCCCGCTGTTGCCTAAGCTCCGCGCGAGGAGCCCGGGTCGGCCTCAAAGTCGACCCCGCAAACTCCTGCAAAGTCCAAGGCGCGTAACTGCGCCCGGACCCGCCGGCAAGCGCGCCCGGCACTGCTCGGCGGGCCGTCCGCCCCTCCCCCCGCCGCGTGGCGCCAACAAAAGACTGCCCCGGAACAAAGGCGGCGGCCCGGCGGCCCGGGGCCGCACCTACCCCGCGTCCTCCTCGTTCTTGCTGGCGTTGATCTGGTCGCCCTCGGCGCCATTCTGGTTCCCGCTCGGGGCGGCGGTGGTTCCGCCCCCAGACCCGGTGGTAGCCGCGGGGGCCGCTGCTCCGGCGCTGGGCTCGACCGGGGCCTCGCCTTCGGGGGCGGCCTCGTGTCCGTTCTCGGTTGCGCCCGTCGTCTCCATGGGCTGCTCCTCAGCCGCGTCCGACATGGTCGGCCAGGCCGCAGCGGCTCCTGCAACGAGCGACGACGATAGCGCGTCAGGCCCCGCGGCACTCCCCGAGCTCCCGCCCACCGCCCGCGGCCCGACCGCTCACCTCGCCGCCGATGACGCTGCGAGGCCCTACTCGCCGCAGAAGGCGACGCGGGCTTGGCCGCGGTCTCGCTCGAACCCCCGAGGGCTCGTCCGCGTCCGCCGACTCTTATCACTCCGCTTCGCAGCCGCCGTACACTGCCGATAAAGCAGACCCTATCTCAGTCCCGCGCGGTGCTACCGCCTGACAATGCCAACTCGTGGAGCTCTTTATAATGCCGGAGCCCGGCACCACCTCGTAACAACGAATGTTCCCATTGGCTAAAGTGAACCGCCACTCATCATTGTCCTGGCATTTTATTGGCTGCTGCTGCGCGCGCGCTCTAGATCCGGGCGGGCTTTGTCCTCATTTTAGAACGCGCGCGAGTAGAACTGTCTACGGTTCCGGTCACCGGGCCGGCATATCTAGTGTCCCTAGCTGCTGGAGGTACACGGCAGTCCGTCATCCCCTCCTCACATCCTATCCTAAATTAGCAACCCCGGGCCTCCCAAAGAGGAGAATGAGCCTCCGGAAGTTCCTAAATCCAAGGTCGCATGGAAGAAGTAACCTAATCTTGGCTTCCAAGATATGGAGTGCTCGGGTCATCCGAGGCCTGCTCCTAAACCTCTGCATCCTGAGATGCCGGTGCTCCTTCCCTCTCTTAAGTGATGTTGGCTGGTGCCATCCGTGGAGGTCTGCCGCCATGAATGTTGGACCATGGTATTCCCAGTCTCTGCTTGACACCCATAGATACTTAATATCGCATTCGTGTTTAACTCTGCTTTTACTTTTATCTCTTTACTTTGGTTCAGTTTTGTGTTTTTAAAGACAGGATCTGATATTCTCCGACTGGCCTTGAACTCATGACCCTCCTTATTCACCCCCTCAGTGCTGGAATTATATGCTGCACCACCACCATGCCTGGCTTTAATTTCATTGATTCTAGATGATTCTGGGTGGGAGAAAAATTAGGATAGTCTTTTTTTTTTTTTTTTAATGTAGCCCGAGGGTATGCTTACAGACTTGTGCCATCCTGCCTAGTCTAACAACTTGCTTTTGGAAAAAATATTCCTGTAAAATCATATATGAGGTGATGGTAAAGAGGGGTACTTTTCTTTTATGCCTTGACCACAAAACTTTAAAGGCCCGACTTATACCATGATTCCTGTGGATATGTGCATGCATTTGTACTGAGTGCAAGCATTCATAGTCTAGGGCCTGTGTGTGAAAATCAGACAGTATCAGCCTTCACTTTAAATTTTGTTCTTTTTTAAAAAAACTTTTTTTTCCTTTAAACAAACTAGCTGGTCCACACGTCATTTGTAGACCAGGCTGGCCTTGAACTCAGAAATGTGCCAAGGTGGAAATATTTTTATATGTGATCACGCAAACTGTGGTGATCAAAAGACTTGATGGAGTCATTTTCTCCTGTTATTTTATGAGTTCCTGGGAATGAAATGCTTTCATAGAAAGCCCACTCAATCTTCTCACTAGCTCTCCACCATGTTTTGAGACAGGGTCTTTGCTGTTTCACTTCCCCAGGCTAATGGGCCCACGAGCTCCTGAAGAGTCTCTGTCTCCTCCCATGTTGATGAAGTAAGCTGGAATTAATTCTTGTTACCGTATTCAGCTGTGGGTACTGGAGACCTGAACTCAGGTCCTCCTGTTTGTGCTTTACCCACTGAGCCCTCTCCAGAGCATCTCTAATTTTTAAATTTTTTTGTTTTTGAGACAAGGTTTTTCTATACACCCCTGGCTTTCCTGAAATTCACTATGTAAAGAAAGAAGAGTGGATTTGAATTTACAGAGATCAGCCGACTTCTGCCTCCTGAACATTGAGATTAAAGGTGAAAGCGTGAGTGTCTTCAAGACAGGGTGTCTGTGTGTCATCCCTCCTGGTTGTCCTGAAACTCATTTTGCAGAACAAGCTGACATCAAAATCACAGAGATCCTCCTGCCTCCACCATCTGACTTCTACTTCTGACTGGGTCTCAATGAGTATCTCATAGCCAGATGGTCCTTAATTTCCTAGGCAAGTGTCTGACCAATCAGTCTCACAAGATTAACCATCGCTTGCTTGCTAGGAAATCTCTCACATACAACCATTTTCCCCTATCACACCCTAGTCCTCTCCCAACAGCAATGAGGACCAGGGTTATGGACAAAAGAAATGATGAGAAAAGCCACCCAAACAATGAGAAAATTTCAGGAAATGAGATTCATATCATTTAAGAGTATAGAATCTATACCTATAGACAGCTCAGTCAGTAAAGTGAACACATGAGGACCAGAGTACACAGCCCCAGCACTCCTGGAAAACAGCTGGGTGTGAAGCCCAGCGTGCACATGTGTGACTTTAATAATCACAACACTTAAGAGGCAGAGGCAGATGGAGCTCTTACAAAGTGAGTTCCAGGCCAGCTAGAGTTACACAATAAGACCTTTTCTCAAAAGAGGGGGAAGGAGAAGAAAGAGGAGGAGGAGGAGGGCACCTGGGTGTGTTTGTGTGTGTTAAGGCTGGAGAAATGGCTCAGCTGTTAAGAGCATGAGTTGCTCTTACAGAAGATCACTTTCAATTCCCAACCATCTGTAACTCCAGTTCCAGGGGATCTGATGCCTTTTTCTGACTTCCACACATGCAGGGTAAACACTCATGCACATAAAATAAAAATAAAAACGTTGAACATGACAAGACTTATCTCTGTCCCTACAGTGGGGGGCAGGGGAGGGGGAGTGGAGACAGGCAGGTTCCCAGAGCTCACTGGTCAGCCTCTAGCCAATCAACGAATGGGTGAGCACCACACTTAGTGAGAGAACTTATCTCAAAAGATAAGTTGGCAAAGGTGCTGAGAACAAAATTCAGCTAATTTGCTCTCTGCTGAAGCCCCAGAATCACCACCACCAAGCAAATAGGAAAAAGAGAAGGTGGAAGCACTGGAGAGAGACGCGCAGTCTTGCCCTCTGGCATCCACACAAGTGCCACACACAAAGAGCAGCCTCAAGACAGAGCTTACCTACGAGGACTCGATGACATGAGTTCTGAAGACATCTTTGGGGAAGTGCTTCACAGCCCATAAAAAACGAATGCTGTGGGCTGGAGAGATGGCTCAGAGGTTAGGAGCACTGACTGCTCTTCCAGAGGTCCTGAGTTCAATTCCCAACCACATGGCAGCTCACAACCATCTGTAATGAGATCTGATGCCCTCTTCTGGTGCTGTCTGAAGACAGCTATAATGTACTCATATAAATAAAAATTTTAAATGGATGCTGCAATAATTAGCACCTCAAAAGCATGGTTTTGCAGAGCAGGAAAGATGGCTCAGGGGGTTAACAGCACTTGCTGCTCTTTCACAGGACTCAGTTGGTTCCCACATTTTATGGCTCATAACTAACACCAGCTCCAGGGAGTCCTAAGCATCTAACCTCTGAGGGTTTAAACTCATTTGTACATATATGCAGACACACACACCTAATCATAATTAAAAACAATGAGAAATTAAACTTTTTAGACTTTTTATTTTATCTATACATGACTAGTTTTGCCTGCATGCCAGTGTGTGCATTGAAAGGTGTCAGAACTGCTGGAGCAGATAGATGGCTGTGACCCACTGAATGGGTGCTGGGCAGTGAGCTTGGGTCTTCTGGAAGAGCAACAAATCCCATAATCACTGAACCATCTCCTCAGCTGCCAATAGGAATTGTGTGTGTGTGCACATTAGAGATATGTACATACATTTTCTCTATATGTGTACATATATTTCTATGTATGTACATATTTCTGTATACACACACATATATATATTACAGTTAACTAATGTTTTATACAGCAGAACACTGAAGTAATACAACTAAAATTGCAGCCAGACTGGGTATTCTGAATACTTTGATCTAATTAAATCTCATAATAATTAGGTTACATTTTTCCTTTTTTCCCTCTTCCTCTTCTTCCTTCTTCAGCAGGATTTCGTGTAGTTGAGGCTGTCTTCAACCTTGCCTGACATGTAGCCATCGATGACTTTGAGTTCTAACCCTAAAGCCCCCCCTTCTACGGTTCCAGGACAATGGACTTGACACCGCACTTTACCTCCAGTTAAAGTATCCTGAGATTCAAACGAAGCAATGGCTTGAAAGAATCAAGAAAGTGAGGGTCTTGACACAGAATGTCATTGTGCTACTTGCAAGGGGCTTTCTGATGGCAACAGGCTCTCTAGAAGTCAGTCACACAAATACTCCCATTCTTGTTATTGTGTTCAAGTTATCAACCTTGAGAAAAGGCATTTTTTTTCCTATGAGAAACAGATTCATAACAGGGACACACCTTTGATCCCAGCACTCAGGAGGCAGAGACAGAAGCAGACAGATCTGTGAGTTCAAGGTCTGCCTTGTGTACAGAGCACATTCCAGGAGAGTCGGCGCTACACAGCTACACAGAGAAACTCTGTCTTGAAAAAGAGAGGAGGGAGGTGGAGAGATTTTTGCAGGTGGTAGGGGGGGACTTGCTATGTGTTCCTGCCTGGCCCGGGATTTGCTATGTAGACCAGGGTATAAGCCTTTGCCTTCCTGGTTCTGAGACAAAAAGCATGTGCCACCATGCCTGGCATGAAGGGGGTTGGAGAGAGAGCTCACCAGTTAAAAGTACTTGCCGCTCTTGGAGAGGACCTGGATTTGGTTGCCAGCCTCTACATGGTGGCTTTCAACATCTTTAATTCCCAGGGATCCGGTGCTCTCTTCTGTCCTCGATTAGCACCAGGTATGCACATAACACACATGCATACATGCAGGCAAAACTTTCATACATATATTTTGCTTTGTTTTTCAAGACAGGGTTCCACCATGGTAGCCTGAAACATGCTATGTAGAGCAGTCTAGCCTCCAACTTACAGAAATCCCCCTGCCTCTCCTCCTAAATGCTGCAACTAAAGTTAGGAACTACCATTCCCAGCAAACCTAAAGGAGTCTTTAAAAAATCATCATGCGTATGTGGATGGAAGTACATACAAAAGGAACACTGAAACTGGGGGGACGAGTCAGTGGGTAAATGTTTACTGTGTAAGTGCGAGGACCTATGTTCTGATCTCTTGTGCAGCTGCATAAGGCAGCCGAGGCAAGAGGCAGATCGCTGTGAGTACTGAGACCAACCTGCGCTGCATAGCAAGTTCTAGATCAGCCCGATTTTCACACTGAGACCCTTTGGAAAACAAAACAACAAAAACGAAGCAGATCTCTATATAAAAGCCAGGCACAGGGGGCTGGAGAGATGGCACTGACTGCTCTTCCAAAGGACCCAGCACCCACATGCAGCTGTCTGTAACCCCAGTTTCAGAGGATCCAACACCTTTACTCAGACATATATGCAGGCAGAACACCAAATGCACATTAAAAATAAATCTTACAGACAAACCGAAGCAAAAAGGAGTCAGGTACAAGCAGTACATGCTTGCACATTGGGCAGAAGGAAACTCTTGGGGGCTTGTATCCAGCCAGTCTAACTGAACAGTGGGGTGGAAAGCGGTGGAGGACGCCCAGTGTCGACCACCGGGTCCTACGTGTATGTGTTCACTTGAATACATGCATACACGCCACAAGATAAATAGATAAGCAAAGAAACTAAAGGAAATTTTCCAGTCGTCAGCCTTTAAGGCATGGCTCCAAGCACCTATCTTATGTAATGCCATGACAGGCCACCAGAGAGAGTGAGGCATTTTGAGGAAACAGCAGAAACCAAGCAAGTGGGTAAGGCAATGTTTCTGATAGGAGGAGAGACCCAGGCATGTCTAAACCTTGATGAATAAGAAGGGGTGGGGGTGCGGAGGGAGGAAACTACTGGAGCAGAGGCTCCAGGCTGAGAAGACAAACCACTGTTCTCCTAGGGACACACAGGAATGGGTCTGTGTGGGACGGCAGGGAAGCAGGGGCGTCATGCCCTGACAAGCACAGAAGTCAGCACGCAGAGCTAGAGTGACAGTTCCGAGGGGGAGGGGCATGGACAGGAAGGGATGAGTCTTCAAGGAGAGTGACTTGGCTAGAACTCTGCATATACGAAAACCCCAACACTATACACTGATGCAGAGTAGATAGTTAGACCGGGGCAGGAACCCCATATTGGAGGGACTGGAGCAGGCTAGCCATCCCCAGTGCAGAGGGCAGGGAAAGCACAAGGATGGGAGGAAAACCACCCCTGATACACCAGTTGGAGCACCCTGGGTGTCTTGCCATCCAGTGCCATGGTTTCTTCTATTCTTCTGGTGCCAGCTTCTTGTAACTACAGAAGAGTAAAGAGATGGTTCATTTGTTGGATTCGAGGAACTAGCTCCGTGGGTAAAAACACAAATTCTCAGGCTGGAGCGGTAGCTCAGCTGTTAAGAGCACTGACTATTCTTCCAACAGTTCTGAGTTCAACTCCCAGCAACCACATGGGGGCTCACAACTTCTGTAATTGGATCCAGTGACCTCCTCTGTTGTGTCTGTGCACAGTGTACTTTAAATGTAACAAGAACTTGTGACTCCATACATTGGCTCTCCCATGCAGCCATATGACCCTCGTGCCAGAAGTGAGTGAAATGATTCCTTTTGGCAAATAAGAACCGGTTTCACAAGTTCCTGACGAATGCTCACTTTTATCTAACTGCCAGAAATCCTCTCAGACTCCAGGTTGAGCTCATTTCTGGATATTTGGACTGCCTTTTGCCTTTTGGAGTTTGGAGAATTGGAGTTCCTTCTGGGCCTGACAAAAATAAATCTTTAAAAGAAAGAGATGCTCCGTTTCAAAAAACGAAGTCCAACCCTCTCTTTGACAAAATTCAGCAAAGGGGACGAGACCAAAGAAGTAAAGGCAGCAGCCTTCCTGGCCGCTGTTCCCCAGCGGCTCCAGAGCAAAGTCTTTTTTGCTCTGAACCTACCCGCGAGGCTTCTGGGTCCTCCCCCGGTAGACAAGCACGTCTGTGAAACCAGAGTCCACAGACAACACTAGTTCCGCCCTTCCACCACCGAGCCCAGAAACCGGAAGAGGCGGGGACAGGACCATCCTCTGCCTGTCCTTTCCTGCACAGCAGAAGGAAAACCAAAGCGAGTTTGCCCACCACTGCACAGCCACCGAAAGCCAAAGCTCCCAAGCCAACAAACAGCAGGGAGAAGGTGCAAGAAAGTGAGATTTGGGGTATCGGTCCGGGAACACTCAGTCTCCAGTTAACATAAGAAAACTGCCAGAATCTATCTCCTGCTTCTTGAGTTCTGGAGGCTGACTAAAGCCTCCTGTTTCTACACCCTTCTGGTGAACTAGTCAGACTGCTTCTCTTCTGGGAAGGCAGGGCCTGGTTTACCATGCAAAATAAAACACTGCTGTCACTTTGCCACCTCCTAATGTAGCCAAGGATGACTCTGAACCCAGATCCTCCTGTTTCTAGGATTACAGGTGCAAGTCACCATACCCAGCTTTGCTTTGTTTTGTTTTCCTGGGAATTGAACCCAGAGCCGTTCCATGCAAGCAAGCAGCCTACTGAACCAGTTCAACCCCATCTTGGTTTTCTTTTCTTTCTTTAAAAAAAAAAAAAAAAAGACTTAGGGGCGGGGCTGGATAGATGACAATTGTTGGCTGCTCTTGCAGAGTACCCAGGTTCAATTCTCAGCACCCATATGATGGTCAGAGCCATTTATTAACTCCAGTTCCAATGCTCACTTTTGGTCTCCATGAGCACCACACACATACATGGTGTACAGACATACATGCAGTACAGACATACATGCAAGCAAAATATTCATAATTATGAAATGAATAAATTGGGGGCTGGAGAGATGGCTCAGTGGTTAAGAGCACTGACTGCTCTTCCAGAGGTCCTGAGTTCACTTCCCAGCAACCACATGGTGGCTCACAACCATCTGTAAGAGAATCCAATGCCCTCCTCTGGTGCGTCTGAAGACAGCTACAGCATACTTGTATACAGAAAATAAATACATCTTTTTAAAACATGAATAAAGCTTTTTTTAAAAAATTAGATTTTTAAAATCCGCTATCTGTTACAGAGGAGAGTTTTGTTTGTTTGTGGGAGGTTGTTTGGTTTTGTTTTTTCAAGAAATGTTTTCTCTGGTTAGACCAGGCTGGCCTCAAATTCACAGACCTCTGCCTGCTTCTGTTTTAATCCTGAGTGCTGGGATTTTAAAGGCATGAGCCACCACCTGCTGGTACCTTGTGTAATGTTTTAAAACATTATACTTACTTTGTGTGGGGCACCCTGGAGTGCCTGTTACACACGTGGGAGTTAGAGGACAACTGAGGGAGTGCTGAGAATCAAGCTCCAGTCCTCAGGCTTGGTAGCAAGCCCCGCTACCTACTGAGCCACACTGCTGCCCTCTACTCTGTGGTTTTAGAGAGAGAGCTCAGGAATCAACATTTACCACTCTTGCAGAAGCCATGGGATCAACTCCCAGCATCTACCTGATGGCTCACAATCATCATCAAAAACTCTGGTTCCTGGAGCTCTGGCAGGCACACGTGTGGTATGCACATAAAACACTCATACACACAAATAAAATAAACATTAAAAATATTTATCTTACTTTGGGACTCTCTGTGCAGCCCGGGCTGTCCTATGAATCACTCAGTAGAACAGCCTGGCCTCAAAAAAAGAAAAAGAAAAAGAAAAAGAAAAGACCCATCTGCTTCTTGAGTGCTGGGATTAAAGGTATGTGTCATTATGCCCAGCTCCTCAAATAAAATTTTAAAAATTTTATTTTACATTAATGTGTTTATATATGCCCATGAACACAGGTGTCCACAGAGTCTGGAAGAGAGCGTCAGATCCCTTAGAGCTGGAATTACAGGTGGGTTTGAGCTCCCCAATGTGGATGCAGGAAACCAAACTTGGGTCTTCTGTAAGAGCAGAACAAACTCTTAAAGGCTGAACCATCTTTTTAGCCTGTTACAGGATATTTGAACTTGTTTCTAGGTGTGGTATGGCCCAGTCCTTTACACACGTTTAATCCCTCTGGCTGGAATATGTACACACTCTTAATAACTCACCTTTAATCCCAAACAATGGAGGAGAAGTTAGTTTGTAGAAGGAAGCAACTGGGCTGGAGAGATGGCTCAGTGGTTAAGAGCACCGACTGCTCTCCCAGAGGTCCTGAGTTCAAATCCCAGCAACCACATGGTGGCTCACAAAACTACAATGTGTCTGAAGACCACATATACATAAGAATAGATAAATAAATCTTGAAAAAAAAAAAAGGAAGGAAAGTGATGCTATTGAGTGGCAGACAGATGTATACCAGTAGGATCTCAGGAAAAAGAAGCCACTTAAGGGAGAGACGGTACAGGAAGAGAGACTGCAGTGCAGTGGAGAGGGAGAGTGGAGCGGCACAGACAGGGTGGAGGAGAGAGATTTACAGAGATGGGATGAAGAGAGAACAGGCTAGACAACAGCTGAAGACATTGAGCCAGAGGATTAGAAAAGACTACTGGAGTTAGTTTGAGGTCAAGCAGAGCAATCCAAAGGCCAAGAGGAAAGCTGACTGAATAAGTCAGCTGGGAGAGGAGACTTTTTGACTCAGAACAGCTGAGTTGATCCAGCCAGAGTTCAGAAAGAACCAGAAAGAACCAGCCTCTTTTATTCAGAGGCTGAAAACATTCCAGGCCTAGATTAGATTGTAGAGGGAAGGAGAGATGCTGCCAGGGCTAGGCCTAGATTAGCAGACTGAGGTAGTCACCTTGGAGATGACAACTACTCAGGCAAATAAAAAGTACTTTAACACTGGCCACAAACTGGAACTGATAAAATGGGCACATAGAGCTGTGAACACTGTGTTGGTTTGTATGTGCTCGGCCCAGGGAGTGGCACTATTAGAAAATGTGGCCTTGTTGGAGTAGGTGTGTCACTGTGGGTGTGGGCATTAAGACCCTCATCCTAGCTGCCTGGAAGCCAGTATTCTGTTAGCAGCCTTCAGATGAAGATGCAGAACTCTCAGCTCTGCCTGCACCATGCCTGCCTGGATGCTGCCGTGTTCCCACCTTAATGATAATGGACTCAACCTCTGAATCTGTAAGCCGGCCCCATTAAATGTTGTCTTCATAAGAGTTTCCTTGGTCATGGTGTCTGTTCACATACACATATACCTATATACATATGTATGCACATACAAATATACATATTATACATACATATAGACAGACAGGCATATATATATATATATATATATATATATATATATGTATACACACACACACACACACACACACACATTTGGTGGAGGGAGCAGAGCCCCAGGTGGCACACCTTATTCCTTTTCTCTGGCAATGTATACCTTCTTAGACAAAAATTCTTTATAAAATTACCTCATAAATAAAATGTTAGAGAAATAGAGTTACAGATGTCCACAGTAAGTTCCAAGCCATGGTTTCTTCTATAAGCTCACTGTAAGTTCAAAGCAACAGAGCTGCGTGCCCTTGCTCTTTATCCTAGTGCCCGCTTGTGGCCTCATCCTTGGACCTGACCTAGGATGAGTGGGTTTTTTTTTTTTAGAATTATTTATTTTATGTATATGAGCACACTGTAGCTGTCTTCACACACACCAGAAGAGGACATCGGATCCATTACAGATGGTTGTGAGCCACCATGTGGTTGCTGGGAATTGAACTTAGGACCTCTGGAAGAGCAGTCATTGCTGTTAACTGCTGAGCCATCTCTCCAGCCCTAGAATGAGTGTTTTTTCCTTGATCACAAATTTGTCCCAAGCCTGTTTCTCTTCTTAGTGCAATATATGAGAGCTCACTTTCTTCCTTATTATGCAGCCTTTCTTCGATATTCTATGAGGAAGGGCGTGTTTTATTCTTGATTCTAATTTTATTACACCTTTCTGGCAAAACAATTAAAATCATCTCCTTAAACTTTCTTCCTAAAATGATTTGGATCAAATCAACAATTCTATAGTCATTAATTCCCCTAAACAGCATTAATTCATGGAAGTTCATCTTCATGTTGGATCTGCAGGAAACCTGTCCAATAGGGTGGACTGATGCCCAGTAAATAGTGGCAGAGAAGGCAGATCAGCAGCGAGAAGCAATCCTCAGACAAAGTCTCTGGGCCTGTGCCTCTCTGGCCGTTGTAGCCAGGCAGAAAGGTGGGTCATCTCCAAGAAACTCATGTGCTTGCCATAGATGGGTTCTGTCATATTTAAACCTTCCTAACCATATGTCTATGGAATGTCTATTTAATACGTTTAATTAAGATGGGCCTCGGGTAACTAATGCTATACAGAAAACAAAACCCAAGGACGGTAGAGTCCACTCTGCAAACAGCGATGCCTGCCACAGCTAGCTACCGGTAATCCCAAGGCATTCCATAAGGTGGCAGTATAAACAAGGGAGTGGATTAGGACAGAAGCTGCCAGACCACCACCCCCAGCTCTAGCGAAGATGGAAGGCTGGGACCCTCAGAGCTTGGGCCACCGTTCTCCCCCTTCACAGTGTATGGGTATCTCATTCCTGGACAGACATAACATCAGAAGACAAAGGAGAGTCTCAGAAGTCACCCTAAACTAGGTCTCCCCTAGATTAAGCATTCACTGTCTAAATACTTGGTTTCCCTCCCACTTACAGAGACACACTCAGTCCTCCCTACAACCTGATAAAAGAGGATTATTACAGTCTTTCCTAGGCTGCCCAATGAACATTTCTCCTCTTTCAGCTGCTGTCCAAGTGGCTGGAAATCATAGTTATCTCACACGTCTCAAGGTTCTCAGTCAGGGATGGATGGGTTCTCTGCTGTTCTTGAGAAATCTCAGATCTAAATGTGGCCCCGATTGGCGCCTAGCACTAAGAATCCTCCTTCATACTCACCCTTACCGTAGACCAGCTTCAGTCCCTCTCCATCACAGGGCTGGGGTCCCTGCTTCATGTTGCTCCTGGGTTCTCATCAGCTGGACTCCCCATACAGCCCATTTCATCTTCCTTCTTATCTTTTTTTTTTTCTTTTCAGGTTTGCTTTTAACATTTTTGAAAAGATTTTATTTAATTATTTTATGTATGTGAGTACACTGTTGCTATCTTCACACACACCAGAAGAGGGCATCGGATCCCATTACAGATGGTTGTGAGCCACCATGTGGTTGGTGGGAACTGAACTCAGGACTCAGTATATATATATACTTTCAGGTGCGCCAGGCTTTACCTAATCAGCAGCTTCAGGTCACAAAGCTCAGGAGCTCAGGAGACACTCACTTATAGATTTTCCTTCCTCCCGCTCCGCAACGATTTCTCCGGACCCCGCCTCTTTCCTTTTAGGCCCCGCCCCCTTTCCCTTTGACACTTTAGTCCTTAATTCTGCTTCCCCAGCTTCCCGCCCTGAAAATCCAAATCCCTTGCCTAGATTGACCTTTAACCCCGCTCCTATATCCAAGATCCCGCCCCCAGAGGTCTACTTGGAGATTGGTCGGTGCGGAATCAGGACAGGGCTGCTTCATAACCCGGAAGTGATCTCGGAGGCGGAGGCCGCGTGGTTCTATACCCTGACTGGTGTGTAGTTGCTAAGATGACCAAAATAAAGGCGGTTCCCGAGGAATCTGAGGCGCAGGCGGAGGGCTGCAGCGAGGAGCGCACGTACGAAGAGCTGCTGGTCAACCTGAACCCCATCGCGCAACCCCTGGCTTCCCGCCGCCTGACGCGCAAGCTCTACAAATGCATCAAGAAGGGTGAGGCGGGCGGGCGCGTGGCGAACATGGCCCGGCGCGCCGCGGGCGGGTTGGGCAGACCGGGGTCGACTAGGTCTCTGCTCACGCTTCTCTCTCTTGGTAGCCGTGAAGCAGAAGCAGATCCGTCGCGGGGTGAAGGAGGTTCAGAAATTTGTCAACAAGGGCGAGAAAGGGTAAGAACCGGTCTTCCGCTGGTTTTAAAGTTTGTACGTAGTTTGTTCTTGTCTTATTTTCAGTGCCGGGGATTTGATCTAAGGCCTCGTGCATGGTAGACAAGTACTGTGCCACTAAGTTTGGGTTATCAATTGTGTTAAGATGAAGTTGACTGACCAGTCAAGCAGCCAACTGCCTTCATTACGAGTAAATGGAGCCCCCAATAAATGACAGGGAAGAGAATAGAAATCCAGCCCATGTAAACCAGAGCCCTGTTCGTTCACTCTGTAGACTGGCACTACTTTTTCAGGCTTTAGGTAACGGGCTGTATGTGGAGAGACATTTTCCCAAGTAGGCCAGGGGAGAATGAGGGCTAGCTTCCGAAGCATACCTAGTTTAAGGCCAGGGTGGGCTATGAAAAGGTCTCAAAACAAACAACACTCCCAAAGGATAGAATAATATGCCAAGAGTAGTGGGTTAGGCCTTTAATCCCCACAAAGGCAGATCTCTGAGTTCCATGACAGCCAAGACTATGTAGAGACCCTGTCTCAAAACAAAGGAAGAGAATGAATGAACATTAATTGGGGGTGGTGGGATCCTGAGACATGTAAGCTCGTGGGCAAGGCAGTGTAGTGGTTACACAGTGTAAGTGGTTATGCCTTTAAGTGTAGGAATGTTTGCCTGCATGTATATGTTGGTGCATCACTGGTGTCCTTGGAAGCCAGAGGGCAAGCTGTCAGATCCCCTTGGACCACCTTGTGCTGTCTCTCCAGCCCTCGTGGGCTTTCTAAGGAATGGTAGGTTTAGTGTTTGTTCTCAGATTGGAGTGGAAGCTGAGGGGTGATATCGAGGGAAGAATTAGGAGAGGCAAGTCAGGTGACTGGCAGGAGCTACGGCTGATGGATTTGACAGTGACACATGGATGGCATTACTTGTGAGTTTGGGCTGTAGTCTGTGACAATAGTGGAATAAACCCAGGTTTAAGTGTGGTTTTGAGATACCTTTTAGTCATTTCACCTTTTTTTTTTTAATTGATTTGTTTAATGTGTATGAATACACGGTGGCTGTCTTCAGACACACCAGAGGAGGGCATCGGATCCCATTACAGATGGTTGTGAGTCACCATGTGGTTGCTGGGAATTGAACTTGGGACATCTAGAAGAGCAGTCAGTGCTCTTAACCGCTGAGCCATCTCTCCAGGCCCCTTTTAGTCATTTCAAATAGTTACTATGTGTGTGTCTGCATGCATGTGTATGCACACGTGCACTCTGGTACATATATGGACATCGGCAGACATCTTGTGAGATGATTCTCTTCTACCATTTGGGTTTCAGGGATTGAACTCAGGTGGTCAGACTTGGTAGTGTCTTTACCCTCTGAGGGATCCTGAGTTGACATGCAAAATGCCCTGGACATGTTCTGCTTAGCAGGCAGATAGATGGTTGTGTTTTGGTGGGACACTGGGGACTGGTAACTTCAGGTGGCACCTGGCACCGTGATAATAGGTCAGGAAAGCAAGGAGAAGGGGCCACAAGGAAGGTCACAGCAGCAGGCAGTGTGGCCCAGCCCTGTGCTAAGGGGGATGGAGTATGGAAACAGATGTTGTCTCCCACCCTTGGAGAACAGCCTTCCTTCTGGGTGGATCTTCAGGACTTCTGGGTCTGGTACATTGACAGCTCTCAACCATGGTTGAGGACTCCCTCCAGCAAGCTTTCTCTTGGGACAGAGCCTGTCTGTAACTAGAACACTTAGATGTGATCCCTGCCAACCTCTGCAGCTTTGTTATCTGACCTCCTCCTAGTATATACTGCAGAAGGCAACCAGCCTTTCAGTACCACTCTGTCCCCCCCACACCTGCCATTCTGGGACCCTCCTCATGGCACTCTAAGGAGAGCTGGGTCTCCCATACCTCATCTGTCCCAGCACTTCACTTCTTGTCACCTTTGGTGACATTTACATGCTGTCAAGTAGCGTTCATGTTCCCAGAGAATGAATTTGCCAAACATGACTTTATACTCACTTCAGAAGTTGGAGGCTGGCACTGAGTGTGGGAGTCCTTGGGGTGCAGCATATTCATCTCTGTGCCCGCATAGCCAGGCTGGAGGTGGCTCTTATAAGGGAGAGAGAGGGGGTAAAGTAGAAATGATGGCGGTTTCTCTCATTGCAGGATCATGGTTTTGGCAGGAGATACGTTGCCAATCGAGGTATACTGCCATCTTCCAGTTATGTGCGAGGACCAGAACTTGCCCTACGTCTATATTCCCTCTAAGACGGTGAGGAGCTCACATCCACCCTGCCCCACTCCTAGGGAGGCTATGGGAGGAAGTATGTCAAGTGTCGGAAATCTCAGGTCTGGGTGGCTTGCTTTTCTTTTTGAAGTGGTGTCTCAGCTGGGACTAAGTGCATAGCATATGGCTGGCAGGTTTCCTTACTGTAAGGTAGGAATCATCTGTGTGCTAAGAATGAACATGTGTGAAGTCTGAGACTTACAGAACAGAGGCACTGCCCTGTCTACAGGATACCCTTGTAGGCCGTGTGGGAATTCAATATTGGCTTAGAGGACCATGGCTCGAGAGCTTTGTGTAAGTGACGGCAAACATCTGAAATATTTTTAAATGCAATGTTTATGAACAGGACATGGGTGTGGCCAGGTTAGGCTGGGAGGCTGTGACCCGGTCCCAGCAGCTTTTTTTTTTCTTCTGTGTAGGACCTGGGTGCAGCTACAGGCTCCAAGCGTCCCACTTGTGTGATCATGGTGAAGCCCCATGAAGAATATCAGGAGGCCTATGACAAGTGCCTGGAGGAGGTGCTGTCACTGCCTACACCTCTGTGAGAGACTTGGGCTGCAACCCAGCCGGTTCCAAGAGATGCTGGGCTGGCTGCAGGCGGCTGCCCACCCTAACAGCATCTCCTGGGTTCTTGATGTGTGAATCTTCCCAGGCGGTTCCAGCAGCTGTTCTTGGAGGTAGAACCAGCATCTTTGCCATCATTGCCATCTCCTGTTGAGATGAAGACAGTTCCAAGAATATGGGATAGAAGTAAATGCTAAGGCGAAAATGTGGCAAGTGTGTGGGTGTTCTTTAAACTCCAGTTGCTGTCAGCCGAGAAGTTGGCAGGAGGAGGGAAAGCAGCCTTTCAGCACAGCCCCAAGGGTGTGCCTGGCTAATGCTCAGCATCTACAGCCCACGTCTTCGGTTCCCACTCTAAGACAGTTGGGGTAAGGAGACTAGGCAGAGGGGCCCAAACCCCACCTCACAGAGGCCCATAGGTTCATCTGTCAGGGACACTTCCAAGAGCCTTACATACTGATAAAATTAGTTTGCCCATGGTATACATGCTAAATAGGAAATTGAAGAAGCTGGTTACACAGTCCCGGGTCTTGGAGGCTAGAGAGAAGACTCGGCAGGTAAGAGCACTGGCCATAGTTTCTAACACACACATGTGACTCACAACTGTCTTAATTCCAGTTGCAGAAAACTGAAGTCCTCTTTTGGCCTTTTAAGGGCACCATGCAGACACAGACATACACATAAAAAACAAACCCTCAGTCTTCCCACTTGGAAGCATTTTAAATGTAAAGTTCCCTGAAGCCCCACAGCCCCACACAGGATGCCGAGCAACCAAATTGAAGGGATAATCAGAGGTGAGTTTGAGCTTAGTTCCAACCAGCTTGGGACCTCTATGCGCTTTCACCTTCCTGTTTCCCCAGAAATACCAGATGGCTGTGGTGTGGCTGCCACCACCAGACTATGCCCAATAGCTTATATCCAACAAGAGGCATGCAGTCGCTGGTCAGTGAAAATTCAAGCCTGGCCTGGCCAGCAATAAGGAGAAGGGCTGTAAATATATTTGCTCAAAGTTATAAAACAGCATTCAGTTCTAACGGGCTATTTACAATGGAGAATGGGTAGATACAGTTGAGACTGTACAGAAGGAGGTGGGCCACAGCTGGAAACCCATGGTTTGACAGCCAGATTAGACTGCTGCTCAGTCAGGGGCAAGTGTAAACAGAAAGGCAGCAGGAACAGAGCAGTCCCCCTCACAGGTTAGGAGGCATAGGCTGGTTCATGAACTTTCCTGGCCTCTGGCTAGGCAGGTTGGGTCTCTTGGTAATGCTGGTCTGAGAGGCATCACAGTCTGAAGCCAGTCCCTCCACAAAGGCTCATGGGTGGATTGTACCTTCTAGAATGTTTTTTGGAGTCAGAATATGATGCGTTTTCCATCTGCTGGATTCTGCTCCATGGGACAGTAGGGACACTTTAACCTGCAAGGAAAGGCAAAGCAAGAACATCTCAGGGATGGCCAGGAAAGCCAGGCCAGGATGGAACCAGGCAGGGGGACTTACTTTCCTCCATTGATGAGCTTGTTGAGTGCATCTCGGGAGATGACGTGGCCACAAATGAGCTTGATTGGGGGGTTGGAATCCGAAGTCTGCTGTCGCAGGATGGGGCATGCAAACACGGAGTGATACCAGCACTTCATGCCCAGCTCAATCTCAATCTGGGGAGGCCAGCAGAAGGCTGAGTTACAGTCCCCACCTGAGCCGTGTGCCGGCACCTCCCCAGCCTCATCTTACCGGCAGCTCGTCCTTGTGACTCCACACCCCAGTGCACTGCCTCTGCTCGATCACAGCTTTAATGTTCATCAGCACTGGCAGCGCCACACAGCCAGAAGCAAAGCTGAGGACAAGGACAGACAGAAGCAGCTGAATCACAGGGCTGGAGACAGTCTAAAGTGCTGTAGGGTTATATTGGTCCTTGAGTCTTCTTTTCATTTTTATGTACAGATATGTGCTTACGGATATGTGGGAACCACGTGATGGCGTGTGTCAGATCTGGAATTAGCTAATGAGAGCTGTGAGTCTCCACGTGGTGCTGGGAACCAAACTCAGGTCCTTAGAAAGAACAAGTTCTCTTAACCCCTGAGTCATCTCTGCTGCCCCTAAAAATCCACTTGCCATGTACACAGATAGGTATGTTCAACTCTGTTTGCTCTTGTGTACCCCAACATTTGAAAAGCTCCAGTAACAAAAACAGCAAGCAGATAAAGTACTCCCGTGGAAAGCCCCTGATTTGGGGACATCTGAAAGGCCTGGCTGGAACCTCCGGGTGTGAGTACAGTACAGCTCTGCCCAATGGACCCGACTCCACAGCAACAGTGTAGGCAAGTACAGCCTGCTCTCTACACGGACAGCTGCCCGCTATGGTGGACTGACTTTCTCGGCTAATCTAGGTACTCTTGGTTCCTTTAAGAGCCCACAAGTTGGCTCATGGCAAAGCTCCATCTTCTTCTAACTTGGTCTAGCTGTGAAGTGAGCAGAGATTAGGTGGTAACTCAAGTAACTCAAGCACATGACTCAGCACCACCTCACTCTCCATCAGGGGAGTGATGTCTTAGTGAAGTTGTGAGGCTGACTCCCAAGGACGCCGTGCAGGAGAGGTGGCCCTGTCTAAGCAGTGTCTATCTCAAGGAATGATGGTGAGCCAGCTTAGGTCTGAAAGCACAGGGAAGGGTCAGCACAACTGTCCCCTCCTTGCCTTTCCCCTTATGCTGACCTTGGAAGGCTGGGTTGTACCTGACGCTGAGTGGGGACTCCACTGAAAGCCCCAGGAGGGAGCATGCATCCCGAGTAAAGGTCTCACAGATCTCTGCCCAGTGACTGTTGTCTAAGAGGTGGCAGTAAGGTGACTTCTCCAAGCCCAGCCGCAGGTACACCAGACTGCCCATCATCACCTGGATCTCTACAAGACAATGGGGTGACAGTTCAGGGAAGGCAAAGCTGTGGGCCACACGTCAAGGAGCCACAGGACCGCAAAGTCCTCAAGTGCAGGGAGGGCATCTACAAGCTGCTGCCGGCATGGAGGCAGTAGGAAGGTGAGGCCGTTCCTGGGCTCCAGCTCTCTGACCGCACACCAAGTCTCTACCCTCCCCCAATTTTTTTGAGCCTGGCTTTCTCTGTACATAAAACTGACCCTGTAAATAGCTAAAGTCTCTTTCTTTCTCACACACACACTATAATAAATAGTATCACTGTTTTTATAATTTTTATTTTTTTAAATACTATGGGTTAGAAAAATGGCTCAGAAGTTAAAAGCACTGGTCACTCTTCCAGAGGTTCCAAGTTCAATTCCCAGCAACCACATGGTAGTCCATGACCATCTATACTGAGATCTATTGCCCTCTTCTGCAGGCAGACATGCAGGTAAACCACTGCATATGTAATAAATAAATCATACATATATAATTGTATTTGACCTTATGGTCTTTAACTCTTGAGTCAGGGTCTTACCATTGCCATGCTAGCCTAAACTAGCAGGACTAGCCTAAACTAGCTAGACTGAAGCTGTCTTCCTGCCTCAGTTGTGCCTTTGCTTTGAACTTCACTTTAGAGGCAAAAAAGAGTCAAAGGTTTCTAAATTATGGGGATCCAGGCCACCCAACGTGTCCAAACATGTCCTACCCCCTACCCCTCAGCTCCCTAGGCACTTACCTCTCTGGTGTAGCCGAGCAAAAGGCTGAAAGTGCCTAGCATAGCTCAGGGCCTCCAGCTGCTTCTCAGGGCCTCCAGCTAGGAGGCGGATAAAGTGCAGCCGGTGCAGCTTGAACTCCAGTGAGCTGTTGAGCTCCAGCAGGCGCTGCCTGTGGGAAACAGCCCATCTGGGGAGAGACAACACAGTGCAGTTGGTAGCGGCTACAGAGGGCCCTAAGACAGTGAATCCCTAAGGCATGGCTGGAATGAGTCAGGCATATCTAGGTCAGATGACTATGGGCAGGCACCCTTACTCCAGTGCAGGTCCTAGGTCTTGTTCATGCAGAGCTTCCAAGATCCGATTCAACTCCAAGAAGGGCTGCTTGAAGTCCAGGTCCACATTCAGTGTTGATTCCTGGGAAAGATGGAAGTCAGTGTCCCCAGAATTCTTTCCATAATAAAACTTCATCAGCCAGAGGTTGGCTGGAGAAAGGCAAGGAATTGTGGTCTGCCAGTAGCAAGAGCCCCTGTTCAACTTCCATCCTGCAGTGGCTAAGTATCGTCACTGGTCAGCCACAGTGTGGCCCTTCACTCTGCAGATAGTCCCCAGGTTTGGCACTGAATGGCTTAGTGAGAAAATTACTTTTAAATTCACCTAATTACATTAAGGCAGATTCCTAGTAACCTGCTATTTGTCATTTTGCTAATCCCCTAAATACAAAAGAAGAGCAAGCCTTGGTTCAGCAGGCAACAAACTAGCTAGAAATCAGTAACTCTTTATCAGAGACACTTAGAGCTACCTCCTACTTTGTAGTAGGAGGATCAAGTTCCTCTGTAAAATAACATAAAGAACCTCACAGACTAGGCCTGCAGGAGGCCCAGGCACAGCTATAGTCCCAGAACTTGCCAGGAAAAAGGAAGACCAGTTGGAGGCCTGCCTGGCTATACAGCCAGACCTTATATCAGAATCACAAGAGACAGGATGTGGTCCTAGCACTTGAGAGGCAGGAGGATTTCTGAATTTGAGACCAGCCTGGCTTACACAGTGAATTCCAACAAAAACAGTCAAGAATATCAGGGACTGGCTAGAACACTAGCAGATGCATGCAGTGGGCTGGGCATGTGCTGTGTGCACACCTATAATCCCAGGATTTAGGAGACTGAGGAAGGAGGGTAACAGTGAGGCTAGCCTGGGTTACAGAAGCAAGACCATCTTAAACTGCAAGAGATGGGTGCCTTTACGCGCTCAAGGCCGACATTACCTGGCACAGCTCCTCAGCCACACTGAGCATTCCCTGCTGGTACAGGTGCTCTACAATGGCCATCTGCAGGATCTGCTGCTGCTTCTCACGTGAGTCCCACACAGCGTCCGAGACCACGCCGCAGATCTCAGAGTCAAAGTTCTGACAGAGAAGAGATGGGTTTGTGACACAGGCCCTCGCACTTGTATTCCTGCCAAGCCAGCACACATTAGCTCTGTGGCGTTCCCACTCCTAGACCGTGGACCACTCTCTCACTCACCCGGTCAATGGCTTTGCCCACACGAGAGACACTGCTGTGAATGTCCTTATGGTCGGAAGCCAGTTTCTGGACTGTGTCTTTGATCTTCCTGCAGCACTGGGACATCACAAGGGAGAGAGTGGCTGAGAGAGGGGTCCCCTGGAGAGCTGTGGAGATAGCAGACTGTATCAGGAGCAGGAGAATCCTGGGCAGCTTCTGCAGCAGCCTGTCTGCTTCCTTCTACACGCCAGTGTGGTGACCCAGAAGACAGCCCTGCGTGCCAGAGTTAAACACCTACTTCCAGTCTGTGCCTGGCAGCTCTAGGACTCACTATGTAGACCAGGCTGGGCTCTTAACTCACAGAGATCCTCCTGCCTCTGACTCAAGAGTGCTGGGATTACCAGCTTCCTGGTACTTAGATGCCAGGGACTTGGAAGTTGCCATGTGGAACAAGCCACTATGTTTGTTTGTTTGTTTGTTTGTTTACTGATTTTTAAGATTTTTAACAACTGCTGGGCATGGCAGCACACACCTTTAATCACAGCACTTGGGAGGCTGAGGCAAGTGGATCTCTGAGGCTAGCCTGGTCTATATCAGTGAGTTTTATGACAGCTAGAGCAATGTAGAGAGACCCTGTCTCAAACAAACAAACAAAAAGGTATCTATTTGGTTAGTCTCACGGGTCGGGAGATGGGACATGATACACGTAAGTGCTGTGATGTACATTGGAGGTCAGGAAACACCTTCCATGAGTGTCTCTCGTCCCAGGGATTAAATCCGGGTAGTCAGGCTTGCCAGCAGGTGCCCGGTACTTGGTGAGCCATCTCTCTAGCCCCCAAGCCAGGACCGTGGTGACCTCATTTTCTTGTCTGTGAATGATGACTTGACACCTCTGCCTTGGTTTAACCTTGTGCATTGGCTGTACAGCATGCAGGCTTTCCTGTGAACTGTCAGATTAAACTCGAAGGTTACCCTGACCCAGAATCCACTTCTTAGAGAAAGGGAAACACAGAAAGCCATTTGTGGAAGTCTTCCTAGCATTCTCCATGATAGCACAGAAATAGAGACAAGCCAATTTCCACCCACTAAGAGGTACAGAATCCTACACATGCGTACAACCAGCTACCAGTCAGCCATAGCAGGTACCATGTGCTGATACATGTTACAGTAGAAATAAACCCTGGGAACATCACTCCCAAAAATAAATAACTAAAAGTTAGCTGAAAACAAACTGGCAATGTTAGTGATTTCAAGTAAATTAATGCTTTCTGTCAGGTTTTCTGAAGTAGCAGAGGCTTCCTTTACTACCTTCAAGGAAGCCTAGAGAGGCACGTCCAAGACTCCAGCACCCAGTTAGTAGCCTGTGGTTACACGGTCCCTGGGAATGGTCACCCACCTGCACTGGCCAGTTCAGCTCTCAACTGGCCCACGTAGTGCAGCAGCTCCTCCAGGCTCTGCTCGCAATGTTGCCCGTAGGTCAGGAACTTGTGCAGAACCTTGTCCAGCTCCCTCTCCACACACGCACACTGCTCCATGACGGCCTCTCCTAGTGATGTCAACTGGGTCAGGCCAGTGTGGGTCTCGGTGGGGGAGTATGCCTCCCACAACATTTCTTCAGATCCCCTCCCCCTCCTGAGTAATAATAAGTCAGTTCCCCACGAAACAAGTGCTTCTCAGCCAGCCTCGCAGAGGTATCCAGGGGAGGACGGAGGCTGGCATAAGGACAGTTGTTTCGTACTGTGGTCATGCACACACTGTCAGCCTGGTGTGGTGATGCACTCCTTTGGTTCCAGCAGAGGCTGGTGGATCTCTGTGAGTTCCAGGCCAGCCAGGGGTACATAGAGAAACCCTGTCTCAAATCTCCTCTCCTCTCTCGGAGCTGGAAAGCTGGTCCATACGGGTGCTGGAAACCAAGAGCTGTGACTACGGAGCCATCTCTCCAGCCTCCCTTTCTAATGCACAGAGCCACCTTGAGTACCGTCCCCAAGAATGCTGTCTACTTTCTTTTAGACAGGTCTCGTCTCATGGTCTGAACTTACCGAATGGGTTGGGCTGGCTGGCCGGTGAGCACCAGAGACCCTCTGGTCCCCAGCTCCCTAATACTGAGATTACAAGCATGAACTCCACACCAGCCTCTCTTTAAATCGTTTTATTATTTTATGTGTGTGGGTGCTTTGCTTCATGTACATATGTGTACTCTGTATGTGCAATGCCTGCAGAAGCCCGAAGAGGGTTCTGGATCCCTTTACAGGTAGTTCTGAGCCACCTTGTGGATGCTGGGAAATCAATCCTGGGCCTTCTAAGTGCAGCCAGTGCTCTTACCTGCTGAGCCATCCAGTCCAACAACTGGCATTTTTTACAGGATTCTGGGTATCATACTCGAGTCCTAAGGCCTCCAGCATCCAAGACCCAGCCTCTGACAAATCCCCAGTTCCTTTCTTACTCGGAAGACTGGGCTTCATGGGATTCTCAGCAGGCTGTGTGTCAGAACAAACTAGGCTGACACTTCATATATTTTTATATATTCACCATGGCCGCTTTCCCTTTCAGTCAGTGGAACCGTTATTCATGTACTGCAGGGAGATAAGCCATGAAGGCAGAATGGGTGTTAATTTCAAGTACAGCTTTGGGAATAACTGCCTATTGTGGGAGCTATTTGGGCCTCCGGCTGTCTGCCTACTCACAGCTCTTTGTATGTGAACAGCTAGAACCCTTGCTTCCAGAGCTCCAGACTCCCATGTTGTGGCAGGCAGCTAGCCCTAGCCTGAACTGCCTGATGCCCTCCACTCTCACTCTGCACCCTTGGTTCTGATCACTGATTGACAGCCTAGGGCCTGCCTCCCTACCACACCAGATGCTCTCTTGCTTGGCTATGCCATGCATACGGTAGTTATGTATGATGTGTATACATGTATGCATATGTCTGAGTACAGGCACACATGTCCGTACATACGTGCATGAGCATGGAGGTTAGAGGGCAGCCGAGTGGCGTCAGGCCTCACCTTCTATCTTGTTTGAAACAGGGTCTTGGTGTTGTTCGCTGCATATTCCAGGCTACCCTGGGCTTGGGAACTTCCAGCAACTGTCCTGACTCTGCCTCCCATGTCACCATAGGGACTGAACTGGGTTGTCCTCTGCCATGTGTGGCTTATGCGAGTTCTGGGAATTCAAACTCAGGTCCTTATGCTTGTACAGCACCCCAGCAAAAAGTTAACACCTTACCCCACCTCCTGCTCACTGCGAGCTCCCTCCCTCCACTCTGCCTCCTGAAATGTGCAGCACACAGATAACCCTCAGAATTCGAGCACCTGCACACGGACTAGAAATAGGACTGAGTTATGTGTCTCTCTGCAGGGACAAGGCCAGCTCTCTCAAAAGTGGTATCACAAGAAGCCAGTGTCCATAGTGACCCTGGGTTCTTCCCACTTTCTGTCCTCTCTTTGTCCCACAAGCACCATCTTGGTTTTCCCAGCTCAGCCCTACTTTATCATCTCCCTCCTAGACAGGGACAGATGACAGGGAAACAGGGCTGGGCCGTGCCTGACACCATTTTACACACTAAAAGTTGTTACACACTGTCCAGAGAAAGCAAACCTCCAAAGTCAGACTCTACAGTTATACTATGGGTAACATGTAACAGGGATTGCCAGTTAAAGTGGTATAGTTAGCTTACTAACTAACTATATAACTTAATAACTAACGTTCTTCAGAGGCTCTGCTCCGGTGACTTCACCATTAGATCATCCACTTAGTTCTCACAACACTGTGAGGTAGCTATGGTTATCAGACCCACTTTGCAGCTGAGAAAATGAGATGGGGAAGGATAAAATAAACACCCCAAGGCCACAGAGCGGGGGAGTGGAGGAGTGGGGGCTGAAGGAAGCCTGCTGTCTGGCTCTAGGCTGAGGCCTCTCTCCTTAGGTACTTTGCACAACAGGACCAGCAGGAAAAGACAGCTGTGTGGATGAAGTCATGGGGCCTCTAAGTTATGACAACAGGAAGTTAGCTGGAGCAAGAACAAACCACCAGCTGGGGAGGATGGCAAAAAAAAAAAAAAAAAAAAAAAAAAAAAATGACTGCCAAGAGAGTCTGATAACAGAGTCACAGTTGACCAAAGATTAACATGGCTCAAGGACAGGATCTCATCATGGTCAAAATGCCTGGCCTTGTCAGATGCCAACTGATATCAGGACCATCAGAGGGAGGCCTTGAAATTATCAAAAATGTTGAGGATGAGCCAGGCCAATGGCTCAGTGGGTAACATGCTTACCACCCAGCCTAATGACATAAATATGATCCTGGGTACCACATGGGCACTACGGGTGGAAGGAGGGAGGACTCCGAAAAGCTGTCCTGAATGCTCAATGCACGCCATGGCCGTCAGACCCACCCCCAATGAGAAGTAAATACATCATTTTTAAAGCTAAGGAAAGCCAGGTGTGGTGGTAAATACCTTTAAGTTTAGTGATGTGGAGGAAGAAGCAGACCAACCACTTTTAGTTCCTGGCTAGCCTGGGCTACATAGTAAGAAACTGTATCCTGCTCCCCACATAAATAAATAAATAAATAAATAAATAAATAAATAAATTCCAAGCTGAGGAACGGGGCTGAGAGGATGGCTTCATTGGCAAAACGCTTGCCATATAAGGACCTGAGCTTTATTCCTCACACAAAAAGAAGCCAGGTGTGAAATCCTCGCACTAGAGAAATGGAGATTAGGACAAACCAGCCTAGCTCACTCATTGAGCTACAGGTTTAGTGAGGGAGCCTGCTTCAAAGCACAAGGCACACACCTAACACAGTGCAAAGATGTGTAAATGACCATTAGCCTGTACTTAGGCAAGTATTGCAGAAGTTCCTGGCTTGGTGGCTAAGCGGTTAATTCTAGCACTAGGGAGGTTTGAGGCCATCCTGGTCTACATGGGGCATTTCAGGACAGCCAAGCTACATAGGAAGACCCTGTCACAAAAGAAAAGAGAAAAGGGAAAAGAGTCTGTCAAAAAAAGTTTTAATTTTTTGTTCTGCTTTTTAAAAAAGGATGTGTTTGTGTCCTGATTTGGGCAGAAGGGGGCGCACATGCTGTGTTTGGAACCTTTGTGAGTTCAGTTCTCTCTCCACCTGTATGTAGGTTCCAGGGCTTGAACTCGGGTCACCAGAACTATGTAGCAAGTATCTGTACACACTGAAACATCTTGATGATCTTTGTTGTTGTTGTTGTTTTGAAAGGGAGTCTTATAGAGTTCATGCTGGCCTCAATGCCAAGCATACACTTACCCAGGCACCCCCACTTACCCCCACCCCATGAGCTACACCCCAGCCCACTGAGTGTACTTGTTTGTTTTCAGATCTCTCTCTGTGGACCAGGCTGGCCTGGAGCTCAGAGGTCCGCCTGGTTCTGCCTCCTGAGTGCTGGGATTAAAGGTTTGGTCCATGGCCCTGTTCCAACCTCAGCTTTTTGTGTTGTTTTAGTCAAGCTCTCCCTAAACTGACCAGACTGGCCTAGAGCTCATTCTGTATCTGACTGACCTTGAACTTGGAATTCTACTGCATCAGCCTTCTATGTAGCTGGAATTACATATAATCAGGAATGCATTAATTTTTAATCAATTTGTTGATTTTTCAGGGCCAATCCCCCACACATTCTGGACAAGTGCTATACCACTGAACTACACCCAAAGCCCTTGCTTTTTACTTTTTTATTTCCTTACACTCACTTCACAAGCACCCTCTTCACATCTCTGCTAACTGAAGTTAACCTACAGACTCTGAAATCCAGTCTGACCTTAACTTGCAAAGATCCACCTGGTAGACTAAAGGCATTTGAATACACTGTCACTGTCCTTAGACACACCAGAAGAAAGCATCAGATCTCATTACAGATGGTTGTGAGCCACCATGTGGTTGCTGGGATTTGAACTCAAGACCTCTGAAAGAGCAGTCAGTGCTCTTAACCACTGAGCCATCTCTCCAGCCCTACATCTACCTTTTTACTTGAGTTCCTGGGCTCCGACTCAGGCTTCTACTCACAGAGCTATCTCCCTTCTGCAGCCTCCTTTCTGCATCACAAATCTGATGTGTCAGTTCCACACACATCTAAATCCTCCTGACTGTTTCTTCAGATGTGTCTCCCCAACTGGACTACCAGCTAAGCAAAGCCTGGAGAAACCAGTCTGGTCTACACAGTGAATTCCAGGACAGCCAAGACTATGTAGTGAAAAGCTACCGTCGAGATCATCATAAAAGAAAATAAGTAAATCTGAGATTGGTATGGTGGTGCATGATTTTAATCCCCTCAGCACATGGGAGGCAGAAGCAGGTGTATCTCTGTGAGTTCAGAGCCAGCCTGATCTACTTAAGGAAGCTCTGGGACAGTCTAGGTGATAGAGAACCTATCTCAAAGAGAACAACACAACAAACAACTGAAAGGAAAACAAAAGTTCTATCCAAATTCCCTTGTTATCCTCATTCCAATGACTCTCCCCATCACTTTCCTTTCTGTTCCAGGGTACATCCAGTTTATTTCTGCCTCTATCCTCTGCCAGGAACACTTTCACATCTCCCCATAGCTGGCTCCTTATTTAGGTCTCCACACAGGTGTCATTTTTTCAAACGACAACATCTAATGCCCTGTATTTTACTCTCAAATAAATCATATCCCTATAAATATTAGAAAGTTTCACATTGTCACCTAAAATTGAAAGGACAGAAACGCCCACCTTAGGAGTGTGCCACGACCCGGACTGCATCCGCATTACAGAGCAAAAGACTGGCAAACTCCGACTTATCCTCCCAGCGACCCTCCTGCAGTGCCCTGCCGGGACCCCACCGCCCACAGATGGTTACCTCTGACCCAGTCAGGTGCACTAAGATGGGGCGTCTGTCTGCACCAGCCCTTGGAGGGTGTGGCCGACGACTGCTCCAGGCTTTGGTCGGGGCGCCCAGCACCCCGGGACCCGGAGCTCACAGGCTGTCACCAAGTCTTGCAGCTCAGCCGGCTTCCGGCGCCGCTGTCATCGGAACCGGAAGGCGCGGCGGTTGCCCCTCGGGTGGGTCCGGGCTCGCCCATGCGCGGTGTCGCGGAGCGTGGAGAGACCGGCTATCTCGCCCGCGGCTTTGCAGGGAATGCCGAATGAATCGTTCGCCGGAGTAAGCGGCAGTCAGCGCCTGCGCAGTGCCTGGACGCCTGGTCCCTGCGATCAGGAGCAAATCTCGGTTTCCGCGCTTCAGAACCACCGGAGGGTTGTCGCGAGCTTCTACCGGAAGCATTAGCTGGTGCACCTGCATAACCCGAGCCCCCAACCACAATTCCTAGGTCCTAAATGTCCAGGCTGGGATAGGGGGAGCAAAGGCAGGAGTGTCGGGAGTTCCAGGCCAGCCTAGACTACAAAGTGACACTCTGGCTCAGAAAATGAACAAAAATGGGTGTTGTGGCTCCCGCCTATAATCTTATAATTATAGGAAGATCAGACATCCAGAGATACAAAGTTAGTCCAGCCTGAGCTACGACAGAGGGAAGGGAGGGAAGAAGGGAGGAAAGAAGAGAGATTAGCGGGGTAAAGTGCACGCAGGTCCCTTGGTCCACCCCCAGCATCCGAAAAAAAAAAAACAAAACATTTTTAAGACCATTACATGTATGTGTCCCAGTAATTAGGTGTTTCCTGTGATGTTTTTTGAAGTAGCAAATAATGTTTATAGGAAGAGTCTTGAGGCAACGGGGAAAGTGCTTGCAAAGCAAGTGTGAGGGTCCGATTTGAGATCCCAGATACTGTAAGAAAGCTGGCTCAGGCCTGGAACTGCAGCACGGGGGTTAGCAGACTTGCTTCCTGTGCTTGCCTGCCTGCTAATGTAGCTGCAAAACAAAGCTCTAGGGTCGAGAATGAAGTGAGAATGATGAAGCCAGACGCCCAAAATCCTTCTCTGGCCTTCACACACCTGTACAGGCAAACACACCCAAGCTCACATAACACATACACAATTTTAACATTTCTGTTTTTGTCTTTACGCAGTCACCTAACCCCCCCCCCCCGCCCTGCTACTCTCTGCGAATAGACCCTCTTTAGGGTCAAGATGGAGTAGGGGTTGCGTATCTGCCCTAACTAAAAAGGGTAAGGGAGCCAGGTGTAATGCCACACACGTTTAATTCCAGCACTGGGGAGGAGACAAAGGCAGGCAGAAATGAGTTTGAGACCAGGAAAAGGAAGGAAGGAAGGTAGGAAGAAAAGGCGCGCAGGGGTTGGGGGTGGGCAGCAACGGTCGAAAAGGAGAGGAGGTGCTGATTCCCCAAACTAGAAAGGACTAAAATGGATTTTTCTTTTTGATCTTTTGAGAAAAGGTCTTCAGTACCTCAGACTGGCCTGGAACTCCATATGTCACGCAGGTCATCTTTCCACCTCCTGTGTACGGGATTACAGATGTATGCACTACCACCACCTGGGGTCCTCCAATAACTCTTACACTACCCCTCAACCCCCAGCGCCGTTCTTTCCCTTTCTTCCTTTTTCTGTTTTTTCAAGACCATGCTGGCCTCGAACTCAAAAACCAGCTTTCCTCTGCCTCACCTCCGCTTGTCCCAAGCAGCTTTTTTTTTTTTTTTTTTTTTTTTTACTGCTCGTTTCCCTACAGCCATATTTATGTCCTCGTCTTTCCGCCTCCTCCACCTTGCACAATCTAGCTTTGTTTTCTTTACAGCCTTGGCTTGAAATCATGTGTTTATGTGTTGATTCTGTTTTCTTGCCCCTATCTCCGCCTCCCCAACTTTTGGGATAAAAGCTCCATTGGAACTTGTCCTCATCGCTACTGGAACACAGTGAGCACAGAAAAGGAAGCTGTGGCTCACGACCTGCTGAAACTCAGCAGGGAAGAGGGCGGTGCAAAGAGGGAAGTAGCCCGCGGGAGCATCGTGACCCCAGCCTCCTGGAGATGCCTGGCGGTGTCTCAGAGCTTGGGTGGTCCAAGCCCCACGCGGAAGTTGCGAGGGCGAGATGTTGAATGAGCTCTGTTTAGGGCGAAAAGCCAGAGCTGAAGAACCCGAGCCCCAACCGGCAGGACCTCACAAGCTTTCTAGAAAGCCCAAGGCTTTCCCACTTCCTCTCCCAGGATGCCTCACCGTCAAGCAGGGTGTGAACAAAGCCGGCTTCTGCCACAACCTGGAGCGGCTCACTTTTAGGCTTTTGAACGTTTGTCAGGATGTGGTGGGCCTCGCGTTCTGAATTATTCTGCACTTTTCCTGTGCACAAATTTTCCTATTTGCTGGATTCTGTTGCTCCTTCCTGGTTCAGACTGGACTTTTGGTTTTTGTTGGAGGAGATTGCGTCAAAGTGGAATGACCAAAAGCTGTTTCTTTAGTATTTACTTTCTTTTGGGCCAGTTTCCTAGGATTTTTTTTTTTAAATTCGAGGATCTGAGTTCAATCCCTGCCACCTATCAACAAACAACAAACTTACTGTAATGCGAACACTGGGGAGGCAGAGAGTAGGTCCATGAGTCTTGATGGCTAGTGAGGATAGCTGAATTAGTGAGCCACAGATTTAGGGAGAGCCCCTCTCAAAAAAAGGTGGACATAGATTTAAGAATATATTCAATGTTGACCTTTACACACACAAGCAGTAAAAACTTTGGGGCTGGAGAGATGGCTCAGCGGTTAAGAACACTGACCCGCTCTTCCAGAGGTCCTGAGTTTAATTCCCAGTAACTACATGGTGTCTCACAACCATCTGTAATGAGATCCGACGCCCTCTTCTGGTGTGGATGCAGACAGCTACAGTGTATTCATATACATAAAATAAAAAAAAATTTTTTTAATTAAAAAGAAAAAACAGTAAAACCCAAGGCTCTAGCTGCACATGTAGCAGAGGATGGCCTTGTTGGGCATCAATGGGAAGAGAAGTGCTTGGTCCTGCCAAGGCTTGATGCTGCAGTGTAGGAAAATGTCAGGGTGGGGAGGTGGGAGGAGATGGATGGGTGGGTGAACACCCTCATAGAAGCAAGGGGAGGGGTGATGGGATAAAGGCTATGGAAGGGAATCTGGGAAATGGGATAACATTTGAAATGCAAATAAAATATATCCAATAAAATCAGAAATAAAAGGGGAAAAGTTATATAGAATTAAAAGACAGTAAAAAGTTTGATGTGTATTTTATTTTACAAGGAGTGAAAATTGTGGCTTATTTGCCCCATATTCAGAAAATCAAGCAGAACAGCTAATTGTGTTCCTTCCATAGGTCTTCCCTTTATTCTGTACAATTCTTGCAAAAATATGATTTATTTCTGGATTTCAACTCTCTCCACATAATTGTACTTCTTTTTAGACCATTTTCCTATTGTTTTTCTTGTTGTGCAATGTGTAATGTGATTTTTTTAAAAAGGCTGTGGTTAAATACTCCCTCATTAAAAAAAAAAAAAAAAAAAAGTAACCAAAAAGCCCTACAAAGGGTTTTGAGAAAGTAGACTGGGGGCTATAAATGATGCAGACTTACTTTTAGGCAGAACACGTGTACAGAAACACAATCCCATTAAAAAGTGAGAGGACCGGGTGAGAATGGTGCATGCCTGAGGCCATTAGGAGCTCTGCATCTTCCCTGGAGGCCCCCAGTCTCAGGCAGGCTCTGGATTTCTTGTTCTCCTGACTTGTCTCCACCATGAAGGCCTCTGCCGATCCCATTGCACCGTATTTAAGATCTTCTGGATCATCTAGCCTCTGTTTAAAACTATATATTTTATGTGTGTAGTAGATGCTTTCCCTGCACGTCTGTGGAGGCCAGAAGATAGCATCATACCACTCCCCAGGGCTGGAGTAAAGGGTGGTTGGGAGCCACTTCCTAAGTGCTGGGAATAGAACTGGGGCCTCTGGAAGAGTCGGGTTTCGTCTGCTGAGCCATCTCTTCAGACCTGTGTCGTCTGCATCCCCTGCCTGGCCCTCCTATCTAGAACAGCATTCACTAGTGTATACATGTCTTCCTCCTTCCTCTCTTGTGAGCTGCATTTGACCCATGGTCTCAATAGTGACTAAGAGCTAAAGCCTTGAACCAGGCGCTGACCTGACCTAGAACCAGTGCCCATGAATGGATCAGAACCGAACCATTCCCCAGGCCCTCACCTTAAAGCCATCCATCCTAGACAGCGGAGGAGCCCTGTCACCTTCGCTTCCATATTCTACCTTTCTCTCCCTACCTTCTGGGGTTGGAGCCAGAGCAGTCTGAAGCAAAATGGAGGTTACCACCAGCGTTGCAAGTTCACAACCCAGTGGAGTCAGGCAAGTCAAACAGGGCACTGTAGGAACTCCTGGGGCGGACAGTACTGAGAGGCTCTGCAGTTTCCTGACAGCCACCCAAGTGCTGGCTACCTGTGGTGGTGCCATGAAAGCAGGGCTCAGAAGTCAAGCCCAGAACCTACTCAGGACAAAAGCTCCAGAAATTACCATCTCTTCCTCCTGTAAACTTGGTTTGGGCCAGGACAGCCCAGAGCGGCCTGACCAGAGAGCCGAGACCTACTGCCAAGATCACTGAAGTTGGAAGGTCTTGGAAGGCTGCTGGCATCAAGTGACAAGCTAAGAGAAAGGAACACTGGATGAATAGGGAGGATCTGAGGCAGAGAGCTGGGAGCAGTGTGAGGCGCTCATTAGATTTCTACATCAACTGGCTGGGCCAGGGGTCTTCCAGAGGCAACAGGGATGGGCTTCTCCAGCAGCTGTGGCAGTGACTTCTATGACCAATTGGCCCCAGAGCCACCCAGCCTGCTTGGGGACCAGGGAACTGGTTTGCCAAGGAAGGATGAGCTAACAAGAGATCTGGTTCTGGGCTGCCCTCCCCCTCTACATCTGGGCCTGGCCTTGGTTTCTGGCACCACTGCCAAGTTTTGGTACCGCCCACCCACCCCCGCTGGCTCCACTGGCCAACCCAGGTCGTAATTGCTGGGTGGGGAACTGCACTGTGGAGGATGTACCAAAAGGTGGGCACATGGGCACCTGGCCCGACTGGCTTCTGGCTCTGCTGAGGAAGTAACTCAAACTTTAGGCTAACAAGTGACTTGTTAGAAGACACCTCCTAGGGACCTACTAGCCCACAGACTTGTGTTTGCAGAGACATAGTCTGTGGGGATTAGCTTGCCTAACCCCACCCCATACTTCTGGTGGGAACCAGGTCTCAGCTACTTTCAGAGGACTATCTGGGATGCAGGGTCTACCTTGTGTGACCAGTGCAAAGGGCTGGGACAGTCAGGAAGAAATGGAAGGGACAATCAGGAAGCACTCCTGGCTTCTACCCAGGAGCTGGCTTTTAGGGCTAAGGCCCCAAACACACCCCCTTGGACACACCTACCACCCCCAAGCACATCTACACACACCTGCCACTCACAGATCATAAACACAGCATCCTCGCACCAGACAGCTCACACACCCAATCCTCCACCCTGAAAAAAGGTGGGGCCCATCAGTCAGATCAGGTGTCACAGGCCACAGCTGGTCATCTAAACCAGGGCACCTACTTGCTGGACCTCAGAGGCTCACAGGCATGGCCCAAGATTGAGAAGTCTGTGACAATTCTGAAAAGATTCTTGAACAGTTCTAAGGTGCTGGAGGTAAATAAATGGCTGTGTTCAGTTGGGCAGGTAAATGTCCTATGAGTTCAAGGTCACCATGGCCTACTTATAAGTTCCAGGACAAGAGAAACCTGGTCTCAAAAATCAAAATAAGAAAAATGGCTATTATCTCCCCAGAGCAGGAAAACACAAATTCACTGTCCCCAAGACCACAAGTGCCCAACATAATACCAGGTAGACAGTACATTTGTGGCAGCTAAGTAGCTATTCCTATCACACGTCTGTAACAAAGTGGTTTCTCTCTAGAGAGCCCAAAGCGGAGGTACAGGCCTATAATCCCAGCAATTAGGAGGCAGAGGCAGGATAATTTTGAGTCCAAGGGACTGGGCTATACTGGGAGACCCTTTCTAAAACAAGTAGGAGCAAAGAAGGCAAGCTAGGGTGTAACACAGGTCTATAATTTCAACAAGCGAGCAGCAAAGGGCAGGTGGTAGTGACAAGGTATCAGCTACATCGTCCCTAATCCAAGGGGAATAAAGCCCACAGGATGCACGCTACTGCTAAGGCACCCTATTGAGGGCTTCAGGGGACCTGGGATCAGTTTTAGCTGGAAGCAGAGATTTAAAAGGTGAGCTTTGAGGCCAGGAAAGGAATGACTTTCCCTAGACCTTTCTAGATCACAAACCAGATCTAATGCGAGATGAAATATCCCACAGGTCTCCACTGCTTCTAGAAATGACCAGTTCCTGTGCCTGCCTCTGGTCCCCACAGCCTGGGGGGAAGGGCACACCACAGCTGGCGGTGGCAGAGCCCACGGGAGCTTTTATGCTACAGAGGAAGCTGTCTTAAGCTGGCTCCAAACCCAGCAGCTGCCTGGGCACCCAGGGTCTAGACATTCCACCCGAAAAACACTTCGTGTTCTGCAAATGCCTGTCGACCGATCCTTTTGTTTCCCAGGTATTGTTTCTTCTCAAATATCCGATGGTGTGGAAGAAAGCGGTTGCAGCCCACACAGCAGCTAAGGACTGTGGGGTATGGAAGCAAGGAATGGCTTTCCTCCCTTCTCCAACACAGAAGACCAGAGACTGCAACAGGGTGTATTCCTTCCATGACCGTGAACTTAGAAGGAACTACAGCCAAGCCTGGGACACTGATCATCCAGGAGCCTCTGGGATCCTCATAGAAAATGTGCTTTTTATTCCAGAGGAGGCCAATCTTCCCGCCCCTGGCTCCTTCCACGGGGGAGGACCTCAGAGGCCAGGTCACCAGCCACCCTTCCTTCTCTCCTGCCCTTCTGCATCTTGGGGCTGAAGCTTCATGGCTCCAATCTACTTTACTGGGCCACACCCACTGTTGGGAGCAGGGCTAGGCCCTCCTCCCTGGGTGTGGTTCTCGGCTAGCAGGCACCCTACCCGTCCCATGGCCCGCTGGAGCCCTCCACTGGGTGGGCGTCCCATCCCTGAACTGGCCTCTACAGATTCTGCCCCAGACCAGTGCAAGGGAGGAGCCTGCCACCTCAGGCTATCTTCTGACAGTGTGCCTGCTGTCAGCACACTTGGCTAGCCTCAGATCTTGGAGGACTCCAGCCGGGGACTCCAGGATGTAGGGGGCTCCCGCAGCACCCGCAGCTCATGTTCAAGTGCCTGGTTCCGGCGGTACATGTCCATGTAGCTCCCTTGGATTTCTCGCTGGTAGCGCAGCACCCTCTCTTTTTCCTCCTGCCAAGTCTGCCTCTCTTGCTCGAAGCGCAGAGCCTGCTCCTGGCCACGAAGGCGTTCTTGGAGCAGCTCTGCCCTCAGCTGCTCGGCCCCTTCTCTGGCTTCACTGCCTCCTGCCTCCCCCAGCAGTCCCCTGCTCTTGCAATCGTCCGTCTCACAGCTGCCCGGGGCTTCCTCCCGAGGTGCCTGCTCTTGCAGGCTGCGCACTGCCTCCCGCAGCCGGGCTAGCTCAGCATCCTGAGCCTGGGCTTGTGCCCGGCTGCCCCGAAGTTGCGTCTTCAGACTGAAGATCTCTGCCAGCTTCTGTGCCAGCTCCGCCTGGGCTTCCCGAAGCTGCTGTTTCAACAGACTGATCTCTGCAGTCTTCTGGCACACCTGAGGGTGGGGGGGGGGAAGAGACAAACCCTGAGCAAGGGCCAAGCACTGTAGGACACAAGAGCCAACTACTTAATGGGATCAGGACAATGAGACAGACAGCGATCGTGTCCTACCTCCCATCGGGCTTCTTCCTCTGGCCGGGCATTGGGGTCAGCCTCCATGGGGGGACCAGAGGTCCGAGGCTCTGGGGCCAGGCCCTGCAGAGCCCGCAGCTCCTTGCGCAGGCGCCGCTGCTCCTGTTGGGCCATAAACAGCTGCAGCTGGAGGTTACGTTCGCT
Source organism: Micromys minutus (assembly GCF_963924665.1). Taxonomy (NCBI): domain Eukaryota; kingdom Metazoa; phylum Chordata; class Mammalia; order Rodentia; family Muridae; genus Micromys; species Micromys minutus. The sequence goes on from NC_137979.1 coordinate 4,662,693, forward strand.
GCGCTCAGCTTTCTGGGCCACCTCATGAAGCCGGTCCACATACAGGCGCTTCAGCTCGGACAACCACAACCGCTGGCGCTCCTCAAGCACCTGCGGAGGGGAAGGGGAACTGGTTAGCAGCGGGCACAGCCTCGCTCAGGTTTCCATACGTGGCCTGCCCAATAACAATGTTCATGTGCCCAGAGCCTGCCACCATTAATGTCTTATGCACCTGGGCCACAGAACCCATGGTCCGGACCACATGTGCTTCATACCCAAAGAGACTCTCCACAGTGTCCCTCACAGAAACAGTCTCCCTCCTTCTTACACAATTCCCAGGCAGGACCAAAGGGACATGGAATTCCTGCAAGTAGTTGAAGGATAGTTCAGGCTAACCGTCTCTTTCTTTTAGTGATGAGATTTGAACTTAGGGCCTCACTCATGCTCTACCACTGGGTTATACTGCCAGTTTACAGGTGTTTTTTTGTTTGATGTTTTCTCTCTTTAAGAGAAAAGATCTGGTCTCTGGTCTCATCCTCTGCTGCCTCTACCCACAACCGGCCCCCGATATCATCCTGTGCTTAGGCCTTGCTCACGGATTGTCCCTACACCAAGTTATGCCAGATGTCAGAGATGAATCTGGCCCATATACCAATGCAAGGAACAAACCACTCCAGGGCAGGGGCTCCCTCACCTGAGTAAAGGGGCTAGAAACATCCTGGTCACCGAGGTCCCTCTTGAGTCCCTCACAGGTCTCAGGCAACACGGCGACCTCTTCAGTAGTGGGGCAGGAGAACTCATAGGGGGGAGGTGGCTCGGGCAGGCAGCTCAGTACTGCCAGGGGTCCAGATTCCTTGGGGCTCCTTGAAGCACGGTCCAGGGAGCCTCCAAGGTGATTAATGTGGCCCAAGGAGGAGCTGAAGGGGTTGGGGCCAGTCCCTGGACTTCGGCCAAAACTACCCCCGCTGGAAGAGTCCGATAGGCTGGGCTCGGGGCCACCTTCATCTAGGCTGAGAGCGTGAAGCAACTGTGCACGGGCTTGACTGGCCCGAGGCCCAGGGCTCAGGGGTGGGTGACAGGCCAGAGTGTGCAGGCTGCCATTGCTTCGCCACAACTTCTGGCCCTTGTGGGCTGCCAGGCTCTGCATGGACAGGAAACCTTTCCCCGTTCCCACAGGAGGCTTGAACACAGAAGGGCGGATTCGGCACTGTTAGGAAGAGAATGTAGGCGTGAGCAAGGTTGAGTTGGCCACTTTTTTCTGCCTACCAGATGTTCCCGAAGACTCTACAGAATCCCCTCTGAGAATACAGGGTACATATCACCTGAGGCAGTGGTCAGCTTCCAACTCCTCACACCTCAGCCTGCCCCATCTTTTGGTCAAGTGTCCCCCAGCTAGCTAACCATCCCAGCATCACAGTCTCTGAGTTAGGCCCAATCCCCTGTAATGCAGATTCACCTTGTCAAAGCGACCCCGCTCAGGCAGGGAGGTCTTGCTGAAGTCACCAGCCCGAGGATGCTCCCGGTAGTAGAGGGTGGTATAGTCTGGCTCGTTCCGAGGGGCTCGCTTGGTGGTCTTGCCATCCTTCTTCGGGAGATGCAGGTAGCTGAAGAACTCTCGCTGTCCCAAGCCTTTCCGGAGCAGCCCGTCAGGCTGTCGGGAGCTCCGGGACCCCGCCAGTGCCGCCCGAAGTTCCTCAGGGGAAAAGTCCTGCCGTTCCAGCAGGCTGCCTACGCTGCCCATGGCAATGCCAGCAGGGCCTGAGGCTGTGGCCATGAAGGTTCAACAGGGCACAGGCAGCTGATTCTGGGAATGAGAAGGCTCCATTAGCGGCAGATGGGCACTCAGTACCCACGTTCCCAGATGCACTAAAACCAGACACTTGCCATCTGTTAGCTCCCCGCTCTGCCCAGGCCCTTCAGAAGCAGATATGTGTGAACAGAATAGGACTCGTGGATGGCGAGAGAAAGGGTACATCGACTACCGTGTCAGACTTAAGTCTACAGAAAAGGAAACGGGACTTCCATGGGAACACCGAAAGGAACAGCTCCCAGATAGGGGTCTGAAACGGAGTGTGGAGGCAGGGCGGGAAGGCGAGGCCCTCAAGTAGTAGGACAAGGGCCCTCTTCCTAGAAATGAGCCAGAAAAGGGCGGAGGATAGCTCAGGTTTTGTCTGACCCATGAGCTCGCTTATTTCCGACAGCTTCTCAACCTAATTTGTGGAATGGGGGTGGGGGGAGGAGCAAGAACAGTGAACTGGAATGCAGGAGGACCGTCCTTCTCTGGCTTCTCTAAGTGGGAAACCTCTCTTCCCTCAAAGAGTCAGAGGTCCCCCAAGGAAACATCTGGAGTGGGTGAGGTTGGGGGCAGACGGGATATAGTGAGAAGGATACAAACAGGAAGGGCCCAGGGGGAGGAAGGATAGTGAGACACACAGGAAGGGCCCAAGGGGAGGAACAATGGCTTCTGTTTCCGGAACAGGTGTCCAGGTCTAGCCAGCGATGGGAGGCAGAGGAAGGAGAGACAGCCAGGCTTTGTAATGCCACCGTGTTCTCTTATTAGGTACCACAGCCCGGTTCACAGAACCTGGGCTGGAAGCTGGCAGCTTGTGACCTTAGCCAAGCCTAGCCCGCATGAGCCTTGCCTACTTCAGGAGCAGGAAAGCAAAGATGAAAGCATTCGTCACATAGGGATGCTGAGAGGAAGGGGTAAGATGTGACTGAGTATGTAGTTCAGGTCTGGCCTGAAGCCACAGTCAACATAACACCCAAAGCTGAGTTTAACCATTCACTCCTGCTCTAGACCAAGAGACCAGGCTTCTGAACTGTCTCCCACGTGTTCTGGAGCCCAGCTCTCAGGAGACTGGTGTGTGCCACACCCACTGCCCAGCAGTTTGCACCTACCGGCAGTGAATGGCACCTTTTCTGCTTTCCACCCACACACAGCTGCTCCCAATGCCAGGCAGATGTCTGGCAGGCAGGCTGCATCTGGGAGTACCCACCACCACCCACCCAATATGCTTCCGGGACACCCACTCCCACCCTAAACAATGGTGGTTAGGAGGCTCCATCCACAACCGTTTCCTGGTTTTGTGTTTGTGAAAGACAAAGCGGTCTCTGGGAGAGGGAGGGCAGCCTGGTCTCCACCCCCACTCTAGGCCAACTCTACCCTAGGCGATACATAACTGCAGTGGCCCACTCCTGAATACCACAACACTCAAGGTGGGGTGCAAGTCTGACTTTGGACACCCAGCCCAGCCCCATATGAACAGTCAGACCCTTCTAGGGCTATCACAAGCTATGTAAATTCAAGAGATTCAGCCAGGTTAAGGGACTAACTGGAGCTGGGGCTCTTGCAGTCATGTGGCACTTTGCAGGAGTCTCAAGGAGACTATGGCTTCAGTGTCCCTCCTTAAATCATTTAGTCCTTTGTTTATTGTTTATTCACCTTGGGTTTTTGGGACAGAGCTGAGATTAGAAGTACATGCCACTACCACCTGGCTCAGTATCCCTTTAAAAAAGGTAAGCTCTTGGAGACTCAAAAAGATGGAATGACCTGCCTAAGGTCACAAAATTTGTCAGGATGAGGACTCATGGAATCTTAATACCAGGGCTGCCAAGTGTCTAGGAGGGCTCAGGATGTTGCCCACAATCAAAAGAATTAGGACTGGGTCACTTTGTCTCCCCATCCAGCCTCGCCTCGCCTTGAGAAGCCCACTCACCATCACTGCTTGTGAAATATTCTGTTGCTACTCAAGGAAAGAGATCTAGTCTCTAGCCATCTGTCTCCCTTCCCAGTCACCTCTGTCAGGATAACTGACAAAAAGGCAATGGGGGAGAAACGGCTTTGTGAACTGTTAAGTCCTGTGTGCCCAATACACTTACCACACCCCAAACACACAGACCTCACTTTCCCCCGTGCAGACACTCGATCGCAGTCTCCTGAGAGACAACAGACTCTCTGTGGTACCCACTAAAGGGTCTCAGGTCTCGGGGATGAGCCAGTGTAGCCATGAACCAAACTGTGCAAATGGCCTCATACAGAAAACAGTGTGGGAGTATAGGTCCCGTAGGCAAATGTATGTTCCGAGATCAGAGTGAGGACAGTCGTGTCCAACAGCGGACAAAATGGCTTATACAAGGTCACCCACCATCCACCCACCTAGACCAGGTCTCATGGAGCAATGTATGCTCCACCTGCCCGGCTGAGGCCACCCCAGGTCTCAGTCTGGAAATAAACCCTCTTCCTAAAGAACCCAACCTACCTCTGCCCCTCCCCCAACACGCACATTCCTTCCTTCCCGTTGCTTAGGAGCCTTGGGATTGCCTGCCCAGGCCAGGGCAGCTGTGCAGGCTCTTTGGCCTGTGATTTGGTGGGGGGTGGAGGAGAGAGCTTGCAAGAGCCTCACACCCCCTGGGAGACCAGAGTAGGGCAGAAAGTGGGGGATTTCTACCAAATGCCAGAGCTGTACTGCCGCAGTTAGGGGTGCCTATCTTAATGCCCAGGGCTCTGTAGGGAGCAGAATATACACCATTACTCAGCTGGCCACAGCAGCTCCCCTTCATTCCCTTCTCCCTCTGCCCCCAAGATTAGCCAGCAGTACAGAAAGCCTCAGGTAGTGGTACACAGTGATACAGTGTGGGGGACCCCACACCAGACTCTGGATACCTCTTGGAAACACACCGAGGAGGTGAAATGGGTTGTTTTTGCTCCACCAGAGGAAACAGGAGCCCAGGAGGTAAAATGTTGTGACCAAGGTCACGTTCAGCTGTATGGGAGGAAGTGTCCTGGCTCCCCTAGACAGCTTTCACTGCATTTCCTTCAGGTTGGGGGACCTCATCCCCCATGTGGCAGGAGTTACAGTTCAAACTAAACAGCCATTAGTCCCTCCAGAGTGCCCCAGGGGAGGGTCACACCACCTGCTGGGGGGGGGGGAATCAGCCCTTCTAAGGGGTGTGTCTGCAGCTGCCACAGAAGAATGACACTGGAATGTCCCAACTCCAAAAATGGGGACAGCCTGAGAGGCGATGGGGGCGGCTGGCATGCCCTGCCCCCTCGAGAGAATTATCCACATTTGCTCTGTGTGCGGTACTCCGTGGTTTCTGACCTCTTCTATGTCATAATGTCACGTCGTCTCCACGATAGTCGGTGGAGCACGGCATAAAGAGCCCTGTCTACACATAGGGAAACTGAGGCTTGAAAGAAGGAATTCCACGCTGAAAGAAGATCCCACGCTAAGGACCAATCTGAATTCCCACAGTAAAGCCCCTCTAGACTACACCCAGTTGTCCCAGCTAGGGGTCACCTTCCACCAGCGTACTCTGTCTGTGTAGCCTGCCCAGCCCCCATGCTTGTTTCTCCCAAGGGCATCTACAGCTAGGCTGGGCGGGATGGAACTTAAACCCCCTCCCAGGGATCTCTCCAGCCCGCCCTGGGGAAAGAGGTAAGAAGAAATAGTGGAAGTGGTACTTGTTTAGGGACACTGAGCTCAGGAAACTGCTAGAGGCGGTGTCGGGAGCTGGCTGGTCGCTTTCATTCACAGTCTTGCACATACACACCCACACGCAGCCAGTCGGCGGAGAAGCCCTGCTAGTGAGAGCCTGGGAGGAGGTCCAGGAGGGCCTCCCCGGAACCTCTGCTCCCGCCCAAGGGCAACCATGCCCAATCTGTACCTTTGGGGTGGGTATGTCCCAAGCCCCCATCTTAATACAGTTAAGAGTCCTTACTTTTGTCAAAGGCTAAAGTAAGGGCTGGGACTGAGTCCCAGACCTCGGGACGTCCCCTATTCGCAGGCCCCCAGTTAAGGACCAGACCCGGTAGGGGGCTGAGGCAGGAAGAGGGTACCCTGAGGGCGAGGGAAGGTGAGCGAAGACAGGTTGGCCATCCCGGTGGATCTGCGCCCAGGAAGGCTGTGGAGGAAGCGAGGAATCCCAGAACTACCGGAGGCCCTTCGAGCTACCCAGGGGGCGGGGTGGGGTGCACGTCTCCCGCCCGCCGTCTGTGAGGCCTGCTTAGAGCTGGTGCAGGGGGCTGGGGCCGAGGTCAGACTCCTGCGCCAAGCGCGCCTGCCCCTCCTAGCTGCGGTGCGGGGGTCGGGGCGATGCTCCACAGAAAGCGCATTTACAGGTCAGCCTCGTGCGCGGGAGCAGAGGACACCAGGGCGCTCACAGCATCCTGCCACTCCCCGCCCGGTGTCCGAGAACGACCTCAACGACCCACCCTGCCCACTTACCATGCTGGCGCCGTGGATCCCAGGGAGCGCTGCAGTCCCCAGCTCGGTCTCGAACCTTTCTCTTCCCAGGCTCTTCGGGCACGCGCGGGAACCGGATCGGCGGGCAGAGGACGCACTGGGCGACACTCGTCGGCTGGCCCCAGAGACGGAGGGAAAACCCGGCCTGACTCACTCGCGCGGCGCGAGCCCCAGCGCCCAGCCCGGCCCCCGGATGTGGGGGGCGGGAACCAGCACCGCCCCCGAGCGACCTGAGCCCCGCCCGGGTTCGCGGGTGCTGCGGGGCCGGGTCCCCACCGCTAGCTGAGCGCGGGGCAGTGGCCACCCCGGTGCGCGCTCGCTCGCGTGCAGCAGCTCCGCAGACCCCGGCCGGGACGAGGCTCTAGAGCGCGCGCCGCCCGGCTGCTCCTCCTCCTCCAGCTCCCGGCCTCGCCCGCCTCACCCGGTTTCCTTCCAGAACCAGCTTTCAAACTGGCTTGCTGGGATGGGTTGGTCAGGTCTCTGCCGCCTCTTTCTCAGGTAAGCGCCACTTCCCTCGTTTGAGAATAAACCCAAGAAGCGCTCTGAGAGCCGAAGAGGTGTAGTCTGCGTCTGCGGTGGTTAGTCGCTGGACTTCTATTTCGGAGGGAGGTTGGTTTGCCTCTGCAGCCCTAGTTCTAGGGGCGGCAGGTTCAGATGCCTTTAGGGGCCAGACTGATAGTGTAAGTGAGTCATGAGGGTTGAGTAAGACTGTAGCGGGGACGGAAACAGAAGCCTGGACACCTAAACGAGTTCAAGATCAAGATCAAGACGTTATAAACACCTTTTCTTCCTTAAAAGTTAAACATAGATGGGGATGGGGTGGGGCTGGGTGGGGTGGGGAGGGGAGGGGTGGGAAGGGTTGTGAAGGGAGAGATGGCTTAGTGATTAAGAGTACTAGCAGAGAACACAGGTTTGGTTCGCAGAACCTCATGGTGGCTCACAACTCTTTGCAGCTCCAGTTCCAGGGTATCGGACGCCCCCTCCCTGCCTCTACGGGTACTACACGCACTTGGTGCACATTTGCTCACGCTGGCACATACACATAAATTTGTTTGTTTAAGATTTAAAAACCAGTACGTTTAACAGGTTCAAGACAGCAATTCCATTCCTGGGTATATGACTAAAGAACCTGAAATCAGGTAAGCCAACAAGTGCTTGTACCCAGATGTTCGTAGCAATGCTGTACATAACGGTCAAAAGGACCCAGGTCAAACCCTCCAGCAGTTAATGAAAGGACACACAGTGTGGTCCACCCATACAGTGGAATACTATTTACCACAGAAAAGGAATAAATACCGTTTCAAGCTACAACTCAGATAAACCTCTAAAGAGTGATGCTAAGCCAAAGAAACCCACAAAAGACCACACGTGAGCCCTTATAGACAGAATGCAGATTAAGGCTAGGAGCTACAGGGCGGGATAAATGAGGGTGTTCCTTACAAGCTATGGGGTTTTATCCTGGTGTCAGGTGGTGGTTACAGCACTTTCCTTTTAAACAACAAGCATCACTGAGGCCCAACAGGTACCAATTGGCTGCTTTTTTTTTTTTTTTTTCTACCGTAGACAGTTTTTAACAACGATTTTTTCTCTTTCAGAAAACTCACTCACAGCTCCTCAGTGTCCCAGTGATGGAAGGGCTGCAGGTCTGTGGGGGGGGGGGGGTCACCTGAGACATGAACATTGGCGGAAGAGCACACTTACAGTCTTGGGGACCTGAGGAAACCCCTCTCTGGGTGAGTAGGCGGGTAGACGCACAGCATTCTGAACCTCTCCTCAGGAAGGTGTGTTCATGGTGCTGAGGCCCAGAGCTGGTCTCTCTAGGGAGGCCAGGGTCTTAAGAATTCCCCAAAGGTGTCATACAGGTGTTGGCCCAGAAGCGCCTCATGGCTCATCCCTCAGAGCCTCTGCAGTACACACACAACAACAATAACAATGTAACAACAACAATAATGATTACCAAGTAGGTGCAGAGGGAGGCCATTTGTAATCCTAGTATTTAGAGTTTAGAAAATGGGAAGATTGGGCTGGCCAGATGGCTCAGTGGTTAAGAGCACTGACTGCTCTTCCAGAGGTCCTGAGTTCAATTCCCAGCAACCACATGGTGGCTCACAACCATCTGTAATGGGATCTGATGCCCTCTTCTGGTGTCTGAAGACAGCTACAGTGTACTCATAAATGTAAAAAAGAAAGGAAGGAAGGGAAAATCGGGAGATAAGGCGCTTACCTGTCTGACTAAGAGGAAGTTTGTATACAAGGCTGGGCTGTGTGCTATACACACAAGCCCTGACTGAAACAGGAAGGATGAGTTATAGGCACCGGGGCAAAGGAGTTCCGTCAGCAGTGGAGAACAGAAATGTTCACCCAATGTTCATAAAGAATAGATTGGTTTTGGTGAGAATGTTCTTGAGAAAGAACTAAGCTTAAATTCTAAATACGCTTAGCTTATTCTATGTGCATTGGCCTTTTGTCCTGGCGAAGGTGTCAGATCTTGGGGTTGCAAACAGTTGTGAGCTTCCCTGCGGGTGCTGGAAGAACAGTCGGTGCGCCTAACCATTGAGCCATCTCGCCTGCCCCCTAAATTCTTTTTTGTTTGTTTGTTTGAGACAGGGTCTCTTGCAGGGTAGGCTGTCTTTGAACTCATTTGGTAGCAGAGGATGGCTTTGAACTCCTGATCTTCCTGGTTTGCACACTCTAAATACTGGGATTACAAATTTCCTAGCTCTGAAAATACTTGTAATGATTGTTGTTGTTTTGTTGTTGTTGTGTGTGTGTGTGTGTTTGCTGTTGTATGTTGGTGTGCATGCATATGCATGCAGGTGGAGACCAGAGGACAGTTTGTGAAGTCTGTTTGGTCCGAGCATTAAGCTCAGGCTTGTACAGCAAAGGCTTTGCCCACTGAGCCATTTCAGCTGCCCCATCTGTAAATGACTCATGTCCCATGACACCCAAGGCCGCCTCCCTCCCCGTCCAGTGTTCTTCCCTCAGAAAGGAGGGATGGGGATGGATTTCAGGCATCCCAGCGGGAAAGACTAGGTCAGAGCCTCCTGCTGAACGGAGCGCTCAGAACCGGCACTTCAGGTAGGAATCCTGGCTGGGCTGTAGAACTGAGCGGCTAGAGTAGAGGGAGAGAGATGCCATTCAAGGAGGGAAGGAAGGTCAGGAAGCAGTCTGCCTGTTCTCATGCTTTGCACAGGTTCGAGACTCCACAGACTGCTAAAACCAATGTCCTGGCCCCAGGGAGGAGCTGGCCAGACATAACTGCCTGACTTTTGAATCTTTGCATATTGTTGTTACTCTTGTTACCTTTTTTTTTTTTTAGATTTATTTATTTATTATATATAGGTACACTGTCGCTGTCCTCAGACACACCAGGAGAAATCATCAGATCTCATTACAGATGGTTGTGAGCCACCATGTGGTTACTGGGATTTGAACTCAGGACCTCTGGAAGAGCAGTCAGTGCTCTTAACCACTGAGCCATCTCTCCAGTCCCTCCCTTGTTACCTTGATAGGAAATGGCAAGGCAGATGGGACCAGGTGACTCTGAAAAGAAGTGGGCTGAGACATGATTCTCTTCCCCTAACCCCCTTTTGCCTTCCTCCATGTTTACAAGGCATAGGACATGCCATTGGATCCTTGGATGTCCCTGGTTCAGCTTTCTCTGATGAAAAAGCTAGGGGGTCCAAAGGGGGCACAGGATTTACCTACCACCCCCAAAGTACACCTCAGCTAGAGGGCCTGAAAGGGTCTGCCTTTCTGAGGTCTTAGAGAGAAGGTGGGCAGACAGAGGTGGGGGTCAGAGGTCATCAGGAGGCCAGGCTGCTTTCTTCCCACCGCAGGCTTGCCTCACAATGGGAAAGAGACTAGCAGGCAGCTAGCCCCAGGGAGGGGGTGTACCCACTGAACTGTCTATCTCTTGAGTTCATCATGCAGACACACATATGTGAGTACCTTGTCTCCACATTTGACAGACCCATGGATTTGGCATGCAAGCCATGCTGTTCAAATGCCACAGGGTGAGGCACTTGGGTCACCAGGCTAGGGTTGAAATGGAACCAGATTCCCTATTTCCTGAATTGGCTAACCTGGGACCATTTAACTCCCTTCGGTTATCTGCTGCCTGCAAGTACCTAAGACACTAAGGGTCCTGCGGTCACCTATATTGAGTACAAATTCATCCCATCTCTGACTGCCACCCCTGACCCCATCCGCCCTTCTTAAAAGTTGCAGCAGCCTTCCTAGGCTCCTCTCCAACCTGCCTGAGAGGAACTTTCTAGCCCACACATTTGTCTCCAGCTCTGCAAAGCCTGTGTCATAGAATCTCAGCCCAAGACTGGCCCTGCCACCTCTTCAGGGTTAGGCACAGATGCTGCCTCCATGGCCGCCCGTGTCTTGGGGGCTGCCTCAGTCTCCTCCTTGTAACCGGCTGGTTTGGGGGTGACCCACCATCTTCAAAGTCCATCTTCCCACCCTCAACATAAAAATGATCACAGTGTCACCAGTGTCACCACTCTGGGCCTCTTCCTTGACTCTTTCACCATATGCCCTCATCACTGGGTCACTTGTCCACTCTTGTCCCTCCCAGAAGATAATGAGCCGCGAGCACATAGGTATCCAGTCCAGAATCTTCCAAGGTCCTGAAGGGGTTTGGGAAATGCCATCTCAGCATATTACAGCTGTGCTGGCTCTCTTGAACAGCAATTGGGAGAGCCCTTCACCCAGTGAGCACTCTGGACAGCCCTGGCTTTAGTTTCCGACACAGGGTCTTGCTGTCTAGCCCAGACTGCCCTGGAAGTCACAATCCTCCTGCCTCTGCTTCTGTAATGCTGAGACCACCATGTCTAGCTTCTGTTTAGACCAAGACAACGTTAATCCTTGTGGAGATCCTCCCTTCACCTTCCCAAAATTTGTGACCTATCCGTCCTTCCAGACCGGGAGCCCAGAGCCCATATTCTTTTCTGTAGCACCAACTGTTTTGTAACGAAACAGGGTTTTGTTGTTGTTGTTGTTTTTAAGGTAGGGTGTCTCTACATAGCCCTGACGATCCTGGACATCACTGTGTAGACCAGTTTGGCCCCAAACTCCCAGAGATTCACCTGCCTCCGCCTCCCTAGTACTGGGACTAAAGGCATGCACAACCACACCTGGCAGTTTTTCTTCTTTTTCGAGATGAAGGTCTCGCGTACCTCAGGATGGATTTAAACATACTTTGTGGCTAACAGAAGACCTTGAACTTCTGATCCTTCTGCCACCACGACCTCCTGAGTGCTGGGACTAAAGAGGTTTGCCACCATGCCCAGCCCTGGTACTGGAGATTAAATCCAGAGCCTTGTACATACTTGGCAAGCGTTGTACTGAGCTCCACCTCCAGTTTCCTCCTGTTAAAAAAAAAAGAAAGAAAGAAATGCTGTGGGGAGGAGGAGGGGATGGGGGTGTGTGGAGGGAAACTGGGAAGGGGATAACATTTGAAATATAAATAAATAAAATCACCAATAAATAAACTGAGAGAAGAAGAAAGAAAAAAGCTGGGTAGGTATGTGTGCTTGACTGTGTGCGCCTCATATCCTTGCAGTACCCAAGTAAGCCAAAAGACCTCCCGGAGCTGGAGTTACAAGACGGCATTGAGCTGCCTGATGTGGCTGCTGGGAGCCAGACTCAGAGTCTTCCTCGCCGAGCACCTCTCCGGCCCGTTTTCTCCATTTTAATCTAATGATACCTTAATTAGGAGACCAACCAAGAGCTTTCAGGAGGGCAGAGAGATCATTTGCCCTCACTATGTCTCCTCTGGGGCCTGACAGTTGACCACGGCCCTCTCTAACACTCTGTCTACCCCAAAAGGAACGTCCTAGGTTTTCTAAGGAGAAAGAGGACAATGAGACGGGGTTCTTGCTGTGGACCCTGGTTTTGTAACTGCCTGGTGACCTTTCCGAGCCCTGGAGTCTTGACTCTGCAGAACAGGATTAATCACTGGTTTAAGTTCCTGCAGGTGCAGGAGCCGGTGTGATGTGCAGGGACCTGACAGCCTGCAGCCCCCACCCTTCCCTCCTCACCCTCCTCCTGCCTCTCTTTTGTCCCCTTGAAGCCAAGCCAGCCTGAACCCTATAGAGAGGATTTGGTCACTAAGGACCTCAGTTGTCAGAGCAGGTTGACAGACAATGCTCGATACTCCAGCTTCCAATGGGTCATAGGTGACTGTCCTTCATCTGGGTCCCGTCCTCGCATCTTGGCCTGAAAGTAGACTTGGATTGCCCTCCCCGAGTGACAGAGCTGGGAGGAGCCTTCAGTTGACTCCTCTCCTGCAGTCCTTCCTCCCTTAGTGACCTGGTGACCTGGGCAGCCCCAGGCAGGCTGTGGGTGGGAGCTGAGACCTGTCTGGACATGCTCTAGGGTAGGCAGGCAGACCTGCAGGAGCCATCCAGGACTTAAGGGGAAGACCCGCCCATGGAAGTCCAGGCTGCCCAGCTAGGCCACAGAGAGAACTGGACCAGCCAGTCCAGGAGGAGCTGCCAGGCTAAGTGGCCACAGCACTTTGCCCCAGTGGTGTGGAAGTTTCTAGGCTCTGGGGTGGGGGTCGGGCCTGTGAAGCAGTGTTGGCACACTCAACCCTACTGAGCACACTTAAGTGGGGCCAGGTGCACTTGGTATGTGAGGTGTATTTAGCTCAATGCCTTTAAAAGGAAGGGGAAAATATCAGCTCAATAAAGTGACCTTGGGTTCTTAGGAGTCGTTCCTGACTGCAAGTGAGTTTAGGCCAGCCTGGGCTACATGAGACCCTACCTTAAAAAACAAACAAACAAACAAAAAAAATGTAAAAGTCACGGTTTTTCTTTGTTGATGACCTTCAACTAGTGATCCTAGGCCCAAGCCGTCCTTCCTCAGCTCCCCAAGTATCTGGGTACAGGTGGATTCTCATGGTTATTTAGCCTCAACTGCTAAAACCCCTGGGCCAAAGGGTACCCCCAGCTACACCCTCAGCCCTCTTGGGTTGCTTCCAAACAAATTCCAGAAAATAGCATTTCATCCATAAGCATGTTAGGAAAGACATTGTAAGTCTTCTAGTTACGCTTTTCTTTGGGGCTTACTGGAAACTGAGCCCAGGGCTCTAAATACCCAATATACTTGCTTGCTCTTACTTTTATTTATTTATTTTTTTTTTTTTTTTCGTTTGTTTTTCTGAATCAGGGTCTCACTGTATCCCTGGCTGGCCTGAAATTTGTTATGTGGACCCGACTGGCCTTTAATGCACAGATATCTGCCTGCCTCTGTCTCCTAAGTGAGGGGGTTGAAGTCACGTCACCATTGGGCTTCCAGACAGAGCTTTCTGCTGTCACTGTCGGGCTACACTGAAGTCCTGCATTTGTTCTCGTGTGATTTTCACAGGCAAGAGGAAGTAAAGCTGAGGACTGCAGATGGGGATGTATGGGAAAGATGTGGAACCCAGCTCCCAGGGTCAGGGGGAGGGGACACCAGGCTTGATGTGTAGGGTTGCAATGTATGGGGTCTCCGCCACCCGGCCACCATATACTTCTTGCTCCCTTTGCCTCTCCATGTGCAGTCTGATGGCCCGGCCCTGAGCACCGCCCTCCATGTTTTGGGGCTCTATTCTCCACCAAGTACCAGTCTTTGAAAGTCTCCCAAGCATCGCCTTCTCTCCTGTGCATCTGGTAGCAAGGCAGAAGTTTCTCTGGAGCCCAATTCTGTTCTGCTTCCTTAACCCAGTAAACGACCAGATGTGTCTGGCACACGGCCCAGGCCCCGGCTTCCTTCCCAAACCTGCAGCTAGACCACGTGACAGCCACTGCCTATCCCCAAACATTTCACCCAGCCCCACCCAGGAGAGCCAGACGGCTGCACGCACCCTCGCCTGCCTGGCACGGCCTTACTTCCGCCCAGCCCTCTCTCCAGACTTACGAGAACAGCAGCTTTACTCCGCTACCTCTGCCCAGAGCCCACCACACAAATCCTTAGGACTTTACAAGGCTTGGCCTTTGGATGATGCCCTTGGCAGGACTGTATGGCTCAGCCACCATCCCCTGGTACTTTCTAGGTTGATGGGGATAAAGAGGGAACCCATAGGGATCAGCGTCCCTGGACCAGCTCACCTGCCTGAACTGGCAGCGCTGAAGGATGCAGACCTGACCATTGCCTGATGCAAAGCTTCAGTTCTGTCACCTGCCAGAGGAGCACCATTGAGGGGAAACCCTATTCCATCCTCTTCTTCAGTTCCTAGATACTGGAGAAGCGTGGCTTGAGGCTGAAAGCCAAGAGGAGCCCTGCAGGTGCCAACAGCTGGACACTGGCAACTGCCTCTTTGCATCTGGGCATCTGGCCCTTTCCTGAAGGTGCACTTCCTGTTCCGCCAACTTACACCATATGCCCGTTACTCTGTGCCTGACAGACACAAAACCTAGAATGTGTCCTGGCAGTGGTGGGGCGTGGCTCTCGTGCACGTGAACAGAGGCTGGGGCGTGGCTCTCGTGCACGTGAACAGAGGCTGGCGGATGAGGTCATCCGGTGTCCTGCTCTATCACACCCCCACCTTTGAGCATAAACCATTCCTGCCAAGGACCCAAGTTCAAATCCAGCCCCTTTGTATCGGGTTCACAACTGCTTATAAGTCCAAGGCCTCCAGGAACACCTTAACTCAAAAGTGTATGGCTCCTGATAATAAAAATAATCTTTTCAAAATATATGGTTGTTTTGTTTTTCAAAACAGGTTTTCTATGTGGTCCAAGCTATACGGAACTCCTGCTATAAACCAGGGGACCCTTGAACTCAGAGACGTGCCTCTCCTGCCTCTCTGCTTCCAAGTGCCGGGATTAAAGTTGAGTGCCACCAAATCCAGCTAAATCTTTTTTAAATTCTTAATATCAAAGATAGGACTGAAAACATGGCTCATCAGGTAAGAGCGCTTGCTGCAGAAACTTGAGGACCTTGATTCAAATTCCCACAACCCTTAGGAAAGTTGAGTATGGTCACCCGGGTCTGAGAGCCCAGCGCTGTGGTTGGCAGCTAAGCCTGGAGGATCCGCTGGGTTAGCTGCCTGCCTACCTGGGTGCAGGGTTAGTGAGGGACTCTGCCTCAGGGAATAGGTAGAGAGTCCTGGAGGACACACACCCTCTGGCCTCTGAGCACCTGTCTGCATCAGCATATTTCTTCATAAGCATACACACACACACACACACACACAACCTCTCTCCTTAAATCATGTTTTTTTAATGGTCAAAGATGTGTGTCCTTTAGGAGCAAATGTTCAGCCCTGATTTATTATGTAAAACACAGGCAGGCACAACCATTTTGGTATGCAAACTTGGCTTTTGTCTTTAATAAATGGCAAGATACTGTGGAGGCAAGGGTAGGCGAATCTCTGAGTTCAAGGGCAGCCTGGTGTACAGAACAGGTTCTAGGACAGCCAGGGCTACACAGAGAAACCCTGTCTTGAAAAACAAAACAAATAAAATTAACGAAACAACGGATATATGCGTGTATATCAAAGAAGTGTCTTAAAATCAGTGGGTGTCTGTTTTTGTATATCTACTGTGTATATCTAAGTGCCTAGGATCTTGTAAGAAATGTCTCGAGGTGAAAAATGTCACCACTCAGATGGGATGAGAAGCTCTGCCTTGAGGCTTCTCGGAGGTGGGGCGGAGCCCAATAGCAGCCTGCTTCCCAGCGTGCACTGAGCCCGATGGGTGGGGAGGAGCTCCCTGTCCTGAAGCTGGGTGATGGAGAGACACCTGCCTTCCTGGGATCAGTATTCACATTCCTCCCTATGGGAAGACTGAGCTCTTCCCCACGCACCAGAAAGCATATTGGCAGAGCTGTTTCAACAAGGACGGCTGGACACAGGCACTGGCTACACAGTAATCAAAACTTCACTCTTTTTTTAACTTCTACCAGGGTCACATCGTACGTAGCTCAGGCTGGCTTTGAGCTCAGTGTAGCAGAGAATGACTTTGAACTTCTTATCCTCCTGAGATTACAGGGCACACCACCATGCCCATTTTACAAGATGTTGGGGATGGAGCATAGGACTTCTTAGATGCACAGGGAAACACATGGCACACACAATAACACTAGAACTTTTATGTTACAAAGACTGTAGATATCTGATTACTACATAGACCAGTTAGCCAACCATTACAAACGGTATTCATGCCCACTGGATAAGACAACTATTATGGACGGTTTTTGTTTGAGAAAGGGCCCCACTATGTAGCCCAGGCTAGCCTTGCGATATAGACCACATTGGCCTCCAACTCAGGAGTCTGCCTTCTGAGTACTGTGTTCAAAGGTTAGCACTAACTGACATGTAAATGCTTTATTTTTTTTTTAATTTGTCAGCCAGGAGTGGCAACACACACTTTTAATCCCAGCACTTGGGAAACAGAGGCAGGTGGATCTCAGTGAGTTTGAGGTCAGTCTGGTCTACAAAGTGAGTTCCAGGACAGCCAAAGCTGCATGGTGAGACCCAGTGTTAAAACAAATGAACAAACAGCTGAAAACGAAAAAGTCATCACATGTATTCGTGTGTCTGCCTGCCTGCCCACCCTGACATGCATATGGAGATCAGGACATCTGGGAGTGGGTCTCCCCTTACTTGTAGGTCCTGAAGATTATCAGCTTTTACCTCTTGAGCTATCTTGCTGGCGTTGTATTTAAAAAAATAAATCAAGGCTGGAGAGATGGCTCAGTGGTTAAGAACACTGATGGCTGTTCCAGAAGTCCTGAGTTCGAATCCCAGCAAACACATGGTGGCTCACAACCATCTGTAATGGGATCTGATGCCCTCTTCTGGTGTGTCTGAAGATAGGGACAGTGTACTCATATGCATAAAATAAATAAATGTGCATCTTTTAAAAAATTACTTAATTTAGACCGGGACATGACGGCACATGCCTGCGATCCCAGCACTAGGGAAGCCAGGCAAAAAGAACACTTAGAAGTTCAGAGACCAGCTGTCATGGACATTGTATCGGAATTGCCACATGCTGCTTGTACTTCTGAGAGCAGATCCGGGAGCAAGGAGACTTCTCACCCGTCCCAGACTCAAGCTCTTTATTTCCAGTCTCCTCCAGAGCTCACTGTTCTGGAACAGACTGACTCTTTGCCCCTGTAACAAGGCAAAAGGCAAAAAAGCAAACAGCTACTTGTATGTGTGTGTGTGTGTGTGTGTGTGTGTGTGTGTTTTCAGGTGACCATAGAAGCCAGAAGAGAATGTTGGATCGCCTGGTGCTAGAGTTAAGGCTATTCAATTTGGGTGCTAGGAACTGAACCCTGGTCCTCTGCAAGAACAGCAAGCCCTAAGTACAGAGCCATTTCTTTCCAGACCCAGTCAGGTTTTATATGGCTTATTAAGCATCTCAACAGTCTCCTTGGCTTGAACAACAAAGGTTTGTTTCTTCCTTTGTGGGACAACTGGTGACACACCAGGCTCCTGGTGAAGAGAGAGAACAATGGCAAAATCCTTTGACAGTTCTGGAAGCTTCTGGCGGCAGACATCACTTAACCCCATATATCATTAGCCAAAGCCTGGTTCAGGCAGGGTGGGGTCGGTTTTGCAGATGTAAGCTGTGTGTGTGGTCATTGCTTGCAAGTAACTGTCAACAGTAATTCAGTCTGTAACACCATATCTCCTTGGAAGAACCCTGTGCCATGTGTAGGGTCCACAGGAACAAACAGACCACAGCTTTTCTCAGGCCAGTGTGGTGAGATATTCCAGGTGGGTTGTTTACCCAGATGCTGTAACCTGAAAGAACCAAGAAGGAAGCCGAGATTCCCCGGATATTAGTAATTACAGTGGGTAGCTACCACCCCTAGGCTTGGGAGGATGAAAGGGTTCAGGAAGTAGGGCTGATAGGATGGAGGTGTTGGAGGAGGCACTGAAACTAGAGATGGTCAGGAGGACCCTGCCATGTTGACAGAAGCCAAGGGTGGGAAGTAAAGGTTGTTGGAAGTAGGGACAAGGACAGCCCCTCTTCCTCCTTCAGCTCTCCCTACATCACCTAACCCCAAGCTAGACGAAAATCAAGTCTAGGAATCTTGGGGTACATTGCCCACCCCAGCCTCACTGAGTAGATTCTAGAAGGGGCTGGGATCTAAGGAACCAGAGGGAGGCAAATCCCAGCATTGCAGCATTATTAATAAGTTGTTTTTCACTGCCAGGTTTCATGATTTTTCTTCAGGCCTTTTGTTTGTTTTGTGACTTTATTGTTTTTTAAGATTTATTTATTTATTATATGTAAGTACACTGTCGTTGTCTTCAGACACACCAGAAGAGGACATCTGATCTCATTACAGATGGTTGTGAGCCGCCATGTGGTTGCTGGGAATTGAACTCAGAACCTCTGGATGAGCAGTCAGTGCTCCTAACCATTGAGCCACCTCTCCAGCCCCATGATTTTTTTTAAAAATATGTGTGTGTACATATGTGTGTGTGTGAATGTGTGTGGTATGTGTGTAGTGTATATGTATGTGTATAGTGTATGAGTATGTGGTATGTGTATATGGTGTATGTGTGCACATGTAGAGACCAGGGTACTTTATGCAAAGTTGGTTCTTTTTTGTTTAGTTTGGTTTTGTTTTCTCTGAAACAGGGTTTCTTTGTGTCCTGGAGCTAGTTTTGTAGACCAGGCTGGCCTTGTATTCACAGAGACCTAGCCTCTGTCTCCCGAGGGCTGAGATTAAAGGTGTGCACCTTTAATATTCTTGCCTTCTACCTTTATATGGTTTTTAGGGATCAGACTTGGGTCTTTGTTCGGTCATCTTGCTTCTTTCAGGTTTTTGTTTTATAGACTTAACTGGTCTTGAACTCTCTTTCTCTTTTTTTTTAAAATGTATGTGCGCACACTGTAGCTGTCTTCAGACACACCAGAAGAGGGCATCAGAGCCATTACAGATGATTGTGAGCCACCATGTGGTTGCTGGGAATTGAACTCAGGACCTCTGGAAGAGCAGCCAGTGCTCTAACCACTGTGCCATCTCTCCAGCCCCCTTGGTTTGCTTCCCCCCCCCCCCAGACATTCGTTTTGTGGTCACAGTGTGTGTAACCAGAGGACAAGCTGCAGGAGTTGGTCCCTTCCATTTACACTGTGGGATCCCAGGGGTCAGACCTAGGCATTTAGGCTTGGGGCACCAGGCCATCGGGAAGGCTTGCCTTATTTTTCTACATAGCTTCCATGATGCTGAATTTCTGTGTTGATTCTGTTGATAATATATCTGAAATTCTATAGGCTTTATATCTTGTATCCTTCCTGGAAAATTAGCAATGATTATTATTATTATTATTATTAATATCACTTTCATTTATTTGTCATTTATTTTATTTATTTTTTACACAGACTCTCGCTATTTAGCTCAGGCTGTCCTGGAACTCACTCTGTAGACCAGGCTGGCCTAAAACTCGGAGATCTCCCTGCCTCTGCCTTCCAAGTGCTGGAATTAAGGTTGTCATCTCCAGCTATTTTAGATTTGTGAGATGGGGCCTCACTCCTTGACCAGACCGGCCTAGAAATCAGTAGATAGGCCAGGCTGCCCTCAGTTCTTGTTGATAGTTCTGTCTGAGCTCCCCAAGTGCTGCATCGACAGCATGAGCTATCATGCCTGGCATTTGCGTTCGTCTGTCTGTCTCTGTCTGCCTGTCTGTCTGTCTCCAGATGTTTCAGCAGAGTTTCAGTTATGTGTTCTCATAGTTGGCAGTTTTAAAGAATTCATTCTTAATTATGTATCCATGCCTGTGTCTGTGTGAGAGTACATGCATTTTTGTCTGCGGTGTTGGAAGAATCCAGGTTCCCTGGTGCCAGAGTTAATGGTTGTGAGTTGTCTGTAAGTGCTGGGTATCCAAACTCAGCCCCTCACACTTCGTGGTGGCTCCTTCATCAGTTGTTGCCTTAGCCTGTGAGCTGGTTGTGTTGATCCATCACTCAAGGAGGAGGGGGCAGGAAGAGTCAGTCATTGTGGACATATGTGTTGTCTTAGAGTTTTATTCCTGTGAAGAGACATCTTGACCACAGAGACTCTTCTAAAGGACAACATTTAATGGGGGCTGCTCATAGTTTCAGAGGTTTAGTCCATTACCACCAATGCTGGAAACATGGCAGCCTGCAGGCAAGCAGGCTTGAGAAACTGAGAGTTCTACATTTGATCAGTTGGCAGGTAAGAAGAGACTGTCTGCCTCACTAACTTGAGTATATAGCCTCAAAGCCCACCTCCACAGGGACACACTTCCTCCAACAAGGCCACACCTAATACTGCCACTTCCCACGGGCCAAGCATTCAAATATTTGTTTGTAGGGATCGGTCCTGTTCAAACCACCACAAGTGTTGTGCAAAATTATTTGTAGATATGACTTGAAATGGGGTACAAGGAGTTGTTATTTACATTTTCCCTCTTTTTTATACTGGTCCTGAACTGGGGACCTTCCACATGCGAGGCAAGCTGTGACTGTAAGTTGTATCCTCGGTTCTCTTTTAAAAATTAGACTTATTTTATTTTGTGTGTATGTTTTACCTGCATGTTACTGGACCAGGGCATACCTGGTGCCTCAGAGGCCAGAAGAGGGTATCAGCTCTCTTGGAACTGAAGTTATGGCCACTGCGAACCATAGTATGGGTGCTGGGAACCAAACCTGGGCCCTCTGTAAGAGCAACAGTGCTCTTAACCAGTCAGCCACCTCTCTATGTCTTTTGTAAAAATTAAGTGTGTATCTGTATGTGTGTGTGTGTGTGTGTCTTTCTCTCTCTCTGTGTGTATGGATATGTGTATTATGTATGTGTGAATATGTGTGTATCTGTATGTGTGCGTGTGTGTGTGTATGTGTATCTCTGTGTGTGTATGTGTATCTGTGTGTGTGTGTATCTGTATGTGTGTGTATGTCTGTGTATCTGTATGTGTGTGTATCTGTATGTGTGTGTATCTGTATCTGTATGTGTGTGTATCTGTATGTGTGTGTATCTGTATGTGTGCATGTGTGTGTATCTGTATGTGTGTGTGTGTGTGTTTGTGCACAGGTGTATATGGCCATGAAGAAGCCAAAGGTGAATATTGGTGACTTCCTCAGTTGGCCTTCACCTTGTTTTTTGAGACAGGGTCTCTCAGTGACGCTGGAGCGCACTGTCTATAGCAGCTTAGCCCCTCCCTACCATGCCTGGCTTCTTTTTCCTATTCTCTTTTAGCAGAGTAAATGCATATTTATGAAACAAAACTGAGAAGGAACTTTCCAGAGTGGGAGGCCTTCCTAGGGAAGAATGGCTATGCCTAGTTGCTGCTTCTGTTCTTATTTGTTTTACACACAAATTAGCTGCTTATTAATTAAATTATTAAAAATATTGTTCTGGCTAAGCTATTCTCCAGACCCCCATTTTTTGTTTTGTAGGTTCTTTTTCTCTTTTGTTTGTTTAGTTGTTTTATATGAGTATTCTGTCTTCAGACACACCAGAAGAGAACATCAGATCCCATTACAAATGGTTGTGAGCCAACATGTGGTTGCTGGGAATTGAACTTGGGACCTCTGGAAGAGCAGTCAGTGCTCTAACCACTGAGCAATCCTTGTTGGTTTTTAGGATAAGGCATTGCTATGCAGACCTGCTTGTCCTGGAACTTGCTATGGAGGCCAGGCTAGCTTCAGACCTGCATCATCTTTCTGCTCCTGCCCTGGGTACTGGAAATACAGTCTGAACCACCACATATGGCTGGTCCTCTTTTAGATCTTTTCTTTTTGAGTCGGGTTCTTACCCAGGCTGGCCTTGAACTGTTGTAGCCCAGGCAAGTCAGAGTTTCCACCCCATGCCTCTGCTCATGTTAAAAGTCTTCTCCACTAAGCCTGACTCTAAAGAAAATGCTGTGTTGCTTTCTCCAGGCTCCTGGGGGCTTAAGTGATCATTTTAATTTATACTCAGGGCCTGTTGCTCGCCAGGGCACCTGGATGGCTCCAGGCCTCCACTGGCACCTTGGAAGGAAAAGGTTGTTATTCAGTTCCCTTACACTCCTGCACTGTAGACTTTGGGTCTGCTCCAGGTAGGGGTGTGGGGTGTGGGGTAGTTTATCCCGGTTTTGTCTCCAGCCAAGCAAAACCACCAGAAGTGGGCTTGGCTTCTTCACCCTGTTATTTCTTTCCAGTTGGCAAAAGCCTCCAGGGCACCTGTAGCCTCAGGAACCCACATCACATCTTTGGAATCTCTCTCTCTCTCTCTCTCTCTCTCTCTCCTTTCACTTTGGTTGGCCTCAAATTTGTTGCTGAGAATAACTTTAAACATCTGAATCTCCTGCTTCTGGCTCCCAGGTCCTGAAATTACAAGGTTATATCTCTGTGCCCAGTTCCCGTAGTCCATGCACACTGAGCAAATCCAGCAAACCCTCTACCACTGCACCGCTGTGCTGCGGCCTCCGCCTCCCCTTGTCCCTTCCCTCACTGCCTACTCTCAGGTCTTCTTTGGCAGGAGTTTTGGTTTGTGGCCTTGTAATTGACCTGCCATAGCCTTCCAAGCACTGGGGTTAGGATCATGAACTACCGTCATGTGTGGCTTGGAATTAAAAAGGAAAGCGAACCCTAACACTGTTCCCTTACCAGGTTATCCGGAAGCGGCGGGCGAGCAGTGGCTGCGTACTCCAGGGACCCGCTGCTTCCCTTCCCAGGAGTTAAAGTCAGCCCACGAGGGTGTAAACCTGGAAGTCACTATTTCATTGGTGATCACATGAGACAGAGACTGTAAACACATTTCTAATCTATGAAAACAAGGCAACAACAAAAACCCTTGCTATCAAATATTAAAATGAACACCTTAGGATTTATTTTTGAATTTTATTTTTCCTTTATTCTTTGTTTTATGTGTATGGGTGTTTTGTCTACACAAATGTCTGTGTACCACACGTGTGCAGTGTTCAAAGAAGTCAGAAGAGGACATTGGATCCCCTCTGGGACGGGGCTGGAAAGATGCCTCACTGGATGACAGCAATGGCTGCTTTTTCAGAGGGTTCAGTTCCCAGCAGGCAAATGGCAGTTGACATGTAACTCCAGTCCTGGTGGACCCTATGTGGTTTTGGACCCCAGGACAAGGGGCTGAGGTGCATATTTCACATATCATAGCAGCCCTGGACTCCTGGTTCTCCCAGCATTCCTCAGTCCCTACCTCACATAGTCTGTTGCCAACTATGAACTTTCCAGCCCAGGTACTGGGTTGCCCATCCCCCACAGGCTCTTTCCTATATAATCCAGACATTTCTGTCTCCCCTCTCTCTTCTTTACCTGTGCACCCTTTTCTCTTTTTCTCTTTCCCCTCCCCCACCCTATGGTGACTTCCCTAGCCTCGGTCCCTGGGGCCAGTGAACTTGTCCACCTGAGAACAGCTTCGCAATAAGCCTGCACTTAATACTTATCTAATCGGGTTTGAATCGGTTTATTTCACTGGCCCAGAAATAACTTATCAGATCCAACACCCTCATCTGACCTCAGTGGGATCCTGCATGTTTAAGGTGTACAGAAACTCAAGGAAGCATACACACATACACACAAAAATAACAAATAGTAAAAATTTAAAATAGGGGGTTGGAGAGATGGCTCAGCGGTTAAAAGCACTGACTGCTCTTCCAGAGGTCCTGAGTTCAAATCCCACAACTATCTGTAATGAGATCTGATGCCCTCTTCTGGTGTGTCTGAAGACAGCAACAGTATACACACACACACACACACACACACACATATATAAAATCAATCAATAAATAAATCTTTAAAAAAATTAAAATAAATGAGAGCCAGGAATGATGGCACATTCCTTTAATCCCAGCACTCAGGAGACAGAGGCAGGGGGATCACTGAGAGTTTGAAACCAGTCAGGTCTACAAAATGAGTTCTGGGATGTTAGGTGTTAAACATGGACAAAAGGCTGAGGTGCCTATTTAATATACCAAAGTAGACCTGGTCCCAGGTTTTCTCAGCATCTTTCAGTCTGTCACATACCCTACTACAGGGTGTGGCTGGTGTATCCTACCCTCATCTTGTCATTCTCCAGCCTAGGAGCTGGGCTGCCCTTCCCTAGAGGTTTTTCCTGCATCAGCCAACAATTTTGGTTATCCCCATTTTTTTTTTAACCTTTTACCCTCTTTGATGCTGAACTTGGTTCCCCCTTCTTCCCCTCCCTTCTCTCCTCACGTGGCTCAGGGTTATGTCCACTCTAAACTCTCCCAGATGCCCCGCCTCTGGTTATGCTCTCCTTTTATCTCCACTTAAGCTTCTCCTCCACCAACCCTAGGAGCAGTCATGGCCTTTCCCTTTTTACTTCTTGTTCTCATTCACAGGACAGCCAGGGCTGTTACTCAGAGAAACCTGGTTTCAAAGGAATCAATACATACCTGCATACATACATACATACATACATACATACACACACACACACACACATACAGACAATAACAAAATCCCACATGGGTGTTGTAGTATATACCTATCTATAATCTTGGCACTTGGAAGGGGAAGGCAGAAGGATAAGGAGTTAAGAGAGCCAGCCTGGGCTACATGAGACCATGTCTCAAAGATAAAAAGTACAGGACAGCAACAAGTAGTACATTTTCTTTTTTATTATTGTTTTAATTTTTTAATTTACTGTTAATTGTTTGTCTGTGTGTGGGCAGTGCCTGCTAAGGCTGGAAGGGGCTCCAGGTCCTTTGTAGCTGAGATTAATAGGTGGTTATGAGCTGTCAGATGTGGATGCTGGGCATTAAACTCAACTGGCCCAGGCCCTGTATCTGTTGTCTGCAGCACAAGTGGTCTCTCTCTTGGGCCAACTCCATGTGGTCCCTACAATTCACCTCTAAGGATGTAGCTGGCATCTCCAGCACCCTGAACTCTCCATTACTGCTTAGGCCTCACCTTCACTCTATGTACAATGCACTCAGAAGCTCCCTGAGGAGAAATCAGATCCTGATGCCTATTGTCTGGTCTGGTAGCTTTGTGAATTCTCTTCATAAGTCTCTAGGATTCCTTAACCCATCTCTGCAGTGCACACACACACACACACACACACACACACACACACACACACACACAGGCTGGACTTGAACTCCCAGTGTTGACATTAAATTCAGACACTATCACAGCCAGTGTACTTCCTTACTGTTCTGCATTATGCATTTCTGCAAAACAAGAACCATGTAGATAACACTGTTCTGCTGTCAGGTCAGTGTGTGGCCTGGTCCCTGGGACCTCCGAGTACCTGCCTGGCTGAACTCTTAAACACTTCTCAAAGTGGCCCAGCCTGGGCAGGATGCCCTGGAGGCTCTCTTTGTTAACGCTCTCTTACATTCTGGAGCTGCCTATGGGTGGGTCCCACCCTCAAGGTACCTTTTCAACTATTGGCCCAGTGTAAATTGGAGGATTCTTCTTAATTGTGCTAATTTCTTTAATAACTACAGCTCTCTTGTCTACTATCTTCAGTATTACCATGTGCCTTTCTCATCAAATTGCATTTTCACGTTGCTCTGCTCTTCTCTGATTCCTCACTAGAAACTTCACTAAACTCAGGGAGCAGTAACCATCCCACAGCCTGAATGTTATCTTGAAATGTCCTTGGTCAAGTCACTACTCTGTGTGCGCTTGCATGCACATGTACATGGTTTATGTATATGCTGTGTATAATGTGTGTACATGCCTTCCTGTGTATGTGTGAAGGCCAGAGAAGAGCGACAGGCACCCTTCTCTACCTCTTTCAGACTTTTTTTTCCCCTAAGATTTGTTTATTTCATGTATAGAGTACACTGTCGCTGTCTTCAGACGCACCAGAAGAGAGCATCAGATCCCATTACAGATGGTTGTGAGCCACCATGTGGTTGCTGGGAATTGGACTCAGGACCTCTGGAAGAGCAGTCAGTGCTCTTAACCACTGTCTTAGGGTTTTTATTCCTGCACAAAACATCATGGCTGAGAAACAAGTTGAGAAGGAAAGGGTTTATTCAGCTTACACTTCCACATGCTGTTCATCATCAAAGGAACTCAAGCAAGTCAGGAAGCAGGAGCCGATGCACAGTTAATTGAGGGATGTCACTTACTGTCTCTCTATAGCCTTGGCTGTCCTGGAACTCACTATGAAGATGAAGCTGGCCTTGAACTCACATCCTCCTGTCTTTGCCTGGTTGGACTCAGATTCCCCAGAGAGACATTCCAGAACTTTTCCACCCAGGTGATGGCTCCTCTCCCTCACCTCCTCTCCCAGTTCAGGGAGTATGGCTCCTCAGCATGTGCCCTGGGTCTGGCCTCCATCTCAGCAGCAGCAGGCCTTTCTGTTCTCCCCATGAGTTAGTCAGTTTTCTGTTGCTATGACAGAATACCTGAGAGAATCAAGTTATAAGGAGGAAAGGTTTATTTGAGCTCATGGTTTCACAGACTTTGGTCTGTGGTTGTGTGGCTCTGTGGCTTTGGGTCTGTTGTGACGTGGAACATAAAGTTGGGGAGTTATGGGAAAATAAAAATGTTCTTTCCTGGAAACAGGGTAGGAGAGGGTCTGGGGATGCAATGAGACAGAAATGGTACACCCCGCCCCCTTGGTTCTGGGTACTGTTAAAATTTGTTAAAATTGGGCTGCTGAGATGTCTCCCTGGGGTACTTGCTGCCAGGCCTGACAACATTGTGTGCAAACCCTGGAACCCACATGATAGAATCAGCTCTTGAAAGTTCTCCTCTGACCTCCTCACACTCACCATGACATGAAGATCCAGATTCAAATCCCTGCACCCACATGGCAGCTCTCAGCAGTCTGTAACCCCAGTTCCCTGGAATCCTCAGTTTCCCTAAGGGCACTGCACACAGGTAGTCCAGTTTTAGGCAAAGCCCTCATACAAATGAAATAGAATCTCCAAAAAGTTCTTGTAAATTACTACTGCAAATAATCACAATGAAGGAAACCAAGGGGAAGAAAGCAAACAAGGAAAGAAAGGAGGTCAGGCAGGTGTGGGGCACACATCTGTCATCCCAGCACAGGATGAGGTAGGAGAATGTTAAGTTCTAAGATCACTCAGAAATCAAACAAAACTTGCCGGGTGGCTGGGTGCTTGCCTAACATGTAAGAGACCCAGTTCGATAGAGAAATCAACACAGAAGTAAGGAAAAATGTGAAGGCCCCTGCGGGAGTTCAGGGCCTCTTCCTTTCCCTTTTTTCACAGCTGTTGCCTCCAGGGGCCAGCTAGCTCCAGGCTCTTGCCTGTGCCTGTCTCTCTTGCATAGAAGGCTTAGCTCTAAGAATCACAGGAGCATGGGTTCCTAGAGGCCTTTAATGCATTTCTCCCCATCTAGAAGGAAAGGGCTGCTGTTAAAGTCTCTGGTCAGGAGCCGGAGGCCTTTCATTAGAGCTCACAACAACCCTGTTTTGGAGATTCTTCTTCAAAGCAGCACAGAGACCATATTCTTTTATTTGCCTGTTCTTTTATCAGTTTACCATTGGCACCCCACAGTCCACTCCCATTCTTCCCTCTACACTCCCCACTTTGAGATAGGGTCTCATGTATACCAGGCTGTCCTTATAGTCTCTGTGTAGCTGAGGATGGCCCGTTTGACCCTCCAGCCTCCTGTTTCCCACGTGCTAAGATTACATACAGGCTGGTGCCGCCACACTAGTCTATTGGATCAGATCGATTAGGATGAATGCTAGGCGAGCTCTCTACCAACTGAACTGCTCTCAGTATGTCTAACTTATAACTTACAAGTATCCTAGCTATATATAGACAGGAGAAAGACAAGTCCATGTGGTGCTTAGTACTACTAAGAACCATCTGTCATTTCAGGAACCTGCTGGGGAAGCCAAATATGTTCATTACTGAAACCCTCAAATCCGAGAGGTTGAAACAGGGTTATAAAACAAGAACCCCTTACAAGACAAAAGCATGATGGCTTGTTGAGTAAAGATGGCTGCCACTCATCTGACTAGCTGTGTTTAATCTCAGGAACTCGTACAGTAGAAGAAGAGAGCCGCTCCTGCAAGAATTTACTCGTAGGTAGTCTATACAACATAGGTAAATGTAAATTTTTCAAAAAGGTGGGTGGAGCCCAAGAAACACTCTGGCTTCTATACAAACATGAACAGGAGCACACATGTGCCACACATATACAAAATCAATGAGAAGACAATAAAGGAATCTCCTAGGGGCAGGAGTTAGAACACAGTCCTCATGGATAAAGGGAGGAAGTCAACAGAAGTTTGAATCCATTTCTTTTGTTATGGTGCTGGGAGATCTAACCCAGGCCTTGTGCCTTTGAGGCAAGCCTCTCTGACCCAGATGGAAGATCCAGGTCCCACAGGGCCTTTTCTGAAGCTGGAGTGAAAAACCTGGAAAAGCTGAGCAGCTTTGCGGTAGACATGCTGGGGTGGTAAATTTCTCAAGTGATTATAGGTGTGCAGCAGGAGACATGTGCTTTCATAATTGTAAAGAACAGTGGTGTCTGCTTAATCCGTCTGAGACTGCTTATGGCTAAACCAACAATTTAATAAGTAGACACACAGCAAAGAGCATGTCAGCATCTGGCTGAGGAGACTTCCCTGCTCCCAGCAAGTCGGTGGTGGGTCACTGAGTGGACAGCACCCCCTGCAGGAAATCTCTTAGCAGCAAGTTTATTGCAAAATACAATTTCCATAGCAGCAAACGCCGGACATCCACATCCTCTGCCTCTTGCTTCTGACTGTGTTTTGTGCTCCGTCCTTGAGTCCCATACCGCATTGTTCTCCAGAGGGCAATGTCTGTGTTCACAGAGCCCACAATTCCCCAGGCCAGAGCTGTGTCTTCCATAGCTGGGCAGACATGGTTTGCACCAGAATCCTGCCTGCCCTTGCATGTTCCACAGGAGTCACAGCCAGTGAGCGTCCTGCTGGATCACATGCAAGTAACAACAGGATGGGTCTCAGGTGTGATGACCACACAGTTAGAGATGGGACGAAGAAGCTGCCTCAACCTGACCACGAGCAGCCCGGCTGTTAGGTTAGCTGGATACATTTAACTGCTGTGGTCACCTAGCAAGGCGGCTATGATCCCCACACTGTGAAGAGCCACAGGGGTGCAAGGCCTGTCTTCTTCTTGTGGGTTTTTTTTCCCCCTTGATGGATTTTTGTGGCATGCTCACACAGGCCAAGCTGTCCAGACCTTTCAACTAGAGGAGGCAGAGTGGAATCTGATCAGTCTTTTACTTGCTTGGAAGCTGTCCATCAGCAAATCTTAGCTTTGTTTCTGGGAAGGGGATATACCTGTGTTGGGTTTGGTTGTCATAGTTCTGTTTCTCTGGGTGGCCCTGGCTGTCCTGGAACTCTCTGTAGACCAAGCTGACCTCCAACTCAAAGATCCACCTGCCTCTGCCTCCTGAGTGATGACTTTTATACAATTTACATTATACTCTGTTATTCAAGAACAGATCCATGGGCTAGAGAGATAGCTCAGAATTAAGAGCACTGGCTTCTCTTCCAGAGGACCCACATTTTCCTAGCACCTACGAGGAGGCTTACAATTGTTTGTAACTCCAGTCCTGAGGGATCTGATGAATCTTTTGTCCTCTGTGGGTACCATGCATGCACACGGTACATAGACATACACACAGACAAAACACCACATGCATAAAAAGGAACGACCATAATGGAAAACAAAAGTTAATTTTTAAAAATGATGTTGAAGTCTGTGTTGCCCAGGCTAGCCTTAAATTCAAACATTCCTACTAACCTGCCTTAGCCTCTGAAGAAGCTGGAACTACAGGCTCTGACTTCCTCTGTAAAACGTTCAATAGTTCCCACTTGTCACAAGAAAGAATATACTATACCACCAAAAACAGCATGTACTGCAGTAAATGATGCTCTTCGTTAGGGAAAAATCTTTTTGAAGTATTAGGGAACTCAGGATCTTATGTATGAGTAGTAGGCAAGTATTCAGCCACTGAGGCATTTCTATTTCTTGAACTTTGAGTTTTGCAGACAAAAGTTTCTGTGTAGCCTTGGCTGTTGTGGAACTCACTTTGTTGACCAGGCTGGCTTTGAACCGACAGATCTGCCTGCCTCTGCCTTCCGAGTGCTGAGATTAAAGGTGTGTGCCCACACCCTGGCTCCAGCCCTTTTCTAAATTTCTCTTTTCCTTTAAAACTTTGTATTATTGTTTCTCAAGATAGGGTTTCTTGGTGTAGCCCTGGGTGTCGCAGGGCTTGCTCTGTAGACCAGGTTGGACTCAATTTGCAAAGATCTAACTACCTCTGCCTTCCAAGTACTGGGATTAAAAGTGATGTGCCAAAACCCAGTAAATTGTGCTAAGTGTTTATATGTATGGACATTTGTTGGCATGTATGTAATGTGTGTCTGGTGACCCAGGAGTCCAGAAGAGGATCTCAGATCTGGAACTGAAGTTCTAGATGGTTGAGAACCATCATGTAGGTGCCAGAATCAATCAATCAATCAATCTATCTATCTATCTTCATTTTGGTGTTTTGAGACAGGATCTTCTGAGTGCTGGAATCAAACTTGTGTGGCTGAGCACTGGGCTTGCTTTTAATTATGTATACCGACTAGTACGTGTCTGCATCCGGATCTGTGTGTCAGTGCATTGACTGTGGAAGCAGAAAGGGTGCTGGAGTTACAGATGGTTCTAACCTGCCTGATGTGGTGCTCCGGAAGAACAGAACACCTCATTAACCACAGAGCCATCCCCAGCTTTAGTGTTTGGACTTTTTGTTATCTCAGTAAGGGGCCGGAGAGCTGCTTTAGTGGTTTGACGTAGTTTTGTCTTTTTTTTTTCAGGTTTGATTGGCAACACCCACATGAGAGGTTCATAACCATTAGCAGGGGCAATTCCTGGGGACCCCATGCCTTCTTCTGACCTCTTTGAGCACCAGTCATGGAGATGGTGTGTGTGTGTGTGTGTGTGTGAGCATGAAAAGCATTCATACATCTAAAAGGAATGTAAGACTTTTTAATTATCTCAACCTGTAACGTTATAGACTTTTTAATTTTTGAAATAAAATATTAAATTGATGATAACTGTTTACAGGTGAATACTAATAAATAAGAGAAATTTGATGCACAGTAAGCTAAGACTGCAGTCTGCCGGGCTAGTTCATCAAGTAGCCTTACACACATGCACTCCCGAGTACACCCCACTGACTCTGCAGCTTTCTGCATTTAGCTTAAAAGATGTTTCTTCCCAAGAAACTGAACTTTTCTTTCAAATGCGCTTGATCGAATAGGAGAATTGGGTTCATAAAAGGGATTCATGGCAAACTTGATATACAACTCGTAGACGTCAGTGAAGAAGTTCTTGATTCCATCCTCTTGCCTCACGTCGTGAAGCATGATGAATCTCATGTGCCCAGCAGTGACAAAAGCCGAGACAAACCACTCATTGAATTTGTCCACAGTTTTTAAGTACATGTTGTTGGAGAGCCACATGTTTTCATCAACGAGGTCCAGAGCGGCATGAGCTATGAACTGGTTCAGATGACGATGCTCATCTTTGGATTCTGTTTTCCCAGCAGGCAGAAATTCCATTTCAAAAACTGGATTATCATGGTGGCCAACAATTACAAAGTAGAAGCTTCCAGACATTGTCTTCTATCTATGTATGGCTCCTGGAGTGAGACACCAGCAAATGAAGCACCAGTCAGTTCATGAAGTTTTTATTTTGTTTATTTTTTATTTAAAGATTTATTTTATTTATAAGAGTACCCTGTAGCTGTCTTCAGACACACCAGAAGAGGGCATCAGATCTCATTACAGATGGTTGTGAGCCACCATGTGGTTGCTGGGAATTGAATTTGGGGCCTCTGGAAGATCAGTCAGTACTCTTAACTGCTGAGCCATCTCTCCAGCTCAAAAATTTTATTTTTGAGACTCTAAAGCCCAAGTTAGCCTTGAAATCCTAATCCTTTCTACCATGGCCTTGTAACTGCTGGTATTACAGACATTAACCACCACACCTACCTGTATTTATTAAAAATTTACCCCTCTCTCACTGATTTAAAATAACATATCTATCACACTAAGTCTGCATACACATTTTCCATACGTTGAGTTTTTGTCCTGTTTATGAAATAAAGGAAGGCTACCTGACATCCAGGTAACTTCAATAGGTTCAGAGAATGAATTTGACAAAACCTACCATCTTCCAATTGATTAAAAACAAAAATACAAAGAGAGGGAATTTCCTTAATTTGAAAAAGTACACTACTACCACCAACTCCAAAACACCACCAACTCCAAAACAGGTTTCAGTTAATGTCAAAGACTCTCAGTGCAGTGGCAGCATGCCCCAGTCTCAGCACTGGGGGACAGGGGAAGACTCTCAGAGACTTGCAGCTATCACCTGGGCTACACAGTGAATTCCAGCCAGCCTGGGCTATAGTCTGAGATGCTGTCTCTAAAAACAAAACAAACGTTAAACAACAACAACATCCTACAAGCTAAAAGCTTTTCTTCTTAAAACCAGAAACGAGGCAAGATCACATCTCCATCTCTTGGACAGAGTCAAGGTTAGGAACGCAGGGGAGCGGGTCCTTTACCATGTCTACTCAGCACTGCACTGGAGATGCCAGGCAGGGAAAGAAAGTAAATGGAAGGAAAAAAGTCACTAGATGGTGGTGGCAGCGGCAGAGCATACCCTTAGCCCTAGCATGAGGAAGCAGAGGCAGGCAAATTTCTGTGAGTTCAAGTCCAGCCTGGTCTACATAGATAGTTCCAGGACAGCCAGGGCTACACAGAGAAACTGTCTCAAAAAACAAAAACAAAAAAAGTAAGAAAAAGCATTCAGACTATAAAGTCCAAACTATTTGAAGATGACATTATCTTATACATAAAATGTCCTATGGCACCACTTATAGGCAGGCTAGCAAGGTAATAGGAAACAAAATCAATATAGAAACAAATGGGTTTCTACAGACTATAGTTTCTATAGTCTCAGAGTGTAAAAAAAAAACAAAAACAAAAAACAAGACAAGGGACTATCATTTTAGAGACACTTGCCATAAAATAAAGATTATAGCCTTAGGAATTTAATAAAGGCTTCCAGTGGAGGTCTCGGGGTTAAGAGCACTGGTTGCTCTTGAAGAGGACCTAGGTTTCCACTGAAAATCACTGAAGAACTGAAGAATTAAAGAACCTCACCTATTTTTGAAAACATATAGGCAAATAATGGCTGCTGGTTGGGGGACTTGATTTTCCTCAGTGGTGTAGCCACCATTAAATTGTTTACACTTCAGTTAAAAAAAAAAACCCTACCCATGTTCACATAAATACCCTAGTTAAACTCAGTGGGTACACACTCACGCGTGCACACACCTCAAACCACACCAACATGGTTAGTTGGTAAAAGACCTTGCCATGTATGGATTAATGACCTGAGTTCAATTCCAGAAGAAGTCTGGCTTGGCTTGGTGGCTTATGTCTTTAATCCCAGAGCTCAGCAGGCTGAGGCAAGAGGATCTGTGAGCTCAGAGCTAGCTTGGTCTACAAAGCAAGTTCCAGGGCCAGTTAGGGTTACAGAAAGAGACGTTGTCTCAACCACGAGAAGGAGAAAGGAGGAAGGGGAAGAGGAGGGAATGGGCCTCACAAAGTCGTCCTCTACTCTTACGTATGTACCATATAGCATGCAGGCACTCCTACGGACGCATCACGTACATCCGCCATAATAGCTTTTAAGAATGTCTAAGATATGAAAATAGAAGGGAGAGGGGGTTCAGTGGGAGTGGGATGAGATGGTAATGAGGGCTGAAAAGTCCATTAGAACACATGGATGAACTGCCGAAGGATAGTAACTAAAGAAATTATGATAGAATGTCATCCATGCTTCGGGATTATTAAAGATGGCAATACTCCATTCATTTACTACACACCGGACAGAGTCTATTAAATAAACCCGTGCATTTTATCTGATTTTGTTATTTACCTTTTTATTTTTAAAATAGGTCTTAAGAAGCCCAGACTGGTCTGCAATTATCAGAAAAAGGCTTGAAGTCCTTACCCTCCAATCTCCCTCTTTCTAGCTGAGATTATCCACCCCGCCCCCTCTTTATTTCCTTTTAACTGTTCATTTCCGGTGCTGGGGACCAAATCCAAAACGTCCTGGTGCTAGGCAAGGCCTCTACCACTGAACCACAAATCCTAAGTAAAACTGAAAGTACACACCCATTAAAGTGGTTAAACTGTATATTCCCCGCCTGCCTTGGACGGCCCCCACTCTTCCCGTCTCTAGCTCTGGACTTTTTGTTTTGGGACAGGGTCTTGCTGTCGCACGAGCGCTGGAATCACAGACGAGCGTCACCCTGCCCAGTGCGGGATTCTGACAACTATAAATACCTCACATATGTCGACTTCCCTCTAGCTCAGGAGTAGTCGTATTCAAGGTGGAGAACGGGTCAAACCGACCATTACCAAACTCAACGTCCACCTCACTGGGTAGCTCCGCCCAACGAATAGATGAGACTGTTCAGTGAGCATGCGTACTCGTTCCCGCTTCCCAGGGAAAGACTGAGCAGCCCGCCCCGGCTTCCGTCTTAACTCAGAATGACGGAAGACTGAGCATGCTCAGTACCGCGTTAAGCCCGTCCCCCGCCCGGCTCCGGCCGCCATCTTGGAGCAGGGAATCTCGGACGACCGGGCATGCGCTCATGCGTCCCTGGTCAGGGCTGCACGAAGGGCTTTGTCCACCATCTTGGGTCAAGGCATCGTGGGACGTCGAGTTCCCGCGGGCGTCGTCTGGCTCTTAGAGCAGTCCTTGCCTTAACCGCATGTATACTTGCTTATGTTGTCGCTGACGTTCGCCCGGAGGTGTAGCGAACTGAGCTTGGCGTGAAATATGGACTAGACATGCCAAGTGAGGCGGAGCTTTTAATTAGCAAATGCCAGAAAGCAAAATGGAGGTTGAAGCGTCAGGTGTTTGTGTTCAGCCATTGTGTCGGCTTTATTTGTGGGCGGAAATGCGTGATAAGAGAGTGGTTTAGGGAGCAAATCACCGGGATGTGTGTTTGGTGCTAATATCATCAAGGACTTTGCTTTTACAAGTGTATGTCTGGTTTCTTCACAGGTTTTTCCATATGTGTTTATTACAAATTAGGCTTACCTGGTGATGGCGTTCTGTATCCCTTCTTCCCTTAAACTGACACTTACAAGTTACTTTGACTAAAAACTATTGACTCCCTTGGGTCCACAGGGTGACTAAAGATGAAGCTTGGCATTAATGTTTTCATTTTGTGTTTGCTAGAAACATAAACAAAGCGAAGTAGTTCTACAAGGCACTTTCTATTTGTGAAAAGGGCGTTTCAGGACCCAGATCATGATGTCTTTTTTTCCCCCCAGTTCCTGGGGTCCGATCTTTATGATTTTGGCTAGTTCTGAAAGAATAAGCTCAAAGGAATGCGGTTAAAGGTCTGTATTCCAGGCACAACAGGAAATTCAGGAGGGAGAAAGGATGTGTGTGGTTTATAAACAAAACAAAACTTTACTAGGCAGAGAAGTTTTTGTTTTTGTATTGGGATTGGTGGAGAAAATTTATGGAATATTGGCCCATGGCAGACTACTTTCCTTTGATAGAAAAACAAAAACCTAGTTTCTCATCTTCTCACTTGCCCACTTCAGCATAAGCAACATGTTTAGTTACCCATTCCATCTCCCTTCAAAGGCACACAAAAGTCATTGTCCTAAACCTGCGATCACCTTATAGGGATGGTAGTTGGAGAGATAGAATAAAAGTGTCTGCTACAGGAAGCCTTTGGGTATCATTCGAGCCATAGAAGTATGAACATGTTTTGTGAAGCAGCTCACAATTTCATTGCTGAGCCTGACTGCTTTCCTGACCTCCAATTCAGAAAAGTGTTTATTATATCGGTGTTTGCATACTTAAGCGCCTTGTTTGTGTGTTAGAACACTTTTCAGGTTTGTATAAATGTGTAGAGGCCAGAAGTTGAAGTTGTGTGTCATTCTCTATCATTTTTCACCTTTGCTTTTTGAGACGGTCACCCTGTGTAGCCCTGACTGGCTTTAAACTTAAGCCTAGCTTGAGAACTTTACAGAAAGTTCTAAAAATAAATGTGTTTGAGATGCTCAGAAATAAGTGAATTGTATGCACTAAAACCACATTGAGCTGGGTGGTGGTAGCAAGTGCCTTTAATCCCAGCACTTGGGAGGCAGAGGCAGCTGGATTTTGTGAGTTCAAGGCTACCTGGTTTACAGAGCGAATAGCCAGGGCTACAGAGAAAAACCCTGTCTTGAGAACAACTACAATAACAAAATCCACCACCAACAAAAATACTGAGCAATATGGAAAGTGAATTAAAAACACAAGGCTATTAAAGTCAATCTTAGAAATAAAAAAATACAGTCATACAAGTATAAAATCAAGAATAAAGTCCAGTTTAGGCAAAGACAAGAAATTAAGGAAAACAGTGCTAAGTATGGTGGCTCACACCTTCAATCCCAGCACTCAGAAGGTAGAGGCAGGTGAATCTCTGTGAGTTCAAAGCCAGCCTGGTGTAACAAGTAAGTTCCAGACTAGCCAGGGCTACATAATAAGGCTCCACACCCCCTTTGAAAAAGATTTTATGAGTACACTTGTACTGTCTTCAGACACCAGAAGAAGGCATCGGGATCCTATTACAGATGGTCCAACCCAAGACCCTGTTTTAAAACAACAACAACAAAAAAAAAAAAAAAAAAAAAAAAAAGGAAGAAAGAAAACAAAAGAAAGAAACTAGGACTGCAATAGAAATTGAGGGTAAAGAAGAGGGTTGTGGTTGCAGAGATGGCTCAGCAGTTTAGAGCACTGTCTGCTCTTCCAGAGGTCCTGAGTTTAATTCCCAGCAACCACATGGTGGCTCACAACCATCTGTAATAGGATCTGATGCCCTCTTCTCGTGTGTCTGAAGACAGAGTATACGCATATACATAACTAAATAAATAGATATCTTTAAAAAAAAAAGGATTGGATAGAGAAGCAAATGCATACTGGGTTTGGTGGCAGGGGCAGGACAGCCAGTGTGTTTGAGGTGTGCCTGGACTACATAGGTGAATTGTCAACCAGTCATTGCTGCAGAGAGAGACCATGTTACTAATGGTTGGGGTTGGGTTAATTCTTGGCATCTTGTCCAAATAATTGGAAAATAAGACCTCACACAGTTTTCAGAAGTAGTAAGATGGCTTCGTTCAGGGTAAAGCAGTAGTGCTGTTTCAAAAAGGATATACTGTCAAGATGGACGATGGGCCAGAGTGAGGTACTTAAGGGCCAGATTACTGTTTGGGGCTTCTTATAATTGAGTTCAAGAGGAGGAATCAGCTACCAACTGGCACAGTTTGGGTGGCTCTGTTTTAACTGACTTGGTCAAATAATCATATACCTTTCAAAATGCATGAGTTTATCATGTACATATTCAGTTAAGCATAGGCCTCATTTCGTCAGTAGAGATGATCCCTCAAAGTTCACCTAGAGTTTACCTTATTGCACATGCTCCTGAAACCAGTTCAGGCCAGATCAGCCAGTATATTCTAACTTTTGTCCCATATTTGTGTGTGGATATATGTTATGCCACTGTGTAGAGGTCAGACATAGCCACTCGGAGTCATGGCCCAGGGATCCATGAGCTGTCTCTTCAGCCCTTGTCTGTTTTTTATACCCATCATGTCCAATATATTGGGACTATATTTGAAGAGAAAATTATTTAGAGGAGGTGTACATGCTGTCTGATGCAGCTGAAGTCTGAGGTTGCTAGGTCCATATTCAGATGTGTTCGGATAAAGGACATAGGCTGTCAGTGCATTATCACAAGGGGGTGAGCAGTGCCCAATCAAAGTAGAGGTCCCATTGCTTACCTACTCCTGTGCTTGCTTGCCTCAACCATAACTCTATCTCACAACAAAACAAAAATTCCCCCCTAAATAGAAAAACTACTTGGAAAGAAAATGGCTAGAAATTTCCATAATAGGAGAACAAGGATCTTTTGATTAAAGTGTCACCTGAAGAACAAGCAAAAACAGTAAGCCCAGAGAAATAAAACTAGAGTATTAAGGATAAAAACCAACAAAGGCTGGGAGAGTGTCTTCAGATGAACCATAGTTGGGCCTTCATCTTTTCAGGCACAAAACATTCAGTAAGACATCCCCTCCAATCTGGATTTCAAACCCACCCTTGCAGAGAACAGCAAAAATTCAGGATATGGCTCAGTAAATGGAATGCTTGTCTGGATCAAGTGAAGACCCCCGGTGTCCTTCCTCAGTAGCACATAAATCAAGGCCTAGTGGGACACTCTTGTAATTCTAGTAGGTAAAATTCTAGTACTTAGGAGGTAAAGGCAGGAGTTCAAAAGTTCAAGGTTCTGTCCTTGGCTGTAGTCAGCCTGCAGTTAGATGAGGCTCTAGGAGAGCCTATCCCCAAAACAGCTTTGTGGAGGCTGAGGCCACCAATCTAGGCTATCTTCAATAACCAGCCACTGTTCATAAGCTCTTTTGATTAACTTTATTGAATAGCCAAATTTATAAGTTAGCACAGATCAAACGATTGCATGGGTTACAAATGACATTTTTTTAAAAACAGGAATAAAACAGTGAAAATCACAATCTGTAAGAAGGAAGACCAATCTTGTCTCAACAGTTCAGAGGGGCAAGACTGACCACATCACACTGGAGGTCACACATATTTTTGATTTGAGAACAAGGACTTAATGTTACAATATCATACACACTACTTTACAAAATTAAAATTTCTATGTAAGGATTGTGTCTTTAATAGTTAAAACTGTGAAATCACATTTGGTGGTCCCCTAGATAGTGGCTGTTACGCATCTCTGATTAGAAGAAGTACATCTTTAATTCTAATTATTGCAGAACAATCTATTAGACTCATACATTACATTAAACTAAAATATGTGCAAGCTAAAATAAATGTTACTGCTTGAGTGAACATTAGTATGTCAGACTTACAGAAACATTATTTTAAAAATTCTAGAAATTAGAAAAATAGAGTACTTTTTATGGTAGAACTGCCATGCTCAGATTTATAATCAAGATTGCCCTTGTCTGTTACTTTAGTAGTTGTAGATCTGTAGAAAATTCAAGGATCTTTCATAATTCACAACTACAATAAAAAATATGGCATAGTGTAAGTATCAGCTGCTTTATGTCAGAAAGTGACACAGAACGGTAGGACAATGGGTAGTGTCTTACTGCAAAAAAAGTCAAAACGGAAAAACATTCAACATAGCAAAAAGATAATTACACCAACATTCCACAAAGGGTCATCCTCTGGAGAACAAAGTTGTGAACCCTAATAGTTATGTTTTTAAGACTGTTATAAAATTACTCTGGATTGCACATTATATAATATCTAAAATAAAATTTAAAAGTAAATTTGTGAAATATTCTAACCAAGCAGGTGCTAATAAGGGTCAGACTTACTCAGGGAAGGCACAAGGAAGGTTTCCCTAGGAGTACAACATTTCCCTCTGGAAGATTCCTTACTATGAAGAAAGAACCTAAAAAGTACTAACATTTAAAATCACATTAAAAAGAAAACTTTAGTTCATTTAAAGGAACATTGTATATAATGGCTATTTCTTAAAAAGAGGGGAAATAATATAAATTTAATTGGTTATAGTTTGAAAACTGCTTCTCAATAAATGAAGCAGCTTTCAAAAAAAGGAAACACCTCAATTGAATGCACTGTATGTACACTGAAACAACAATTTTCAGTGTCTTTCTGAGACAAAGCTTGGCTGGTCCGGCACTCGCAATGCAGTCAGGCTAGCAATCTCCTGCCGTAGCCTCTCAGATGCCGAGTAAGGGTCATGTACCATCATCATGTGTGGCTTGGAATTAAAAAGGAAAGCGAACCCTAACACTGTTCCCTCACCAGGTTATCCGGAAGCGGCGGGCGAGCAGTGGCTGCGTACTCCAGGGACCCGCTGCTTCCCTTCCCAGGAGTTAAAGTCAGCCCACGAGGGTGTAAACCTGGAAGTCACTATTTCATTGGTGATCACATGAGACAGAGACTGTAAACACATTTCTAATCTATGAAAACAAGGCAACAACAAATCTCTGAGTATTACACAGACATTACTGAAGAAGTTCATACAAGATGATGAATTTATGAAAACGGAGGCAAACTCTTAAAGACACATCACAGCACTTTAAATACACATGGATAATTTACCTCTTTGTAAACAAAAGCCACCTATTTGCCTGCAATAGTTCTCTAACTGAATCAAATAAGCAGTCTTTAGAGCATGGTAAGAAATCAAGTTTCTTTTTAACTTTAATATGATGGATTTATACAATCTTAATATCCACCAACTCAAACAGCAGCATTCATACTTTAACAGGTTTCAATATCCCAGAATACATGAGTGGCTTCCAAGTTCATTATTAAACTCCTTAGAGAAATGCTGATGTACTCAAAGATGGCATGTATGGAACCTTTAACTGCTTTCACTCTCATCTGCCACAGGAATACTTTAATTCTTTATCAATCATGGCAGAAATGGACCAAACAAAAACCCACTTAGCGAGTCAAGGTGACCAGCTCCTATTATCATCGCCAATCCTGATATATTTACGAAGACAGCTCAAATTTTATTCATGGCAGAACAAAACCGCAGAAAACCACCTAGTTTTCACCTCAAATTAAAGTGACTTTGTTCAAGTAGAGAAAATACTGACAGACTTTAAAGCTTGACAGTTTACTTTATATTCTTCCCACACAAGACCAGAGTTAGTTTACTCCAATTTTAGTTAACATGATCCTTTACCTTCCTTAATTAAAAAAAAAAAAAAAAAAAGTGGTTGGGGGTAGGGCAAAAACCAAATATGTAAAGGAAATGGATTCCAGCTTTCCTACAGTCTATTGACTTTTAGATTTTCCAATTTAAAAAAGATCATTATTGATAGATTTGAAACTCCCTGCAACACTTAAGTCTTGTGAGGTTTTTAAATGTAGCAGCCAAAAACTCATAAAAAATAAAAATAAAAAAAAAGAGAAATAGAAATGCAGATCACAGAAGTCTTTATTTTATAAAATGTACTTTGCCTCTGCAATATTGTCTCATCTCAATCCATAACAACTCAGACATAGTTGGCAGCAAAGGAAAAAAAAGGTCTCCAATGTGTAGATATCTATTTTGATTTGAAAAATACAGTCTTTTGGAGTTGCACATCTGACTCTCGGCTGTGGTCCTTTATTTGCTATAGTTGGTTGAAATCACAGTGAAACATCTTAATCATCACATTTGTTCGAAATCTGAAGGAGAAAGGAAGGAGCCGAGTCCTTACAGTCTCATCACTTGTTCAATTGCTGCTGAATGTGCAGGAGGAACTCATAATACGACAGTGCAGATTCCGTTCTGTCTTCTACCAAGCTCTGGAGGAAGGCTGCTTTC
The DNA here is from genome assembly GCF_963924665.1 of Micromys minutus. Lineage (NCBI taxonomy): Eukaryota > Metazoa > Chordata > Mammalia > Rodentia > Muridae > Micromys > Micromys minutus. The sequence continues at coordinate 4,704,274 of NC_137979.1, forward strand.
ATCAGACTCTCCTCCCTTAGAAAGAAAAGGCAAGAATGGTCATATATGTTAGATGCAGTAGAATACTTAGATTCTTTTCATAGGCTACTGATTTACTGTGATAATTAAGATAATTTGACCATATAAATGTCTAGGGGCTGGAAAGATGGCTGAGTGGTTTAAAGAGCTTGTTGCTCTTATAGATGACCTGGACACATTAGACTCATTTGGTTCCCAGCACCTAAATATTGGCTCACAACTGTCTCCAAGTCTACTTCTAGGTGATCCAGTGCCCTCTTCTGACTTCCAAGGGCACCAGGTATGCATATGGTGTACACACACATACACACACCTCCCACCCCGCACTGAAAAGATGGCTCAGCAGTTAAGAGCATTGGCTGCTCTTCCAGAGGTCCTGAGTTCAATTCCTGGCAACTACATGGTGGCTCACAACCATCTGTAATGGGATCCAATGCCCTCTTCTGGTGTGTCTGAAGACAGTGACAGTGTACTCACATACATAAAATAAATAAATAAATCTTAAAAAACAAACAAACCACAAAACAAAAAAATACTAACTTACCTGATTACGTAGAGTATTGGGAAAAATGGCCTCTGTTCTCTAAGCCATGAGATGAACGCTATTATTCTGGCAGATTCTGGTGTATCAAGTTCTGGAAGGTCTGTCTGTTAAACAAAACTCCAATTAGCTCTATCATCTACCATGTAGTCTGCACCCTTTAGATGTATGACTCAAAATCAGCTGATGATATTGTTGGACCAGGTTTGGAAGTGATTTTGTCTTTGTTGCAAATATTCAGCTTTGCCATTGCTATACTTAAGTTCCAACAAGATCGTAAACAGAAAACAGGTGGCAGGCTCTTGAGCCTAGTTAGCACAGTCTTGATCTAGTTAGTAGTCTTGTTCTAGTTAGTACAGTCTTGATCTAGTTAGTAGTCTTGTTCTAGTTAGTACAGTCTTGATCTAGTTGATGAAATCAACCAACTTATCAAAGTGGCTGTTACTAATAGGACACTTTCTTATTTCACTACTTAAAATGCCTCTTCATCCAGTCTAGTAGTTTTGCTCGAGGACTGAAAGCTCATATCCTAGCTGTACCTTTGACATCGAAGCCTTTCTACATGTACGAGTCCTGAGGACTGGAGATGACTTAGGGCTTGCCTCAAAGCCTGGTGACTTGAGTTTGATCTCTGGGACCCACGTAGTAGAAAGAGTCAATCCCCAAAAGTTGTCATCTGACCTCCACACTTGACCCTTAATGTGTGCGCCCCAAATTCAGAAACTGATATACAATAAAAATGTAAAAAGAAATACTTAGTCCTTTATGTGCTGCCGGGACTGCGGCACAGAACCCTACTGTATAGAAAGTGACGACATAAACACCTACTCCAAAGCTGGACACACACTAGCTGGCAGTAGGAACTGAAAAAGTAAGGCAATTTAACTTTACAATTTAAGATTATCCAAATGTAGATTGGAGAGATGGCTCAGTGGTTAGAGCACTGACTGCTCTTCCAGAGGTCCTGAGTTCAATTCCCAGCAACCACATGGTGGCTCACAACCATCTATGATGCCCTTTTCTTTTTCTTTTTCTTTTTTTTTTTAGATTTATTTATTTATTATATATAAGTACACTGTAGCTGTCTTCAGACACACCAGAAGAGGGCATCAGATCCCATTACAGATGATTGTGAGTCACCATGTGGTTGCTGGGAATTGAACTCAGGACCTCTGGAAGAGCAGTCAGTGCTCTTAACCATTGAGCCATATCTCCAGCCCTTTTCTAATGTGTCTGAAAAGAGTGACATTGTACTCACATTCATTTAAAAAAAAAAAAAAGTCTTAAAAACATTATCACTGGGCTGGAGAACTGGCTTGTAGTTAAGAGCACAGGCTATTATTCCAGAAAACCAGGGTTGTTTTCTAGCACTCACATGGTGGTTAACAACTGCCTGTAACACCAATTTCAAAGGACTGATAAACTTTTCTCACCCCTGTGGGCATCAGGCACACACAAGGCACAGACACACAGACAGGCATGACAGCTATACACATATAAACACAAAACATTCAAATTTTCGTTATTGTTTGTACATGTGCATGAAATTACATGTGGGAAAAATGCCAGAGTGGACATACGGAGGTCAGAGAAAAACTGTGGAGCTGCCTGTCCCACTCACCTTACATGGTTTTGGGATCACACTCAGATAAGGTCATAGCAACTCATTGTGTGGACTGGAACACACAGCGGTCCTCCTGAGTTTGCCTCTCAGTGCCATCATGTATAACTGAGAATGACTATTTTAAATACTTTAGAAATGACAGGCAGCTGAGGAAGGTGATGGTTTGAATAGGTTTGGCCCCCATAAGTTCATGTGTTTGCATGCCTGGCCCATTGGGGGTGGTAGTGTTAGAAAGTGTAGACTTGTGGGATAAAGGGTATCACTGTGTGTGTGTGTGGGGGGGGTGGGGTGGTGTTTGAGGTCCTCCAGGTACAAGCTTCACGCATCTGCCTTCAGAAGATACAGTCTCCCTACTGCCTGCAGATCAAGATGTAGACCTTCAACTCCTCCAGTATCATGTTTGCGTGTGTACCACCATTCTCCCTGCCATGGTAAAGGACTAAACTTCTTAAAGTGTAAGCTAACCCAATTAATGTTTTTCTCTGTAAGAGTTGCCATGGTCATGGTGTCTCTTTACAGCAATAAAACTCTAACTAAGACGTCTGTGATCTCAGTACTTCAGAGGCCGAAGTAAGAGAAATGCTTTAAGATTGAGACTAGCCTGGACTATATCATGAGTTCTAGGTGAGCCAGGGCTACATAGTAAAACCCTGGCTGAAAAGAATTCCACCCCCACCCCCAAAAAACCTCCAGTGTCATTCTCAGCTGGGCACAGCACTGCACGTCTATATATCTATCATCTTGGCAACTGAAAGGCTGAGGCAAGGAAACTGCCATAACTTTGGGGTCAACATGGATTACAGAGTAAGACCTATCTTGGGGAATCGTTTTGTACACTGTGTAAAGGTTGTTTTTCTTTTCTTTTTTTCCTTTCCATTTTTTTTTATTAGATACTCTCTGTATTTGTAAAGGTTGTTTTTCAAATTTTGTACCAGCAGAAAGTTGCATACTAGGTGGACTTTGGTATCATTTTTATTGTCTTAGTATTTTTTACACATACACCTTCATCACCAAACCTAATGGGTTTAATAAAGAGCTCATGGCCAATAGCTAAGACAGAAGAGGAAAGGCAGGATTTTCAGGTAGAGGTAGGAACTGTGGGAAGTATTCAGAGGAGAGAGATTCATCATCGTGCCAGAGAGGGGGAAGGAACAGGTGCCAGGACTGACGGGGAGGTAACGGGCCATGTGGCAGGTGTGGAATAGAGTAGTCGGGATAATTTCAGTCAGGTGAGCAAGCTGGAAGGTAGGCACTAAGGCCTAAGTCAATAAATAATAAGTCTCTGTGTCATTATTCAGGAGCTGGCAGGTCAGAGATACTGGTGATACTATGTCAAAACCAAACCAAACCAGATGAAAGCACAAAACTGCAAAGAGGCTGCAGGTGGCTCAGAGTGAGGGGACCTGGGTTCATTTCCTGTCACCCACATGGTGCTCACAACCGTCTGTAAGCCAGTTCCGTGGATCCACCCTGGATTAAACTCCACAGGAACTAGGCATGCATGTGCTACACATATCAACACGCAAACAAAACACTCATATACATAAAATAAAACAAAAATAACCCCAAGATTAACCAAAAATACCATTAAAAGATAAAATGAGCCAGGTATAGTGGCTCAAGAGGCAGAGACAAGTAGATCTCTGTCAGTTTGAGGCCAACCTGGTCTACATAGTGAGTTGTAGGCCAACCAGAGCTACATACATGCTGAGATCTTTTCTTAAAAAACAAAACAAAAACCCAGACGGAAAGAAACAAGACAAGATGACTCTGGCATAGTGGTGTACCACCGAAGTCCAATCTAACGGAGACTCTGAGGCATAAGGAACCCTCTTCATTCCTGAGACATAGACAAACCTGAGCAACACAGCATGAGCCTGCCTGGAAACACACCCAAACTAAACCATAAAACGAGCGCTTGAAGTTGGAAGAGAGATGCTATCTATGAGGATACTTTGGGAGAAATTCCTGATTTGAAGATGGGGTTCAGGTTTGTATCATATTTGAAATGTTCTTTAAATCACTTATGAACATAAATGCTTACCATTGTCTGTGGAATTGATGCATAGTTTTGAACTCCCAGAACTTGGCTGAGGAAATTCTGTGCACAATTTCTTCCAACCCAAAGCATCAGTACCTGTAAACAGGAATACACCATTCTGAGAGGCAGCCTAATAGTGAGTCTGACACTTTTACCACTGGCTGTTTTAAAGTCAAAGAATGAGCATTTTAGTGAGACTGTACTAAACACTGTGAAATGAGAGACAGCAGGGAGAATGGCCAATGCTAACATAAAGAAAAGCAGGGGGGCTGGAGAGATGGCTCAGCAGTTAAGAGCATTGGCTGCTCTTCCAGAGATCCTGAGTTCAAATCCCAGCACCTATGGCGGCTCACAACCATCTGTAATGGGATCTGATGCCCTCTTCTGGTGTGTCTGAGAACAGCTACAGAGTACTCATGAGAAGAAAAGAAAGGCAGCTGAAGTCAACTGTTAAGGAGGCTCAGCAGCACACTGAGCTCATAAGGGTGAGTCAATCCACTCACTGAGCCTGCATCCATGAGGAACGCTCCATCTCTGCTCAACTTCTCCACCGAGAGCTGAAGAATGGGGGGCTGAGGTATGGTTCTGTCATTGATGTTGAGAGCTCCCTGAAGGAGGCAAAGAATGAGGTTTTTAGATACAGGTTAACATGCAGACACGATACACACACATTTGCATAAGTACATAGAGCATGCAAGAGCATGTGTGTGCACTGGTATACGGGCTCAGAATTGATGTTGGGCTATTTTTACTTTATCAGGTGGTTTTTTGCTTAACCTAGAGCTCAACAATTCTAGATAGTGTAGTTGGACAGTTTGTCCTAGGGATCTGCTGCCTCTAAATTTGGAATGACAGAATTATAGGTGGCTGCCATGTCTGTGGGTTCTGAACTCTGGTCTTCATGATTCCACAATAAACATTTTATTCTTTGAGCCAAACTCTTACCCTCAGTACTTTTTTGGAGAAAGGGTCTGATATAGCCCAGGCTGGTCTCAAACTTTCTATGTAGCTGAAGATGATCTTAACCTCCTGACTGTCCTGCCTCCTCCTCTAAGTGATGAAATTACTGGTACGGGGTACATGCTCAACCTTTAGAGCCACAGTTAAGCAACAAATACAATTAAGTGAATTGACTTATAAGTTTTGATCTTGGGCTGGCTGGATGGCTCAGTGGTTAAGAGCACTGACTGCTCTTCCAGAGGTCCCGAGTTCAAATCCCAACAACCACATGGTGGCTCACAACCACCTGTATGTAATAAGATCTGATGACCTCTTCTGGTGTGTCTGAAAAGAGCAACTGTGTACTTACATGTAATAAATAAATCTTAAAAAAAAAGAACATGACTTAAAAAAAGAGTTTGGATCTTAAATAGGCAAGTCAGTTATGCATAATAAACATGGAGTAATATGTATATTAAACAAGGTCACTGTGACTCTAATAATTAAAACTAAATTCTGATCATGTTTATTTCTTATTTGTATAGTCAGAAGTTAATGGCAATTGTTTTTTCAGTCACTTGCCACCTTATTCTTGAGACCAGCTCTCAATGAACCTGGAGCTTGCTGACTCAGCTGGCTGGTCAACGGGTCCCTGGGCTCCTCCTGCCTCTGCTTCCCCAGTGCTGGGGTTCTAGATCTATGTTGTCATATTCTGGGGAACTAACTCAGGTCCTCATGCCTGTGCAGAGGACTTTACCAACAAATCATCTCTCCAGTCCATTCTCATCTTTAGTTTTTTGAGACAAGATCTTCAGGGACAGGCTGGTTGCCAGCTCCCTGTGTAGTTAAAGATAACTGTAAACTTCTTTTCTGGTCCTCCGGCCTCCATACCGCAAGTGTTAAGAATGTGGGTATGAACCGCCACGGTGAAGAGTGAACCCAGGCTGCACACATGCTAAGCAAGCATCTACCAAGTGGGCTATATCCTTAACTCTCCTATTAGCTGGGCAGGCCAAGAACTCCCTTTATAGGTGAGGCTGGCCTAGAACTCCTGTCCCATTTTGCAAGCGCTACGGTTACAGATCTGTGACACCAAGTTTGGCTTTGGTTTTAAAAAGTAAGTTTAAAAATATGATATATAGTGAATAAATAAAGTGACATTAATGAGATACAACTAATAATGAATTAATACAAATCCACTTCTTAACTTTCTTTCTTGAGTTCTATCTGTAGCCCTGGATGTAGACCAGACTGGCATAAAGTTATGGAGACCTGCCTGCCTCTGCCTCCCAGGTGTTAGGATTAAAGGTGTGTAGTAATTTTGTTTTCTTGGATTTTACAAATATAGTGTGGTTTTGTATTTATTCTTAGAGTTTTTGGATTTTGTTTTCTGAGGCAGTGACTGTTGTCCAGGCTGATTTCCAACTCATGAGCTCAAGTGATTCTCTTGTTTTAGCCAAAGATGTTTGAACTACAGGCATAAACCATTTAGCTAAAGTCCAGTGAACTATAAAGTTAAACGCTAGAAAAGATGGGTGAGGGTGAGGCCTGAGCTGGCTCTCTTCTGTCAAGTCGGCAGCAGCTAGAGTCACTTGAGAAGAGAAAGCCTTAACTGAAAACGGAGAAAATTGCGCCAGCAGGCAGACTGGCCATGCGCACTTTCCTTGTTAGTGAGTGATGTGAGAATGGCTCCCTGTCAGCAGCACCCACCATGGTCTATCAAGGCTGCTTTGCACTCCTGCCCCAACTTCTTAGATGATGAACTATGAACTAATGGCGATGGTGCTTTATTGCGGCAAAGGACACTCTGAGACACCTTGGTTAGTGTCTCTAAATCTCAAATTAGAAAAAGAGTTTGTCTTAGAAAACTTAAAGCTAATATTTTCAGGAATGTCCCTAAAAAATCAAAGTTTCTGTATATTTACCTAGAAATAAACCAAACGAGGATTTAGGTAACAAACTCTCATTTCTGTATTGAATATAATTAGGCTTAAAATTTTCAAAAGAAGCCACAAAACATGGAGTTGGCCTTACCTCATCTGAGAGGTTGTCAACTCTGTACAAACGGGGATGTGTTGTGAGCATGAGGTGAACCAACGGCTGGTTTTTCACTTGACACATGGCAAAAATTCGTTCATCTAGACGTACATTTGTCCCAGTCTGGAAAGATTTCTATAACAAAACGACACCCCACTCCCAACATTAGAAAAAGAGAATTTTGTAAATGTCAATTGCTAAAAGATTATCTTTAGACAGAATTAGCAAATTTATCATAAATTATTCCTTAAAAATATCTTCTAAGTCATTACCCTATAGCCTCATCTGGAAGTCTCAACTAGTCCACACCTGGCCACCTCAAAGTGATCCGATCTCCTGGTGTCTGCTTCCTCACTGGCTAGGTCTGAGTGCAGTCACTGTGACAGGATAAAGGCACATGACAGACCGAAAGACCCCAGCAAGGGTGCCATGTCTGCTGGATGGTAATTGTTTCTTCCACAATTAGAGAAATAAAACTCAGACAGCACAGCAGATCTTACAAGCCTATGAAGCAGGGTGGCACCACGCACGAGGACAGATGCACAGCAGAGCTGAGGCTGGCGAAGTTCTGAGTGAGATTTAGATTTCAGTTGATGGAGAGGAGTAAAAGAGGTAGAAAGCAGTGAAGGATCGAATTAGGACGCCTTCTCCAGGCAGGTTCAGGTGAACTGAGGCATTTGCAGGAAGCAAGAGTGTTTGTTTAAAAACAGAGCATCAGATGAAACACTGACAGAGCCTCAGCTGTCACTAGCTTTCATGCCCAGACACTGCACTTGTGAGGCTGCCCATTAATCAGGGCCCCAGGACACCAGTTTTGTGGGAAGAGCCTGGGCAATTTTGTTCAATGACATCTCACCCATACCTCCTTCAGCACGAAGCACACATTCGACACGTGTTGAAAGCTGGTAGCCTAGTTAATTGCACGGAGGTTTTTTTGGCACACTATAATAAAGATATTAGTGAATGATTTCCCTTCTAGGTATTGAATGGGACCTGTAGACATGGCTCGGTGTTAAGAGCACTGGTTGGTCTTGCAGAGGACCCAGGTTCAGTTCACCACACCCACACCGTGGCTCATAACCATCCATAACTCCAATCCCAGAAGATCTGATGTCTTCTTCTGGCCCCCACCAGCACCAGGCACACTTGCTAGCAAAACACCCAGACATATAAAATAAAACAAACCTAAAACAAAGTATAAAACAATCATTGCATCTTACAGGTGAAATAATACATCTTTTTCATTTACTGTTATTACATACTAGGTGCTGTGCTTAAATAATGGATAAAAAAGACAAAAATCTTTTGTGTTCATGGTTTACTTCCTAAAAAAGGAGAAATAAAGATGGCTGTAAAAGTATACTCAAGATGCAGAGGCAGGTGGATCTCTGTGAGTTCAAAGCCAGTCTGGTCTACAAAGTGAGTTCAAAGACATTGAGGCCTACACAGTAAGACCTTGTCTCAACAACAACAAAAAAAAAAAAGGAAAAATAATACACCAGCAAACTGTGGTCAGTGACAATTGACATAGAAAAAAATGTAGGGAAGAGGAATGAAGGGTGTCGTAGTGCTGCAGTCTGACAGCGCTTGTGTGTGTGTGTGTGTGGGGGGAGATCAAGGGAGGCAAGTCATTAAAGGCTTTCAGGAGAAGACCTTGGATTGTTAAATGTGAAAACTTAAATCCTTAAGGTAATTTCTGTGACTTGAGTAAAGAAGTCACAACTGGGCTGGCAGGATGACTCAGCAGAAAGGCACTTGTGACCCCCACATTTGCATCTGGTGGCATGCGCATCCCCCCATCTCTCCATCCCTCACACTGCCCGCCTTTGACAGTGTCATTCTCTGAGTCTGTATGAGTGAGAACACGCAGGACACGTGGCTTCTGACACCAACAGCACACTTTTTAGTTCTCTGCTTATCATTTGAATTTGTGGTCACATCACTGAATTGTTGGTGAGTGAGGCACTTACATTAAATTAACTATTCATAAATTTCTTTGGCTATAAATCACTTCAATGCTCCTGTAAGAGATAGATAGGGTTTCCATTCTCATAATATCTAGCTGGTCTGAAGCTACTTATACAGTATTTAAGAGTTCAATAAAAAGCTTTTCAACATTCTTATTGCGCTAGTCTGTTTTCTTACCTGTTTAAGGAGAGCCAACACAAACAGTGGGAAAAGTCTCAAGGAGAAAGGAACCATGAGGCCTGGCTGCTGGCTACTGAGTACGGCAGAGCGGTAAGCAGAGAGAGAGTCTATAACAGCGTTCACCAGCGCGTCCCGGGCATCGCTCAAGCTGGTGGTCACTGACCTATCAACAGCTAGGGAGGTGAGAGCAGGTGGAGAGAAAAACAGGATACAGGCTTGGTGATTCCAGAAAGAACAGATCACGCGTGCACGCACACACACGGACAGGTTACAGGCATTGGTTCTCTTTGCACTATGTGAATTCAGGGATTGGACTTAGGTAGTTAGCTTGTTGGCAAATAACACCTTCACCCATCAAGCCATCCTCCTGGCCCAATTTAAAAAACGTTTTTGGAGACAGAGTTTCTCTGTGGAACAGCTCTGGCTGTCCTGGAACTCACAGAGGGCCTCACCTGCCTCTGCCTCTGCCTCCAACATCCAACAGCCCAGTGAATTTTTTTCAGAGCAGACTTAAGCAAGGATATGAATGAATACATCTGTTCATAAAAAATTGTTGAATGAGCTGATCTTGAGATCAGGCCCTAACATTTGGCTATTCTGTGCTATGTATTTATATGAGGCAGTTTTTTCAGCATTGATGATAATAAATCAACTCCAAGAAATGATGAAAATACCCTATGACTTAGATATCAAGCAGGTCACCACAAGTTTTTATGTAAAAATAAACAAGCACAATGACCTCATTAATACGCAACGTGCTTTTGTATTTACCAAATGGAGAAACTATCAATATACCGAGTCATAAAGTTTCTTTATGGTTCATTATCAATAACTGTTTGATTTGTACACCTATTCACCTGGGCTGCATAGAATATTTTTGGGTCAGTGGGGTCAGTTGTGAGGGGTGCAGATGTTTAGGAAGCCTGTCACATGTTGTCGTCCATGTCAGAGCTCATAGAGCATATTAGCAACAGTCGCAACAGGTGCACACACGGAACATCATGTAAGACGTGCTCACGTGAGGAGCTGGAGAAGTGGCATCAGTTAGGAGCACTTGTTGTTTTTGCAAAGACTTGGGTTCAGTTCCCAACATGGACACGGCAGCTTACAGCCATCCTTAACTGTGGCCCTAGAGGTTCCATGTCCTCTTCTGCCTCCTCAGGTACCAGGCACACAAATATGCACAGATATACATATAGGCAAAACACCAATAAACATGGAATAGAAATAATTTAAAAATATCTCTAAAAGTCACTTAATGGTGGCTTAGGGTCAGTGAGGGTAGGAGGGAGCACTCATTGGACATGAAATTCTTTTGGGGTGATAAAAATGTTCTAAGATTAGACTGTGATGATGGCTATACAACCATAAAGGTATTAAAATGATAGAATTGCACAATTAAAAAGGCATACATAATTATGCCTCAATAAAGCTCAAGCAAAACAGGCGCATGACCTGTTCGTTCAAACAGACAAAAGCGCTTCAGGTGAAACAAAAATCCCTGAATGTGCTGGGTGGTGTGGTGTGTGAAATATCTAAAGGAGGAACAGTCTTACCCATATTGGCCAGTAACCCTGCAATAGCTTGCACATCAGCTCCAAGAAAGACTTCATTCAGAGTAGAAACCACTGGCAAACACAAAGTATGAACACGGATTCTTCTTTCACCTTTGGGGAAACATAACAGCTATGTCTTAAAAGGTTATGTTAAAGTCACTTCTTTTCCTTTAAAAGACTTTATCAGACAATCACTTTGCTTATTTATTTGCTATTTGTGCACAGAGATCAGAGGATAATGTCTACAAAGTTGGCTTTCTCTCCCACCATGTGCATTCCAGGGATCGGATTTAAGGCATCAGGCTTGGTGACTAGGCACCTTTACCTGCTGAACATTCTGGCACCTCTTAAGACCATTTCTTTTTTAACTTAGAACCAAGAAGGTCATATAGAAAACAAAATACCCAAGAAAGTATCAGGAAAAAAATTCAGTTTTCATATTTTAACTATGAAACTCTTCTTGCTCACGTTCTTATTAAACAGGCAGCAGAACTGTAGTTGGCAGCTAATAAAATACTAGCTTTTCTTCTCTCCTCCAGAACAGGATCAAGATATAGCCCAGACAGGCCTTCAACTCACAATCCTACTTCTTCAGCTGCCTGAGAGGTAGGATTAGAGAGGTTAGCCACACGACTATGTCTAGGTCTAACAAATCTGCCTTTAAAAAGATTTTAGGCTAGGTGTGGTGATGCATGTCTTTAATTCCATAACTCGAGGCAGAGGCAGGTGGATCTTGGGATGAGCCTGCTCTGTGGAAAGTCCAGGACAGTCAAGACTATATTACAGAGAAACCCTGTTTCAAAACCCTAACCCACCCCAGAAAAAAAGTTGTATTACTTTCGGCTTTCTGAGTGTTTTGCCTGCATGTATGTCTATGCACCATGCTTGTGCATGGTGCTGGAAGGGATGGGGCACCTTGGAACTGACGTTACAGATGGTTGTGAGCTGCCGGGTGGGTGCTAGGAAACAAGCCTGGTTCTTCTGGAAGAAGAATCAAATTCCCTTAAGTGTTGAGCCACCTCTCCAGCACCAGTTCATATATATTCAAAAATATTTTTAGATGTTTTTTGTGTATGAATATTTTACCTGCATGTATATATGTGCACCATGTATGTGCCTGGTGCCCTCAGAGATCACAGGAGGCAATGGATCCCTTGGAAACGGGAGTTGTGGGTGGTTGTGAGCCGCCATGTGGGTATTGGAAACTTAACTAAACCAGGGTCTTCTGCAAGAGCAGCAAGTACCACTGAGCTATCTCTCCAGTTCTCCATTTTATATGTATTTATTTGATTGGTTTTTGAGACATAATCTCACTCTGTAGCTCTAGCTTTCCTGGAACTCATAGACCAGGCTGGCTCAAACTTAGCGATCTGCCCGCCGCCTCCCTCCCAAGTGGTGGGTTTGAAGGTTATGTGCCATCATGTCTGGCTTATATTTTTTAATAAAATATTTTTTTAATTAGTATCTCAGTACCTTTTCTTTGCTAATTGTAACAGCAATCCATGAATAAAAAGAACGATATGAAAGCCTCTGGATGTGGTTGCTCACACTTAGGGAATGACCTGATCAGTGACGGCCACAGCCATGAGTACCTTGTTTTTCTTTATCTCCTCTAACTGCTTCTGAATTGTGAGCATTTGCTTCTATGTCCGTTCATAAAGAGGTGCGGACCTTACTCTTAACGGTCTAGTAAACTTTCTGCATTCCTCATTAACATTTTCAAAGCTAAGATCCAATAGGAGTATTGGGGACCGTCTAGGCAGTCAGGCTGGGGTGTCAGTCATATCTTAGGTTGGGAAGCTGCATTTCTGCGCTTCCTGTATACTCAGGTAATATTTATTCCTTTTCAGGTTTCTGAAGGGGTTGAAGACTGAATAATTAGTCTCACAATTAAACTTAAGTTGTTTAACATTTAGAGAAATGTTTTAAGTCTAAGAAGATATTTTTAAATTAATAATGCAAATTAGGAGAAAAATTAGTTTAAATACAGAACTCTGAACTCACTAGGGTAGAATAGATAATAAAATACTTTCTTGTGAGTTGCTGAATACAAACAAACTGGATCATTTGAATGTAACTCTTACTTAATAATTTTCATAGTTGCTCCTACTGTATGTTGTTTATTTTTATTATAAGATAAAACCTTTTTGGGCTAGAGAGATGGCTTAGCAGTTAAGAGCATTGACTGCTCTTCCAGAGGTCCTGAATTCAATTCCCAGCAACCACATGGTGGCTCTGGCTGTACTGAGATCTGGTGCCCTCTTCTGGTGTGTCTGAAGATAGCTACAGTGTACTCAAATACAAAGTAAGTAAATAAATATTAAAAAAAAAAGAGAGAGAGAGAAAACCTTTTTATTTAGATATAAGGGGAAATGTTGCTACACATTGTAAGGCTAAATACTGGTCCTGGTTGTACCCAGTAATGAGAAAATTCTCATATAGACCCAAGTGATGCTATGTAACGCCCCCCCCCCCCAAGTTATCCCCGATGAATAAAGATGAGCAGAGCCCATGGCCCGGCAGAAGAGAGGTAGGCAGGGTTTCAGTACCAGGCTTGGGATCTGAGGCAGGATCACAGAAGGAGGAAGAGAAGAAGGTGCACAGAGAAGATTCCATGGGGTAGGTGAGTCATGAAAACATGGCCACGAGGGCGGCCAACTGTAGTTAAGAATGGCTCAGATGGAACATGACAAGTTATAGCTCAGGGTTATTGATAGCGAAGTGGAAACTAATAACGTAAAGGTAGATACCTGCTCAGCTCTAGTGCACTAAAGGCTTATTCTAAATATAAAAGATACCTTTTTATCTGAAAACGGAATGATCTAAGGTGGGGTAAAAACCACCCAATTGAGATTAAACATTTTCTACAACACTTATTTTCAGTGCTGAGCACATGTTCCACTACAAGTTATAACTTTAGCATCACTAATACATTCTGTATTTTAGACAAAGTTTCATATTTCCCAGGCAAGCCTCAAACTTGATATGTAGTCAAGAATGCCTACTGGTCTTTCTTCCTCGATCTCCCAGTGCTGGGATTGTAAGTGTCACCACGAAGCCTGAGTTTTGCCTGGCGATAGATCTGGGCTTTGTGTATGTTGGGCAAACACCGTATCAACAGGTCCAACATCTCAGCATAATAAAGGGATTTTTTTTTTCATTTTAGATGTAGTCTCTCTATATAACCCTGGCTGGCCTTCAAAGCACAGGGGTCCTACTTCTGCCTTCCAAGTACTGGGATTAAAGGCATGTGCCACCATCCTCTCTCCACCTTGTGAGTCAAGACTGTCTCTCTAACATCATGGCACCTTTCCTTTGCCATTGCCCATAACTGCAATGTCAGAAATGTCAGGTTAGTATTGTTATTTTTGGTTCTGCGTATTAAATCCAGGACCACACTTTAAGACAGACAGACAGTCAGATAGACAGACAGAAGATGAGATTATTATTTCTACTAGGCTAGGTAGCCAACATACCCCTGACCTCTGCCACACACACCGAGGTCATAGCCTGTACGGAGTGGGCTCCACACTCTGTGCAGTCTCTTCAGCCCTACTGTGATTTTTTTTTTCCTACTAGGATTTTTGAAGATTTAGTTATTTTTATTTATGTGTGTGTATTATGTATGAGTGCCACATGTGGGTGGGTGACCACAGAAGCCAAAAGGTTTAAGATCCTCTGGAGCTATAGACAGTTGTGAGCTGCCCCATACAGGGGTTTGGAATAAAAATCTGGGTCCTCTGGAAGATCAGAAAGCACTGTTAACCACTGAGTCATCAATTCAGCCTAGAGAGAATTTTTTTTTTTTAAACCAGAATGTCTGATCATAGATAAATATCTGTTACTAGGAGTAGTGGGTAGTGCATACCTATAATGCCAGTTAGGAATCTGAGGCAGGAGGAGCTCAAGGCCACATATGGTGGTCTTGTCTCCTAAGGGAAAAAAAAAAAAAAAAAAAAAAAAAGAAAAAACTCACAAAGATCCACCTGTTGAAGTCAATAAAACCATTTCTTTTAAAATAAAATGGTTTAGGAAAATAAAGACAAATCTCTTGACTACCAATAATAGCAATAAGGTTCTTATGAGTACAAATGATCTGTTGGCTCAATAGAAACGAGTAATTATAAGAAAAGAGTAGCATAAGCCATAGAGACAGCAGCACACTACAAACTCGCTCTGTCCTTAAACTCTGCTAAGTCAGTCATGAACTGTGCACTTACACATCTGTTGAGAGGCTAGGTCTCAGCTGGGTGTATGCAAACAAACTTACCTTTACTGGATGTATATAAGAGTGCTGACTGAAAAGAAACCAGCTGAGTGTCGGTGAGACTCTCTTCCACCGACATCTGCACTGCATACCCAGCATCTGGGTTCACATTGGGAAGAGACAATAAGTCTGTAGAACGGACGAAGAAGTTCCCATGGAAAGTATGAATGGAAAGACCTAGAATAAAAAATGATCATCATGACCCTGATGTGCTTACTTATGGATATCTCATCCTACTCGTGTAGTAGACAGTAAAATAGCTTAGAGAAAACAGGTCACTCAGTGGTAATAGTGGGAAGACACATTTTCAGAAATCTGTTTGGAGGACACTGGCAGTATTTTATTTTATCTTTACTAGTTCATCTTTGTTATATATGTGCACTTAACTGGGAGGAGAGGGACACCTGTGCACCACAATGCACACACATGCGGAAGGAAAGGACACTGTATGGGAGCTGGGTCTCTCCTTCTAGCGTGTAGGTCCCAGAATTAAACTCAGGCTCTCAGGCATGGCAGCAAGTCCTCTGCCTGCTGAGCTGTCTCTCTAGGGCCAGCATCTGATTCCATATTTAGTACATGTACGAAAACTTTCTTGGAAGATTTGGCCCCTTTTTAAAAAACTAAAATAACTGACAGAGCATAAATGTACCGTTTCAATGCCCACAGTTCAGTAGTTCGAAATAAATTCATAATAGTCTCTATTTTTTAAAATTGTTATTATTTTAAATTATGTACATGTGCATGTCTGTGTGGGTTTGTGCACATGACTGCAGAAACCTACAGAGGGCAGAGACATCCGATGTCCTGGAGCTGGAGTTACAGGTGGTTGTGAGCCACTGCTGTGGTGCAGGAACATAACGTGATCATCTGCACGAGCAGCACGTGCTCTGGACTGCTGAGCCGCTTCTCCAGCCCTAAGATTTCCTGATTTTAAATAGATTTTTTCCCTTTAATTATATATTGTATTCACATTCTAAAACTCAATGTATCTCTGCAGGGTAAGTCCTGTAAGATACATATTTTTATCATGTACCCTCAATGAGGGAAAAACAGTGTTCCCACCTTTGGTGCACCGGATCCTCATGACTGCCTCAAATCCAATCTTCCGAGTGAGGTACCTATGCAGCTCCTTCTGTAATTTCTGTACTTGCACTGGGTTGTGCTGATGATGGTACGAGGGATAGTAATAGACACTGCCTGCTGAGTACCGAGAGATACAGCCTGGAAGACAACACACTCCTTTCAGTCACCATCTGATGCTCTCGTGTGTGACTGCGTTACACGATAGCTCATCTTTATTAGTTTACGTTAGCTGCAAGAGCATGTTAAGCCTGCGCATAGTACAGGTACCTACGAAGGACAGAGGCATCAAGTTCTCTACAGCTGGAGTTATAGGGAGTTGTGAGCCATAATGTGGGAAACATAATTTGGGCTATTTATGCAACACACACACACACACACACACACACACACACACACACACACACACGCCTCACATCTCAGCCTCTTAATACACTCCTCTAAAATAATAACTTCTAGTACTCCACATCAAAGTAACAACACACATTCTTCTCTAAATTCTCAAAGTACTGTCTCAAAAAAAGGAGGGGTGTGGGGGCACACACCTTTAATCCCTGCATTTTGGGGGCAAAGGCAGGCGGATCTCTGAATTTGAGGGTATCCTGGTCTACAGAGTGAGTTCCAGGACAGCCAGGGCTACATAGAGAAAGTCTCAAAAACCATAAAAAAAAAAAAAAAAGAGAGAGTAGCAGAGAATCAGGTTTAAGATTAAAGTGTCTGATAAAGTGACTGGTCAGCAGGTGGCCCAGGCATGGTGGCCGTGCTTATGGTCTCAGCTACTTGAGAGGTTGGGGGATGTTACAGTAGGGGGTGGGGAGTGGGAATGATCACTGAGGCCAAGACTTGAGTAACACTAAGACCCCATTTCATAAATAGAGAACTGGGCCAGCTTGAAAGCTCAGCAGGTGAAGGTGCCTTCCACCAAGCCAGACAGCCTGAGTCTGATCCCTGGACCCATGTGATAGGAGAGTTGACTCCTGTGAGTTGTCTCCTGACCTCTACTCGTGCCCACATATATACAAATATAAATAATTTAAAGCAAGAAGGAAAACTGAAGCAACAGTGACAAAAGATGAATAAAACTAACTCTCCCAAAGAATAAAGCTGATTTTTACCCAGTTCTCTATTTAGAACACTATTATAGCATCATTCTGGTATTCATTCAATAAAAATCTAAACAAACAAAACATTAAATAAAGTCACTGCTGGATATGACAGCACAGGTCTGTAACCGCAGCTTGTGGGAGGAGGTAGCAGGAGAATCCAGAGATCAGGGTTGCCTTGGGACCCATGGAAGTTCAAGGTCAGCCTGGGCTACCTGAGACTTTGTCTCAAAAACAAAAAACACAAAAACTCAAACAACAATAAACCCCCACAAAACAAACAAACAACAACCCCCCCCAAAACAACAAAGGAAAAAAGGAAGGAAAGAAGGAAGGAAGGAAGGAAGGAAGGAAGGAAGGAAGGAAGGAAGGGGCAAGAACATACCTAGAGAAGCCAAATCGGAATACTGTCCACTGAGAAGGAATAAGTCAACAGCTGCCTGCTGCCCAGAACAGTCCAAGGCTAATTTCTTATAGAAGTCAGTGGATGGTGTCAGGTGTATTTCCTATTAATTATAGAACATAAAGAGACATTTTTAAAGTCATCAAAAACCAAATCCATAGTCAGGTTAATAGCACAGTGTTAAAGCACTTACTGAAGCTTATGTTTATTCTGTTTACTATCAAAAAGAAATACCTGAGAGGAAAAAACCTGTCAATTATAATAATTATTAAAAGACAAAGGTAACTACTATTTTCACTTTAGTCTAATAAATTCTCCGTCTGATGAGGACATGGCATGTGTTTAGTCTGCTCAGCTATCCTAAGAGTAGGCAATAGCACCAACTCCTTTCGTCTACAGAGAAAGAGGACGTAAGGAATCAGCTACTCAAGTGCAACCTCTCTATCTAATAGGCTTTAGAACTTAAGCTGTCAGGCCAGGAATGACATGGGAACTATGTTATATGGTGGACCTGCTTTTTTCTTATTTTTGGGGGAATACAAATTCCTAACCTTCTTACATAAAAAGAGCCCAGAAGAAATCCTTGTTAGCCTATTAATCTACCAAATTATGTCCATTTTTTTCCTTTGGTTTTTTGAAAGAGGGTTTCTCTGTGTATACCTGGCTGTCCTAGAATAATTCACTCTGTAGACCAGGCTGGCTTCAAACTCATAGAAATCCAATTGTCTCTGCCTCCCAAGTTCTGGGATTAAAGGAGTGTACCACCACTGCCCAGCTCCAAATTATGACCATTTTTAACGGTTATTTTGGTTCCACTTTGCCTCTAGCAAATTAATTCTTAGTCTTCCAGACTTTCTCATCAAAGCCAGGCTGTATTTCTAACAGCCTAAAATATTAAAGCTAATGAAGCACAGATGTGTCAGGCAGGTGTAGAGAGCAGCAGAAGTGAAACCCTTTACTCACTACTAACTGTCCCTCCTCCTCACATCTGAAAAGGAAAACAAGTGAAAAACAACCACGCCATACACCGTACACCAGGTGGTCTAACCTTAGCAGATGATCTTTGGTTGGGTTCCTCTCGAGGTTTCAGGGCTCCTACACCAAGTGTTGGGAGTTGTGTTTGGAAGACAGACATTCGACCACCAGTTGGTGACATCAGCTTAAATGCAGCCTGAAGAGCAGGACCCAAGGCACTCTGGGTCTCCAGCGTGTTAGTAAACATTTGTGGCAACGTTTTCAGTAAATCTTGAACGAGCTTGTGAAATAAGCAAGAAGACTCAAGAGTGTTACAATGAAACGTTTTCAGTCTGTCATTATTTAATACAACAGACAGGACACTGACTCATGATGATGGTCTAAGGACACTACAATAATGACAAGAAAGCCATTTTAAGTAAACATTATAAATTGGCAAGCAAGACATCAAAACTGGGGCCTTACAGTTTTTGCACATGCAATAATCCAGCAAGACTGTAAGTCCAGAATGTATGCAAAAGAACCATCACAATTTAGACAATTATCTACTTTAAAGCCATGAAACATGGCTTTCTCCATCACTTTTACATACTTTATTTTTTAAGTTCCAAAGTAACTTTAACTCTTCCCTGTTGCAAAACCTAAATATCCAGTAACGATGCCAACTAGTAGTATTACTATGAAAGAAAAACAAAGTCAAAACCAACTGCCTATTTAAGTTAGGTTGTACAGATAAGAGAGAATTAATGGGGAAATACTCTGTGCTGAAGCACAGTCTCCTCTGACAACAGTGGAGAGCACAGACTTGCTAGTTAAATGTTACCCTACGGCATATATGCAGGTACAGGGTAGACAACATCCCCCCTCAGACACATTCTGTTCACCTCTCACTGTATTATGTCATGGCAATTTCCAGGCAGGTAATAAGAGTTTCTTCTGAACTGACCCAATGACACTCTGTGAATCAGAAAAGCAAAAGCACTGAGAGCAGCCTGGCTACGTGCTTCCGTGCAGCGACCAGCAGCGGTCCTTCAGTAGCCCTCCCTCTTCCCACATGGCCTGGCTGCAGCACAGGCCTCCAGGCGCTCTTCCCTAAGGAAGAGACTCAGACTTCAGCTCCACCACAGCGAACCTGCTGCCTTAGAGTAAAAACAACCAGTACAAGGCTGACCTCAAGAACTGTCCATCTAATGGACGTAAACTGAAAGTAGATATAAAGGGCTACATAGCCTAAAAACATTGAAGAAAAGCAAAACTTAAAGTTCATTTCAGAAATATACATTCAGTGTTAGAATTAAACATGGCAGGTAGGAAAGCATGCCTTACCTCTTTACTTTCATTTAAGTTTACTAGTAAGTTCTCTGGCATAGGTATAAAAACATCTGAAAGAGTAAAGAAGCATTCATCTTATTATTTCTTTTCTCTCAATTTTTTTTTTTTAAGACAGGATTTTACTGTGTAGCCCTGAAACTCTTAAAATAGAGCAGTCTGATTTAAACCTCACAGAGATCCACCTGCCTCTGCCTCCCAAGTAGTAAGATTAGAGCTGTGTGGTTACTAAGCCTTGTCAAAGACACACTGTTAGTATGAGAAGGACAGCTGTGAGGCTGGAGAGATGGGTCAACAGTTAAGCCACACAGGCTGTTCTAGAGGGCCCAGGCTCAGTTGCCAGCGCACACATGGCTCAAAACCATCTGTAATTCCAGTCCCTGGGGATCCAATACTACTTTCTGGCATCCCTCTGAAGGCACTTACAGAACATACAGCAATGCTTTGTTTTTATCTGAAGTAATAATCTACTAATATTTTCCTTGTGCAGGCAATACTTCTTCCTGCAGGAAGCTGCACAGCAGTGCCCCTACTAACGGTACTACAGAAGGAGATGAGCTAGAAGGCACTCCATCACTTCAGGTGAGCCTCTTGGAATATCCATTCTTTCTTTGGTAACGTTTTTGTTTGTTTAATTTTTATTGCTCTCCTGCTGTGTATGCCAGTGCATGGGGAGGCCAAAAGACAGCCTTGAGTAGCATCTTCAGAAATACCACCTACTTCCTTTGAAACAAGATCTTTCTTTGGCCAGGAGCTGACCAACTAGGCTAGACTGCCTGGCCAGCAAGGCCCAGGGATCTGCCTGACCCTGCCTTTCAAGTCTGGGATTCCAAGCACACCACCACGTCTGACATTTTTTATGTGTATTTCTGTGGATTCTGGAGGCAGAATCAGGTCCATTGACTTGCAAGGCAAGCACTTTACTGGCAGAGTGCCTTAGTCCCCCATCTGGCTCTGAGACAGGGTCTCACTAGGTGACCCATGGCCTGGGTCGTATTTCTGCTTCTGTCTCCCTAGTGCTGAGACCACACATATACAGTACAATGTCCAGCTTATAAAACACTGTTTAAAAAAAATCCTGTTCAAGGACAGCCTAGAGTGCATGAGATCTTGTCTGGAAACAATGTCTTACTAACTTTTAGGAACTTCATAAAAAAATCTTTACTTTTTGATAAGTGAGCAAACAAACATGTAAACTCCTTATAACTCTTCATGCATACGTTTTCTTCCGAGTTTGATTTCATCAAAGTAAAGAAATTTAATTCCTAACAATAATATGTTTTTAATTTATTCTCCATATTAAATTCTTTATTAGGGTTGGGTTACGGCCAAGTAGGTTAAGAACATTTGTTCTTCCAGAATATGCTAGTTCAGATCCCAGCACCCATCAGGAGCTCGCAACTGCCTGTAACTCCAGTTTCAGGGGATCCAGTGACCTCTTCTGGTCCTGCTGACACTAGCAGATACAGAGACACATATTCATGGATAAAACAAATAAAATTTTAAAAACTCATTATCAGGGTCTGGAGAGATAACTCAGTGGTTAAGAGCACTGTCTGCTCTTCCAGAGGTCCTGAGTTAAAATCCCAACAACAACCATCTATAATGGGATCTGATGCCCTCTTCTGGTGTGTCTGAAGACAGATATAAATAAAATGAAAACATCTTTTAAAAAATTCATTATCAGATACATAATTACAAGTATTTTTTTCCCACCCTATGGGCTGTTTTTCTTTCTGTAAAAGTATTCCCTGATAAACTGGTGTTGCTTTTCTTTTGCAGTTCTAGGGACTAAATCTAGGGCCTTGCATATATGAAGGGAGATTCTACTACTTAGTGACATCCCGGCCATGAAGCCCTTTAACACAGGGCTTCATTATGTACTTCAGGCTAGCTTCAAATTTCTGCAATGCCTCCCAAAGGCACTGTATTACAGCTACATGCTACCATACTCGTCAAAAGTTTGTTTTTGTTTTTGAGACATTGTCTCACATATTCCAGGCTGTCACAGAACTCTCTATGTAGCTGAGGATCCTTCTGCCTTTTTAAAAAACAAAGCAAAACAAAGAATAAAAACAGGGCTTTACTATGCAGGTCTAGCTGACCTGGAACTTGCTGTGTAGAGCAAGCTGGGCTGGCCTTGAACTGTTAAGAATACCCCTACCTCAGCCTTCCAAGTACTTAGAATTACAGGTATGCTTGACAGTGCTTAGCTTCTCTTATTGAAGTATTTGATGTTGAGACTGAACATTTTTATTTTTCTGTTATTGTCTGTGTGTATGATGTAGATATGAGTTCAAATGCAGATGGAGGTAAGAACAGCTTTCGAGAGTCAGGTCTCACCTTCCAACCTTACTGAGACTGGCTCACTCTTGTTTCTGCTGTGAACTCTGAGCTAGCAGGTCTCAGAATTTCTGAGTGATTGTCCTGTGTTTTCCCCATATCCCTCTGGTCTCTGATGAAATGAGGATGGACTTAAAGACGTCCGTAACTCTGTCAGTCTAATAACTCTACTCAGGATTTCACTTCAGCTTGACCCTGTTGCTACACTCAAGGTTAAGGACACCCTGGGCTATATTATTTAGTGGGTTTAGCTCTGGGGGAAAAAAAAAAGACTTCTCTTTATTAAACTAGATTCATCTCACACATTCCTGACACACTATAAACACCTCAGCAAATATTTCTGAAAGGGGAATTCTCCAGGCAGTTCAGTGAGTTTACGAGTATACACATACCGTCAATATCTGAAACTATTAGCATCTGAGGCTGGGAGAGACCTTCCTGAAGACTGTAGAAATGGATTGTGCTATCAAATGTTATGAAACCGATTTTTGTCCTAGTGTTGCCAGGAAGCCTAGAAACAAATTCACAAAAATTTTAATCATTGTTCACACACACTCACACACACCACACGTACATTCCACACCCCCCCCCCCGTCATATGTAAGCATGCCCTGTAATAGTGCAGAGAGTAGCCCAGCACACACAGGCGTTTACAGCAGCTAAGGTTTACCTGCTGTGAAGCCACCCTGCTCAAGAGAAAGAGCAAAAAACCAACAAAACGCAGCAAAAATGCAGCAGTTTAAAATCAGCTACTTCTATAATAAAGGTATAAATAATTTTTTGGTATATGTGAGGTTTTTAAAAACCTGGAAAATATGTACAAAACTGGGCCCAAATTCAAGTTATTTTATAAAGAATGCTAGGAGCTTCAGATTTAGATCAGGTAGAGAACTTGGCATAAGGCTCTGTGCTCAGTCCCCAACATCACAGGAAAAAGAATGCTTCAAAAAATTGTGATATAGCATTTTAAACTGCATTGTATTGGCTGGAGAGATAGATCAGTGGTTAAGAGCACTAGCCCAGTTCAACTCCCAGCACCCACATGACAGCTCACAACTGTTTGTAATGTTCTCTTCCGACCTCTTCTGGTACCAGGCACACACGTGGTACACACACATACATGCAGGTAAAACACTCATACATGCATTAAAAAAACCCACATCTTAATAAAAGAAAATTAAAATGCAATGTAAATTTAGCTATATCTATTTAAAACAATTATATAAACATTTTCTATTATTTAATGCCTTTAAGAACAAAGAGGATGAAAAGTATCTTTTAAAGGATCCAACATAGAACAAAATTTCTTAGTGGTAAAGGAACTAGCTTCCAGCCTTTTCCATGCTTGGTTCCCATGTCCAGCTTAGACTGTGAGATACAAACACACAGAGGAGCACGAACGCCCTTGGCCAATGGGGAGTTACTCAATTTGTGGGGAGATCGGGACTTATACTGAAAAGTTACACTAATTTTTACACGTTATATCCTGTGTAAATAACATTTAAAACAGAGGCAGAACTATGACAACCAAATGGAGCACGTATAAACTATTTGAATTTTTACTCCAGGGAGCTTATGATGCAACATCGGTTGAGACAAGTGAGAATAACAATGATAAAGGAGAACAGAGCTCTTGTCTACAACCCAGCACTCAGGAACCTGAGGCAGGAAGATTGGTAAGAGACCAGGCTGGCTGAGGCCTGCCTTGACTGCAAAGTAGCATCTTATACTTTAAAGGTAAAATGGTATGATGGCCGAGATTTGCTTGAAAACAGCCAGGTGGTGCTGGGTGAGACAGTGCACACTTTTAGTCCCAGCAGGAAGGAGGCAGAGGCAGACAGATCTCTGTGAGTTCAAGGCCAGCCTGGTCAACTGGTTACAAAGTGGGTTCAAGGCCAGCCTGGCTGTTACATAGAGAAACCCTGTCTCAGACAAACAAAAAAGAAAGAAAAAGGTCAAGCAGGAAGGGGTGGGAAAGCGGAGCAGACAGCCGAGTGTTGATGGTGAGAGCACCAAGAGCTCCTCACAGTCCTCTTCACACTTACACAGGGCCAAGGAAGGCCTAAAAGAACCCATTATGTGGTCCTTCAGAACATAATTATGTAAGTACTGGGTGTCACACACCTTTAATCCCAGCACTTGAGAGACAGAGGCAGGTAGATCTGAGTCTGAGGCCAGCCTGGTCTAGAGATCAAGTTCTTGGACACCCAGGGCCACACAGAGAAACTTGTCTTAAAAACAAAAAACAAAAAAACAAAAACAAAACCCCCAAAACTTAACTGTTTATTCTAAAGACACTATCTGTTTCAAATTAAGCTGAGTTAAAACACTTACAGATCCAGATTGTCTAACAAACTCTGGCAAACTGAATTCAAGTATCCAGTTTCTATTGCGTTGTGAGAGACATCAAACACAAAGAGGTACACTGGAGGTTGTGGTGGTCGTAACTAGAGGGAAAGAAAGAGTCAATTAAATATACCCAGCAGTATTAAATTTATATTTACATGATGAGGTGACACACAACAAAACTACTACATAAACAATACTAAGGGCTAAGTGGAAGCAGCAGTGGAGCCGCCCCCGAGTACAAATGCACTTCATGTCTACCACGAGGCTTACAAAGGACCTAAACTAGCCTATTTAAGCTGTCCTTAGAACATACTTATAGACCGCTGAAAACTAATTGTTCAATTGAAGATGCTATCCACTTCCAGTGTAAAGAGAAGTGTCTGACACAGTTCAGAAGAGACTTCTCTCGGCAGGAAAGAACACATGGGCTTCTGACAGTACTGGCGACACTGTTACTGTGCAGGCATTCTGCCTGCATATATGTGCACCATGTACACACAACCTGGAAGACAGAAATGCTGGAGTCCCTAGAACGGGAGTTACAGGATGTGAGTATTGAGAACCAAATCTAGGTCCTCTGGAAGTCTACCACGGCTTTTAACCCCTGAGCCGTCTCTGCAACAACTAACGTTATTACACTGATCCAGGAAGTACTAACACAACTGGTTACTTCATAATTATTTGACAATGTATACATTTAAGTTTACATGTCTATTGAGCATGTTTTTTCTTTCTCTCCTCCTCCTCTTCTTCCACCTTTTCTTCTTTAATGTTGTTTAAGACAGGATCTCTATGTAGCCCTGGCTGTCCTAGAACTTACTATGTAGAAGAACAGGCTGGCTTTGAACTCAAAGAGATCCACCTGTCCTTACATCTTAATTGTTGGGATTAAAGTTGTGTAACACCACATCCAGCAGATGCTTTGATTCTTTAACTTTAATTTGGCAGAGAACTGTTACCAATAACTTCAGTGACCCAATTAAAAAGAAAAAGACTGACCCCTCATAAAATTACATAGTAAAATAGACTAAATCTCATATATAGGTTAAAAATAATTACTATATACATCCTTAAATGGGGAGACAGCTCACTTGAAGTGCTGCCAGAGAAGCATGGGGATCCAAGTTTAGTTCCCAGAACCCATGTGAAAACTCTAGGTTGGAGGCATGAGTTTGTGGCCAGGGCTGAGGAAGCAGATAGGAGGATCCCCTGGGCCTTTCTAAGCAGTGATTCTAGCCTCACTGAGTCCCAGGTCAATGAGAGAACTGTTCTAAAACGCAAGGTGTGTTGGCTTAACCATACATGCCATAAATCCCAGCTTCTCTCAGGAGGCAGAGGCAGGAAGATCTCTAGGAGTTCAAGGCCACACACACACAAACACACACAGAAATGAATATGCTCATTAGACAAGTCAAGCTAGTGTTACATGTTAGCATTGTTTTCATACTCCTTTTTGCTAAGATACAATTAAGGCTCAGTAAGAGTATCTAAATCAAGAGATGTGGGCTTTTTGTATATATGTATATGTATATATGTGAGTGTCTGCATTGCTTACATGCAGTGCATAGAGAAGCTAGAATAGGGCCTCAGATCCCCTAAAACCACAGTTACAGGACACTGTGAGCTGCCACATGAGTGCTGGGAACTGAACTTGTGTCCTCTGTAAGAGCAGTCAGAGCTCTTAACCTTACCCCCTTGGTTAACAACTTCTTTAACTTTATTTTATGTGCATTAGTGTTTTGCCTGTGTGTATAAATGTGTAAGGGTGTCAGATCCCCAGGAAATGGAGTTACAGGGAGTTGTGCGCTGCCATGTGAATGCCGGGAAGGGAACCTGGGTCCTCTGTAAGAGCAGCCAGTGCTCTTAACTGCTGAGCCACCCTTCCAGCCCCAAAGCTCTTAGCCCCTAAACCATATCTCCAGGCCATCTTTTATTTGTTTTTGAAGATGATTTTATATAGCCACACTGGGCCAACACCAGTGTAATTTAGGCTTGAACTAATCCTCCTGTCTCTGCCTCCTAAATGCTGAGATTACATAGCATTATTTATAAAACACAGAAGTCTGATTTAACTGAGATATAAATATGATCCCAGTATTATGTTGCAAATTTCTTGATATAGACAAGATACTGAAGTAAAATTTCACACACACCTTTACTCTCTCAACATCTTAATCTAACTACAGGTGTGTATGTGCATGACATATGTGTGTGTGTGTGTGTGTGTGTGTGTGTACATGCACATCATGGCCCAAGTATAAAAGTCAAAATATAACACCCAGGACCAGGTTTTCCTTGCAGCTTTGTGTGGGTTCTTGGAGGGACTCAGGTCATCAGGCCTGTACAACAAGCATGTCTACTTGCTGAACAAATACTTTCTCAGCTAAAAAAAAAGAACTTTGTTAAAAGATACTATATTATTTTACTTAAAATTCAGTATAATGGCTGGGGGTATGGCTTACAACCATAATCACAGTACTTGGAAGTCTAAAACAGAATTATAGGAACTTTGAAGCTAGCCTCAGTTAACCAGCAAATACCAGGTCAACCATAGCTACATAGCATATCAAAAACAAACAAACACACAAACACACCTGCTCCAGAAAGAGAGAGGGCTTACCATGTACTCTGAAGGAGCCATAAACTCAATCGTAGCATTCTGAACTTCCGGTCTTTTGTGAGGTTCTCCATAAACTCTGGTTAAAGGGTTGTACATGAATTCTTCAGGAACTGTGCAACACAATTTATTAATAAAAAGATTAATTAAATACCCTACAGCTTGATTTTCATTAATTTAGGTATTGTGACTGTCCCCAGCACCCAATGTCCTGTCTAAATCCATACTGATTCTCAAGTAAGCTAAAAAAGATGATTAAAAACCCTTAACTGTAGGTGTTTTCCTAAATCTCCCAATTGTGTAGACATTAACCGCTGACACAGAAAGCTGCTCCCAGACAGTGAAGGTGCAAGTGTTTCAGAATAAAGCCATGAGGAATCAGCAAGTTTCATCAGCACCAAGTGCTTCTCTACAACACTAATTGCCTCTACTTACAATTTGCTATGCTCAGAGTATGTTCGGAATTAGCTGTCACTGAACCTAGTTTCCCAGTAATTGTTTAAAGATTAAAACCTTAGGCTAAGGGAGTCAAAAAAAAAAAAAAAAAAAAAAGAAAGAAACAAATTCATAAGGTGGTGCTTGCCTGTAATCTCAGCATGTGAGAGACCTAGGCTAGAGAATCACTACCAAGTTAGATGCCAGACTAGGTTACATAGCAAAAATCAAACAAAGGGCCAGCAAAATGGCTCAACGGGTAAGGGTGCTTGCTGCCAAGTTTAAACTGAGTTTGATCCCTGGAACCCACACTGTGGGTGGAGAGGACTGATTCCTACCAACTTGTCCTCCTACCTCCATGTGCATATTGTGGCATACATACCCAACCCCAGAACACACACACACACACACACACACAATTTGTGCATTACAGCACATACACTTAGGATTTTAAAGATGAACTTAATGATATTTTTTTCTTTAATTTTTATAAAGTAGGAAACATACTTGGTTTAGTTTTGTAGCCCAGTCTGGCCTTGGCCTTCTCAAGGGCTCAGATTACAGGCATGTGACACCACATTAAGCTAAGTCTCAACTCTTAATGAAATTTCTTCCAGAAAGACATTTAAAATTTCCCTTCTGTCTTTTTGAGTCAAGGCCTTATGGAGGCAGCCCAGGTTGACATTGAACTCTCTGTATGATACCCAGGATGACCTCCTGTCTCTGCCTCCCAAGTGCAAAGAGTTCACAGAATGCTGTTGGTTATATGATATCTTCAAATATAAATTATACAGAAGTCACTGAGGGAGCGCACCTCTTCAGTTACTGATCACACTGTGTTCAGCTCACCGAGTACTACCCTATTCTGTTCAAAAGCAGTGAGTGAAGAAAGCAGCTATTACTCTATGGGCTTGTTTGTTTTTAATCCTAGGGGAGGGGAATCACACAAAATAATTTCAAAGTAAAAGTATTTCTGGTTAGAGACAGTTTAGCTGGCAGAGTGCTGGCCCAACAGAGGAGGTCCTGGGCTCCATCTCCAGCATCCCATAAACTAGGACCAGCAGCATTCGTCTGTACCGCCAACACTCAGGAGGTGGAGGAAGCTCGAGGCATCCTTAACTGTACAGTGATTGAGACTACTCAAAATAAAACACAACAAAAATCTTACCCCACACTGTAAACTATTCCATTCATATGCTCAATGTAATAAATATAAAGTATGGTCTCAAAATGCTAATTATCCCATTTCTGTCTCAAGGTATGTATATTTCTAAGTATAAAGGTATAAGAAGTTAGTGTTAGCGATCTGAACTAAAGGACTGATTGTCTGTATACCAAGTAAATGAAAGAGCTATTTTTCTTTGAGACAGGCTCTCACCATTACTATCAGACTTGTGAGTGGCTAAGATTACAGGCTCATGTGCTATCTCTGTCTCCTTCTCAAGACAGGGTCTCCATGTAGACCAGGCTGGTCTCTCATTCAGAGATCTACATGTCTCTACCTTATGAGAACAGAGATTAAAATGGTGACCCACCATGCCTGATTCGCTTGTCATTTCATATTTTTGTTATCTGGTTTCTCTATATATTACAAATAAAAATTAGAAAATGCTTTAAGAGGCTAGAGACAGCTCATCCATTAAGTGTGTATACTGCTCTTGCAGAGGACCCCAATTCACTTCCCAGCACCCATGTCAGGCAGCTCATAACCACTGTAACTCCAGCTGCAGAGGGATCAGATGCTTCTGTCCTCCAAGGGTACCTGTATCCATCAGACACACACCTACACACATCCACATAATACAAATATGGGCTTTTTTTCTTTGATTTTTTCTTCTTTTTTTAAGTAATTATTTATTCTATGTTCACTGTAGCTGTCTTCAGACACACCAGAAGAGGGCATCAGATCCCATTACAAATGGTTGAGAGCCACCATGTGGTTGCTGGGAATTGAACTCAGGACCTCTGGAAGAGCAGTCAGTGCTCTTAACCTCTGAGCCATCTCTCCAGCCCCCTTTGATTTTTTTTCAAGACAGAGTTTCTTAGTATAGCTCTGGCTGTCTTGAAACTTACTCTGAAGACCAGCTAGCCTTAACTCAGAGATCCACCTGCCTTTGCCTTCTAAGTGCTGGGATTAAAGGCATGTGCCACCCAAACAAGTCAAAATATGTGTACCACCCAAACAAAAATAAGTTTTCTTTTGTGTTTCAAATGTTAAGAAATGTTCCCAAAAATCGTACCATCATTGACTCGATAACATAAGTTACACTTCCACCGTCTTTGATCCAGAAAGCTGACGAAGGGGTTAATGTAGGTCCTGCATGACCGGCATCTCACAATTGTACTGGAGGTGACCACGGGCAACTGCTGAAAGAACAAAGCTGAGGTGTTAACCCATCCCTTCCAAATGACTAGTGAGATTTCAACTTTGGAGCAAAACCTAGTACAAAAAGTGTGGGCACTGAGGCTCACACTTAGGGCCTCCGTTCTAGAGGAAGATGCAGGAGGGCAGCGGCAAGACTGAGGCCAACCTGGGCTACAAAGCAAGAACTAATTTTACTACATGTGGGTGGTATCGCAAGAAAATGCAACTATTACAAAGGAAAGAGGTACACTGTTCTCTTTTCATTAGACAGGCCTGACCACACAGTTTCAAAGTCAGCATCTCAAATAATCCTCCTGTCTCAGCTCCCAGGAAAGAAAGTACATTCTAAAACAATGAAAAATGAAACTGTTACAGAATTTTAATCTTATGTTGAGGCCTACTTAATTAGCTGGGTGGTGGTGGCCCATGCCTTTAATCCTAGTTCTTGGGAAGAGGCA
The DNA here is from genome assembly GCF_963924665.1 of Micromys minutus. NCBI lineage: Eukaryota > Metazoa > Chordata > Mammalia > Rodentia > Muridae > Micromys > Micromys minutus. The sequence continues at coordinate 4,734,902 of NC_137979.1, forward strand.
GAACTTTCTGTGAGTTCCAGGCTAATCTGATGTGCAACATGAATTCCAGGACAGTCAGCGCTACCCAGAGAAAAAACCCTGTCTCAAAAAACCATTTTTGAAAAATATTTACGGGTTATCATCTATGCTAAGAGTCCTGGGTCAGGGATCTGGCCTAGTGAGTCACTGCAGTAAAAGCTTGACAGGCTGCATTTGATTCCCAGAGCTCATGCAAAAACTGGATGGTGTGGCAAATATCTTTAACCCAGCAATCCTGTGGTGGGGTAGGAGGGAAACACAGGACAATCACTCAAACATTCTGAGGCCTGCTAGCCCAGAGTTCACAGCAGAAACAAGAGTGAGCCAGTCTCAGTAAGGTTGGAAGGTGAGACCTGACTCTCGAAAGCTGTTCTTACCTCCATCTGCATTTGAACTCATATCTACATCATACACACAGACAATAACAGAAAAATAAAAATGTTCAGTCTCAACATCAAATACTTCAATAAGAGAAGCTAAGCACTGTCAAGCATACCTGTAATTCTAAGTACCTGGAAGGCTGAGGTAGGGGCATTCTTAACAGTTCAAGGCCAGTCTGAGCTATAACAAGCAGCAGGCCAGGCAGGGCTATTACTCAGCAAAACAACATCTTTAAGCAAATAAATGCAAGTAATAAGGGGTTGGGTAGTCTAACTCAGGTGTGCGGCACCAGTCTACCCTGCATGAAACTTTCATCATAATCCCCAATATCACAACTGAAATCAACCCATCAAACAATAAAATCCTACCACTCACACACTGTGATCACATGTTTAGGTTCTAGATAATTAGGACATAAGTGATCTTCATTTTTTAGATTATGGAACAAATCTTATTTTATTTTATTTATAATGTGTGAGCAGCAACTTCTTAGAGCCTTCACTCCAGGAGCAGCAGGGTCAGGAAGCTAGGATAAACTATTTTAATGGTAATTTACAACTTATAAATACTCGAAGCCATCCCATCTCGGTCCCGAGTGTGCACCACCAAGCCTGCATCGCTCCTTTTAGTTCTGCCCATCTACATAGCATCCCTTGGATTTTAATAGATTTTAATCTATTAAATAGATTTTAATAAATTTTAATCTTAACTTGTAATAGAAGTGTTGGTTGACTTAGAAATTTAAAAAGAAAACTGTCACAGAACAGACTTTGTATTCATTCTTACTTTGTTGCAAAAATACTTTACCACCTAGATAATTTCCACATCTACTCTCTCTAAAGAAGCTTACCACTGGGCTGGCTGTGGTGGCACACACCTTTACACCTGTTAATCCCAGGACTCAGGAGGCAGAGGCAGGAGGATCTCAGTGAGTTCTTGAGATCCTCAGGATCTTTTTGTAGCCAGCCTGGTATACAAAAAGGGCTTCAAGACAGCCAGAGCTGTTACACACAGAAATCCTGCCTCAAAAAACACATACACATACACAGAAAGAAACATACCACTAGATCCTTGAAAGGGTGGAGCAGCAGCCCCAAGGGAAGCTTGGCTTTATTCAGTAAGGCTTGAGTCTGGGGGACGCTAGTCAGTGTGCATCGAAATAACCTGTGGGGGAGAAAAAAGTACATGTCAGTTGCTGCTTTCGTAATTTCAGGACAAAAAAGAAAAAGATAAACAGTGCCTATCTTAATACTCTTATTAGATCAGATTACAAATGAATTATAGACCTTTTAAATTTTTATGTTAAAATACTTAAATTGCCACGTGTGACCACACATAACTACAAATCGAGCATCCACCACAGTGAGACTATGTTTTCAGAAACTAGCCATAGGCTGGGCAGTGATGGTGCACAAACACCTTTAATCCCAGCACTCAGGAGGCAGCAGCAGGCCGATCTCTTTGAGTTCCAGGGACATTACACAGAGAAACCTTCTTAAAAAATAAACAAAAAGAATAGGTTCATCTGACTTCTGGGTAACAGTCTGACTAGTAATTAATCTTACCTTGAAATTAATAGGTGATGACTCAAATCCTCAAACAAAAACTTTTTAAAATTAATTTCTTAACGTATTTATTATTTCTTAGGTAGGTTTTGATATGCTACCTAGGCTGTCTTGAACTTCTAGGCTCAAGTGATTCTCCTACAACTCTACCAAATAGCTAGGAGCCCACCACTGCACCAGGTCAAAGTTTATTGAAGAGCAGTCTTACTAAGCTTTTAAAAATATTATTTCAAAATTACAAGTTGTATAATTCTTGAGTCTTTACAATATACATTTAATTTATTTATGGAATAAAGAGTTGAGTATAATGTCTTGAAATCTGGGAAAGTAATTCAAGGGGAATAAAATCTGAAGCCAGGCTGGGTGTTGGTGGTACATGTCTCTAACTCCAGCACTTGGGAGGCATAGAACTCTATGAGTTTGAGGACAGCCTGGTCTACAGAGTTACAGGACAGTGTCTCAAAACAAACAGACCAACCTAATCCCTGTTCTCTAGAATATAGCTACACTGATGATCATGAGTATAAAATTCTTATTAGAGCCAATAAAAGAGACAAGCAATTCAAGAGACATAAACCCATTCTCTTCTTCCCTCCTCTTTTTCTTTTTAAAGTACCAGGTAAAAAAGAACAGCAGGCCATGCAAGCTGCAATTCGTATAAGCTGCCATGCTACTAGCTGGCCTGGATGTCACACAGGGTGGACAGGGAGTATTATGGCTGGGAGAAAGCTTCGGAGAACAGTAAGGAACGTGCGGTAAGAATAGGGGTGAGAGAAGAGATGAGTCACACTTTTCAGGGCTATTCTAAAAACGGGCAGACTTAGGAATCAGCATGGCTGTACTCTGTAAGAGATAGCCAACTCCATTCCTTAACTTAGAACATGCAAATTTCAGGTAAGCAATAACAGAGTCCTATCTTAAACAGTCTGCCTGGACCACTCATCCTCAACACCTAAAGCAGCATACCAGACAACCTAAGAACACAGATACTAACATGTTTATAAAAAAAGAAAAACAGTTTTTGAAGCCTTACTCTGGGTTACAGTTGAGTTTCTGGATGTCTTCAAGCAAATTTGGGACTGGAGGCTGCAATGGTGTCGAAGGAAGCATGTTCCTTTCTTGAAGAAGATTGACAACTCTTAGACCCTCTGGCTGCAGACTTAGTCCACTCATGCTTGCACTTAAATGATTAGCACCTAAGGGAGTCTACAGACAGTTTCAAAGTGAGTAACTTTTGTATGTATGTAGGGCTTGGCTAGGGTCTAGAGAAATATGCAAGTACAGAGCATTATGAAATATTCATTATTCTTCTAAATGGTTATAAAATATTCAAAATACCTTTAAAAACTTACTTCATGTCTATATCTTGAGTGAAAACATAAGTTTACCTGAGTAAAGGCCTGGGGGCCACGTGGGTAATTCAGGGAGGAGGGCGGCGTCCCAGCCACAGGGGGCGCGGTGTTCTGGTAGCCTGGTGGTAGGGAAGGGTATGCATATCCCACACTCCGGCTTGGTTTGGGGTTCTGATTAACAAGCTGTGGTGTTGCTAGAAACAAGGGAACTTTTAAGTTCTAGTTTATATCCTAGATGCTTAAAATAACAGTGATGATCCATTAAATTATGAAAGTTATAACTTCAGCTTTTGAATTAAAGTTTCATTTATCAACTTAAAGAGAAACAATCATTAGTAACAAGAGCATGATCTCAATCTAGTAAATGTAGACTATAACCATAAACACACAAAAAAGTTTAGCATGGTTAATTTACTTCCGTATTATATAACACATTTTCAGATTAAATTTTCTTTAAAAAAAACTTTTGAATATATCGTAACTGTAACCTAGGGACGTAGGGACATGAATTTAAATATGTATAACCATTAAAGCGCAGCACATAAGGCCTAAAGCTCCCATTCTAAAAGGATGAGGAGACTAAATGTCTGGAAGTAAAAACATACAGTGTTGAGATGTACATAGCATCAACTTTCTTCTCTTAGTTCCCTACAGTGAACACACATCACTTCTATAATGAGAGAAGAGAAACACTCATAGCATCTCACCCAAGAAGCCACCTCCTTCGATTTCGTCGTAAGTACTATGAGCCACCATAGATCCATTATTGGCATTTGATGTAATACCTAAAAAGGAAATTCACCAATAAGATTGAAATAAGAATGAATGCTATAGCTTCTTCAAGAAATGAACTATCCAAACATTTAGATAACCTTTGAAAATGTCAAATGTTACAAGGTACAGTGGCACATGCCTTTAATACACACCTTTGATCCTAGCACTGGGAAGGCAGGAGCAGGTAGACCTCTGTGAGTTTGAGGCCAGCCTGGTTTACATAGTGAGTTCCAGGACAGCCAAGGGTACATTAAAAAATCCTATCTCAAAAACAAAACCAATACAAACACAACAACAAGTCTAGTTAGAGACGGCTCACCAGTTAAGAGCACTTCTCCAGGACCTGAAGTAGTTCCTAGAACCTTGTCTCAAATGCCTGTAACTCCAGCTCCAGAGGGGAATCTGGTACTCTTTTCTTGTGTCTGAGGGCACTGCACATATGTGCACATACCCACACATATAGACACACACGAAGAAGTAATCCAAGCAAATCTTTAAAGATGTCTGATAGCTCAGGTCAAGCCTGACGGATGAACTGAGTTGACTACTAGGAATAAACCAGCTCCTACAAGTTGTACTCAGCACACACACAAATGTAATAAGTCTATTGTAATTCTTTAAAAAGTTGAACACATTCATAGTCCTAGCACTTTGGAGGTGGAGATATGAGGATCCAGAGTTTAGGGTCATCCTTGGCTACACAGTGAAGCTAGCAAGGGCTGGCTACATGAGAACCCATCTCAAAAGAGACAAAAGATACACGCAAACAGCCAAACTCTCAAAAAGCAAATGCTGACAACAATGTGGGAAAGCAGAACACTTCCACACTGCTACTGGGAATGTAAAACAGTACATTGTTACAGAAAAGTATCCAAGTGCCTCAAAAACAAATATTAGGAATACTGTAATTAGCATATATGGGATCAAGTTAAAGTATGCAGCAATGAATGAACAGATAAAGAAACTGAGGTGTATCTCCACAATGAAATATCAGCCATAAACAGGATTATGAATGCGATGTTAAATGACAAAAGCCAGACACAGAAAGAGATTAGTATATATTTGTATACACTCATTCATACAGAGACTAAAAGAACTATCTCAAAGAATGGAAGAGAAAAATTGTGACCAGATGACGGTAAAGGAGTTGGTTAACAAGAACAAAATAAGTGTTAGGAAAATGGCTAGAGTTCTACAAAACACGAGGGTGACTAAGTTAAAAAACAATTACAGTGTTTCAGAATATCTAGAAGGCCTTTGTTTGAGACAAGATCTCACTATGCAGCCCAAGCTGGCTTCAAACTAAAGATTCTCTTGCCTCAGCTACCAAGTGCTGACAGGCATGCACTACTATGCCTTGTTTAAAAGAGGTGCTTATAAATAAATGTTCACCAAGCAAAGGAATGTCAAGTGCTTGAGATGGCAGGTACCTAACTATCTAATTCTTCTTACTAGATGGATCATCACTTATTACACACCCACTAAACCATCACACTCCACTATAAATATGTACCTTAAGTAGTAATTTTAAAAAGCCCAAATGTGAAAATAAACATGTAAATGAAGGCGGAAGAAGAGCCAGGAATATATATGAGTGGTTGAATGACTGCTTAGCACACACCAGCCCCTAGGTTCAATTCCCAGCACCCACTTAGTGGCTCAAACCTGCCTATAACTTCAGTTGTAAAGAACTTGAAGGGCTTCTGGCCTACCTGAGCACCAGACACGCATGTGGTGCACACATACATGTGGATACACTTACACAAACACATAGAATGACAAAAGGTGTGTGTGTGTGTGTGTGTGTTTAAAGGAAGTTTCTGGCTGGCTACAGCACAATAGTAGAGTGTTTGCCTAACACACACAAGTTCCTGGGTCTGTGGCTGGTGCTGCAAAACAACAAACAAACAAAAGCAAATAATAAATAAATAAATAAATATTTTGCTTTTTGAGATGGGTATCATCATGAACCTTATACTAGCCTCTAAGTCAGACTCTTAATCACTGGGATTACAGGTAGGTGTGTGCCACCAAATACACAAATCTTTCAAATAACTCAGATGTGGCTGTAGCTTTATATAAAAGAAACATGAGCCTTGGAAGGAATCGTTTCCCCCTACAGATCGAAGAAGGATTCTAAAATATTCTAATACTAATATACTATAGAGACGCAATTCTAAGGTACGGGACGCAGACCACATTCTCACTCTTCCTGCCCTGAGCTGAGATTCTGAGCCTTCGATTCTCTTACCTTCTTGATTGACAGCTGAGTTAAGTGACGGTGGGAGTGCAGCCCTAGGAGGTGTTTTCTGAGGCATGGGGCCCCGGCTGGAAGGTGGGCCAGCAGCTGGAGGGGGCCCAAGAGGAGCTCCTGGCTGAAAAGTGGGAGGCAGAGGTGGATTCTGTAAGGGAAGTGCAGAACCTATGGAAACATGGGTTTTTCATGTCATGTAAGAACTTAAGACAAAGGTTCCCAAAAAAAAAAAAAAAAAACAAACTCTACTAAAACCAAATAGACTTCTAAATTAACACTTTAATAAAAATAGCCATCAATAAATTAATAGAAATATACTAACTTCTTGAATTTGTACCTCTATGTGCAGTCTATGTTTTCTTTCTTTCTTTTCTTTTTTTTTTTAAAGAAAACAGAGTACACTGTTCACTGTCACTATCTTCAGACACACACCAGAAGAGGGCATCAGATCCCATCACAGATGGTTGTGAGCCACCATGTGGTTGCTGGGAATTAAACTCAGAACCTCTGGAAGAGCAGTCAGTGCTCTTAATGGCTGAATGGTCTCTCCAGCCCAATTATCTGTCAGTTCTTAAAGCAATAAAAATAAACCAGTCACCCATAATCTCAGCATTCAGGGGGCTGAGAAAAGAGGACCAGCAAACTAGAAGCTACCTGGGCTACACAGCAAGACCCGGTTCCTATAGAACGTACATACATTAGCACCAAATCACTTCTAGGGTAATAGAATATTCTGATTATCTTTTTCATTAACTGATCATAAAAACATTGAGAGTCAATAAAATAATAAGAGTAAACTAAAATAAATAAAGTTTGCCAATTTTATCGTATCAAATTTGCACTTAAAAAATACAGGGGCTCACTATATTGTACAGGGCAGCCTCAAACATGATATAATCTTTATGTCTCAGTTTCCACATACTGGGATTACCAGTGTGTGCGATCCAAAACTAGAGTATTATGTTAATTCTCCCATTTTTATTTCACATGTTTGGTTTTACCTGGTCTGACCTGTTAAGAACCCTCTCTTGGTGGTTCTCTCATGGCATTAAGGGAGCTCCTTCGAGCTTTTCTCTAATAGATCCACACTTACTCTGCTTAAAAGTGAGATTATGCAGTGCTGGCACACGCCTCTAGTCCCAGCACTCAGGAGGCAGAGGCAGGCAGATTTCTGAGTTCAAGAGCAGCGAGGGCTACACAAAAATACCTGTTTCCAATCAATCAATCAATCAATCAATAAGGACAAAAAGAAAGATGGCGCTTTCTAGTGACTCATGTGCTGGGGTTACTAGTCATGTATCCCCACACCTGGGTTTCCAAGACTTAAAACCTCATTTTTTAAATAATTACTGACACAGCTAATATATTTTACCTACAGTACACCTATATTTTATAAAATCAAAGGAACAAATGTAGTCAAATATGAAAAATTTGAAAAAGTCATTTTAATACTGTTAATAAACCTTATTGGTATTAGCGAGGATTAATCAATCAGTGGTGCACTGGAAAAGTAAAGATAAGATTGCTGGACTGCAACTCCCTTATCAAGAAAGCACCCACACATCTATGACAATCCACACAATTCAAAAGAACATAGGGCAAGGTGCACTCCCAACTCAGCATTAAAAACAATGTCTGACACTAGAAAATGTCTAACCACAAAGTTCTTATGGCTTAATGTTTAACAAAACACAAGTTAGAACCAAAAAAAAAAAAAAAAAAAAAAAATGTATTTAAAGCCAGGTGGTGGTAGTTCACACCTTTAATCCCAGCACTTGGGAGGCAGAAGCAGGTGAATCTCTGAGTTCAAGGCCAGCCTGGTCTACAGAGCATGTTCCAGAACAGTCTGGTTTACACAGAGAAATCCTGTCTTGAAAAACAAAACAAAACAAGAAATAAAAAACTTTACAAGTTAGCTTATAGTTGCTTTCCATACCTTTTAGAACATTTCTGGATTCAGAATGTGTCATACTTCATAAAAAGATTTTTTTAATGTTTTTTAAAACATTTCTCTATGTAGCCCTGGCTGTGCTAGAATTCTCAAGAGACACACCTACTCTGCCTCCGAAGTACTGGGATTAAAAGTGTGCACCACTGACTCAGCATAAAAGAGACGAGGTAACTCCTACTTCTTCACTGCTGGGCACTGGCTCCGGAGCCAGGCACATGCCAGGCAAGTAAAGGTCATCAGCACCTATTTATGACAGCAAGGGTCAGACTTCTGCACTTGCTCTTTTCAGCTAACTAAAGTACGGGTGAGACAAGACGGAAAAAAAACCCAGAACATAGAATGTGAGGACTAGAAATAGTATAACTTAAATAGAGGATTTTTGAGTATGCTTTCTTTTAAATTTATTTTTATGCTTTTACTTAGGTATATGTGTGTATGCATTTATGTGTGTGCGTGTATGTGTGTGCGTGCATGTGTGACAAGTGTTTGTACATGCTCACTGTTCAAAAGATGGCACTAGATCTCCTGGAGCTAGAGTTCCCAGTGCTGGAAACCAAACTGTCTTCTGGATGGAGGAGCAGTAAGCACCCTAACCACTGAGCAATTACCCTAATTCAGTCTGTTTTGTCCCCTCCAAACACAGGCCAGTGAGATGGCTCAGCAGGGAGAGGTGCTTGGTAACAGGCCTCACAACCTGAGTCCCTTTTCTTTTTTAATTTGTGTGTCTGTGTTTAGACAGGGTCTCACTGGGTAACTTGGGCTGGGCAGAGGCTCACTGTATAGGCAAAGCTAGCTTCCAACTCAAGAGATTTGCCTGCCTCTGGTATTAAAGGGGTTTGCTACCACTTCTAGACATTAAAAAAGAAATTTTAATGGCAATTATTTTCGGTTTATGCTCCTGGAGATAGAACAGATAGACAGTGCTTCTTAACCCATTGAGCCATCTCAGTGTGCATGAGTTTGAGACAGGACCTCATTCTGTACTCTAGGTTGGCTTTAAACTCCTGGCAATCTTCTGGCTTATCTCCAAGCTACCAGTATTACAAGTATGAACTGCCACACGAAGTTTGATAGTAAGTAGTTTCTAGTTTCAGACTCTCAGGTTGAGAACATAGACATGAAAGTTGAGATTGTTTGGAAACCATACATTTTAGTTTCATATTCACAGTTTACAGAGTCTGCCCACATTCTCTCTCTAGAGATAGTCTTAGCAGGCTGGTCTTGAACTATGATTCTCCTGCTTCAGCCTACCAAGTGCTGGGATTACAGGCTGATGCTGCTATACCTACCTTCTCAACCCCTTTTTTATATGGGAATGTCCAAAGTTTCAGGACTTTTTTAAGTTTTTCTAACACATCTATGCTGGAGTCAAAGTGTTCTCCCTCAGAGCTTGCCTTAGGCCAAGGAAATTTTAGGTTATCGATCATGTGCTTTTATCACCAAGGCTGTGCTTACATTTATATGTTTGTTTCTGAGACAGGATCTCACTGTGTAGTCCTGGCTGGGCTGGTATAGAGCTCTACCTGCCTTTGCTCCTCAGTGCTGTGGTTGACTGTTTTCTTGAGACGTTCCCTAGGATGATGATGATGGCACCACTGTCACCACCACCAAATCCTAGACTTGTAATCTTCCCGTCTAAGCCCTTTCAGCAACCAAGAAAATAGATAAAGTAGTTTCTCTTTTTTTAGATTTATTGTTGTTGTTATTTGTGTTTGTACATGTTTGTGCACGTGCCCAATGGCTGCAGAGGGCACTGGGTTCCCTGGAGCTGCAGTCACAGGCTCTCCAGACTGCTTGGCTTGCTGCACAAGTAGGAAGATCTGCAGGCTGTCCTCGAGACTACAGAGCAAGCACTCTCGACAGCTCAGCCATCTCCCTAGTCCCTGAAAGAGTTTTTACAGAATATTCTTTCCCAAACTACGTTTTTGTTCATTGAGCAAATTATTCAAGTTCCACATTTCTCAGCTGTGAAGAAATTGCTAGGAATTTTTTTTCTTTAAGACAAGACCTCTCACATACAGAGCCCAGTCTATCCTGAAATTCATTATCTTCCTGCCTCAGCTCCCCAAGAGAACTTATACACATGACCCATCATATCCAACTCTGTTCTGCGGTGATGATTAAGTAACAAAATGTAGAAAACTGATGTCACATGGGGCGCTGGCTAATGTGTCCTTTTGGGGTTTTGTGGAGTTTTTAAAAGTTTTTCTTCTTTTTATTTAATGTACGTTTGATACTTGAGTGTTATGCTTGTGGAGTCCAAAAAAATGGCATTAGATCCTCCAGAAGAGCCCCACCTGAGTGCTGGGAACGACCTCAGGTCCTCTGCCAGAGCAATATGCATTCTTAATCATTGTGTAGCCCTGGCAAACCTTTTGTTCCATGTGCTAGGGTTACAGCCATGTGCCACTATGCCCAGAACACTTTATTTATTATTGTGTGCATGTGTATGCATAATGTGAGGGGGCACAGGGAGGAATGCCACACCTGCAAAAAGGCCAGAGACAACTTTCTGGAGTTAACTTTTCTGGCAATTAAACTCAGATCATCAAGCTGGGCTCTGTATGAACATTCTCCTAATTATACAGATATTTCACATGCAGCATGGAGCCCATTAGCTGCTGAAAGTAATCTTTACAGTAGGCAGGGTAGTTCTGGAGGCTGACTGAAGGTCCTTGCACTTACTGAGCACTTACCTGTGACTTTCACATTCCCATCTCCTTGGGTTGGGTAGTGCATGCCTGCAATCACTATATTACTGTTTACTGATTTAAAAAACAAAACAAAAACAGTTGTTTTCTAAAAGGCTAAAGGCTGCAAATATTGAGTCCAAACCTAAAGAAGCAAGCTTTCCATTTCTACATTTCAAACACGCTTCCATGAGTACCTGGCTTTTTGAAGCTGGGTTGAAGTGCAGGGTCTCCAGAAGAAACATACTGATGATCTGCTGTTGAATTTGTACTCCCAGGGATAGCTGGTTGAGCTACATGAGGAAAATGATTAGTCTGTGGTCCTGTGGATGGATAATTATACTGCCAATTCAAAGGTGGGGGTGGGTTGGTTCCAGGAAGAAAGCTACCAGAAGGCATTGGTGTAGCAGCTGGGTTCTGAGAAGTAGGTAGTGGCATTCGGGGAACAGGACCACTATGAAGTGAAGGTGGTACTGGACTGGAAGTCACAAGTGGACTATTAAGAGTCTGTCCAGATCCCTGAGAACCACCATAGTTCGACTGTGCAGAGAATGGATCCAAAGTCTTTGCTGGCATTGAACGAGGGTAGGATCCTGGAAATTGGGAATCATATCCTTGGCTCGATGACACTTGTGAAGACATCAGTGTATTTGGGACAGGACCTTCAGAAGAGATAGAAAAAATTAACCTTGTAAACAAATATAGCAATACATACAAACATGGGGTTAAGAATGTGGTTCATACGAGAGATATTGGGTTCAATACACAGGAGCAGGGAACAAGTATAGCACTCAGAAGACTGATGCAGGATGAATGTAAATTCCAAGATAGACTATGGTACAGTGAGACTCTGCATCAAAAAATCAAAATAAGGAGGCCAGCCACGCAGACACACGTTTTTAATCCCAGTGCTTGGGAGGTGGGGGCCTCTGGGGAACTCAGGTTCTACAACAGCTAGGCCTAAACTGGTTATGGTGGTATATGCTTTTAATCCCAGCACTTGAGAGTCAGAGGCAGGTAGATCTCTGGAAGTTCAAGACCAGCCTGATTTACACACAAAGTTCCAAGTCAGCCAAGGGATACAATAGTAAGAACCTGTCTCAAAACAAAAGACACACACATACACCAAAATATTAAATATTACATTCAGGGACTAGAAAGATGGCTCAATGGTTAAGGGCAATGGTTGCTTTTCAGGAGGACCGAGGTTCAATTCCTACCACCCACATGCTGGCTCAAAACTCAAATTATCAAAATGAACTCCGTCTCAGAGGATCCAATGGCTTCTTCTGAACTCTGAGGGCACCAGACACATGGCATAATGCAGGCAAAATGCCCATACGAATAAACAAACAAACAAACATTAAAGAGAACTTATTAAATTTTTCCTTCAGGTACTGTTATAGCAACAGTAGAGAGAAAGGCTGGGTAGTGGTGGTACACCTTTAATCCTAGCACCTAGGCAGAGGCAGGAGGACCTCTGTGGGTTGGAGGCCAGCCTGGTCTACAGAGCTAGACCAGGGCTACATAAAGAAACCATGTCTTGAAACAAGCAAGCAAGTAAACAAACAAAGCAGAAGAATCTTAAGTCATAGAAACATAATGTGATCTGATGCCCTCTTCAGTCATGCAAGTATACATGCAGATAGAGCACTCATATACATTAAATAAACAAATAAATAAATCTGAAAAATAGAGAAAAGAAAACATATATGGGGGCTGGACAGATGGCTCAGGGGTTAAGAGCACTGACTGCTCTTCCAGAGGTCCTGAGTTCAATTCCCAGCAACCACAAGGTGGCTCACAACCATCTGTAATGAAATCCAGTGCCCTCTTCTGGTGTGTCTGAAGACAGCTACAGCGTACTCATATACATAAAATAAAGGTCAAAGGACCCTTTCACATGGATCAACTAAGTCCATAGGAAAACACAGATAATTACTTTATTACTCTTAACAGTAGCAAAATTAGTTATAAAGTAGCAATGAAAATAATTTTATGGTTACCGGTAGCCATAACATGAGGAAAGTATTAGGAAGGTTGAGAACCACTTCTTTAATTCCAGAACCTGCAAAGCAGAGGCAGTTGGATCTCTGTGAAATGGAGGTCAGCCTGGTCTACAAAGCGAGTTCCTGGTCAGCCAGAGCTATTAAATAGAGGAAACTGTCTTGAAAAAGAAGAAAGAAAAAAAACCACGCAGATGTTAATAGTCACTTATAAAGATATTAATTTGGGGCTGCATAGATGGCTCAGTAGGTAAGAGAACCTGACGTGCAACCATGAAGCTCCGGTTCAGCACCACAGAACAAACCTCCAGCTCTGAGGAATCTTAGGCCTTTTTCTGGCCCCACACAAACAAAGGCACTTGTACCTGCACACACTCACACACGTACAGACTCACACAGACACGTACATACATATAAATAAATAGAATGAATCTAAAATCAGACCATTTATTCAACATAATAGCCACTGGAGTAAGGGAAATGAAACCTAAAACAGTAATAAAACACCCTTAAACCAACCAGGATGGCTAAAACAGAAACGAGGTGCAGCAACAAGTCGGCATACTGTGGGGATATAACCCAGGCGCTACCATTCCTGCTGCATACATTTTAAAGGTATTGCACGGCCTTGCAGTCCCCTTAGTCTGCAGTCACTTTACATAAGTGTTCGGGGCAGCATTACTTACATCTGTGGCACTGCCATGCTCCCTCACATTCTAATAATGGACTAAGCATCCAAAACTGTAGCCAAGTCCCCAATTAAATGCTTCCTTGGTCATGGTGTCTCTTCAGAACAATAGGACAATGACTAAGACAGTAGTTGGTACCAGAGATTGGTGTATTGCTGCAACAGCAACACTACCTACCATGCTGTTTGATGGAGACTCTGGAAGACTGCAGGACTGAGACTAGAAAAGCAGTTGAATACCATAAGCGGGGCTTAACGGGCCATCCTAATAGAAGCATGAAGGACTGTGGGCCGGGAGGAAACTTCAGAGAAGAATGCCAGTAAATAGCACTCAGAAGACTGATGCTTTTAATCCCTAGTCCCAGAGACCATTCTTGTGATATTCTGACAAAGAATCTGGCTGCTTTTGTCCTTTTCCTATAAATTTTCCTGATCTATACAGTGAAAAGGAGCAAGCGAGGCAAGAAGAAATACAACATGTTCAGTTTGAGGAGAAAAAGAGCACCAGGAAGTGTAATGTAGCTAAGCTCAATGCTGGGGAGATAAAAAGTTTAAAGAAAAGCCCAAGGCTGACTGGAAGAAAATGGAGTGGTGACCTCAGGGGAAGACCTAACTCAGCAAGGTTTCCAATTTGTGAATTTATGTATGGGTTTAAAGAATGTGTGGATTTAAAGAAAAGCTTAAGCAGTGAAGGAAACCATCTACAACTGAAAACTGGTGGAAATATAATTGAAGAGGGGCCAAGTTTCAGCAGCATCAAGCAGCTGAATGGTGGGCAGCTTTGGCCACATGGTTCTGGTTTTACAGTAAGGATACAAGAAAGGAGTTACGGGATCTCCCTCTGCCGATGTGTATCAGGAATGTCCCTGTGCATGGAGGCCTAGAGAGACCACGGTATGAGACTGTAAAGATGAAACTTGGATTTCACTGCAGACTCCATGCCAGATTCGTTTAATACTTGCCAAGAAGAACTGAAGATCAGGTGTGAAACCAGCATGAGAGAGAAGAGTGTTGAACAAGCTGAAAGGAGCTGGAGATCTGAAGACCACTGATATCAGACACAGAGATGCAGATTTTCAAGTTTGCCTGGTGGTTTTAGTCTTGCTTTGCCCAGTATTTCCTCACTATGCTATTGTGCACTGTGTGAAGATTATCCTTGTATTTTGCAAATGCTGATTTCTACGCCCTTTTATCTGGTTACAATCCAGACATGACATTATAATGCTTATTCTAAATATCTCCCAACTCAATGTTGTATAAACATTTAATTCTCTGATATATCATTAAAAGCTGATCAGCCAATAGCTGAGCAGAGAAGAGAATAGAACTGGACTTCCGATCCCAGCCAGAGAAGTGGGGGTGGGGAGGAGGAAGAGAGAATTCTCCATGAGAAAATGGTCAAGGAGATACTGTGAGAATACACCCAGAGCAGAGAGAGCCAGACCCGACCTAAAATGCAAGTATCTCTGGATTTTGGCTGGGAGGTAGCTGGATGGAGGATTAAATACATCAACACTGTCCAGCTAAGGTGCTGTAAAACTAGAGTAAATGAACCTTAGAGTCCCTGTCTCATTGCTTTGGGAGCTAGTTGGAATAAAGAAAAAGCTGTCACCTTTAAAATTAACTAACACTTTCTTTCCTCTCTTTTGGGATACAATGATATGTGTCATTGTATGTTGGAAGTATATAATCTGCTTTTATTTTGATCTTATAGAGGCTTACAGTTAAGAGAATCGTATAAGTCTCAGAAGAGACTTTGAACTTTGGCCTTTTGGGGAGGCATGGCCGGTGGTCAAGACAGGGTTTCTCTGTGAAGCCCTGGTTGTCCTAGAACTCAGAGATTCACCTGCCTGTTTCTCCCCAGTGCTGTGAATAAAGGCATGTGCCACTGGCTGAACTCTGTACTTTTAAAACTCTTGAAACAGAGCATAAACGGACTTCTGAAGTTGTACTAAATGCATTTTGCATTATAATATGGCTATAGAAACTTATGGGTGCCAGGGAATAAAATGTGGTGTTTGAATAAGAATGTCCCCATATGCTCATATATTTGGATGCTTAGTGATTAGAGTGGTACTACCTTAGAAGGATTAGGAGGTGTGGCCTTGTTAGAGGAAGTATGTCACTGGGGATGGATGGGCTATGAGGTTTCAAAAGCCCATGACAGCCCAGTTTTCTCTCTTCCTGTGGCCTGAAGATCAGGGTGTGTAGCTCTTAGATACTGTTTCAGTGTCATGTGTGCTACCATGCTTCTTACCATGATAATGTCTAAGCCTCTAAAGCTAAGCAAGCTCCCAATTAAATGCTTCCCTTTTAAAGAGTTGTCTTAGTTATGGTGTCTCTTTACAGAAGCAGAACACTGACTAATAATCTCTAAAATGAGACAAGCACCCCATCAACAGACAAAGGATAACCCAGTAGGATATATCTATCCTATCTATACAATGGGATATGATTTGGTCATAAACATAAAGTGCTGCTAACATATCATAAATGCTATACGCCTTAAATATTACTGTATGTTGGGACTGGAACACAGCACCTGTCTACTATGTATAAGGCCCTGAATTCACTTACCACCACACACACACATATACAATTTTTTAATTCAAAGAAGCCAGACACAAGAGGATCTATTTATATTGCATTGTATAATTAACCTATATACAATGGGGCACTAGAGTGGCTGCTAAAGGGTCTGCCTTGGCTTTGGAGGTAATATATTCTGAAATTTGGGCTACTGAGATGGCTCACTGGGTAAAAGCATTTGCCACGCAAGCTAACAACCTGAAGTTATAACAGTAGAAAACCAACTCATCAAAGATATCTTCTGACCTTCACATATGTGTACCACAGCATGTGAACATGCCACCCAATACAGCACAGGCACCAAAGAAAGAAAGAAGTATTGTTTTCTTTAAATCTGTATACCAATGGCAGGTGTGGTACCTCATGCCCATAATCTCAGAATTCTAAAGACCAAGGCAGAAAGATCTCTATGACCAGAGGTCACCTAGGTGGCAGAGACCCTGTCTCAAAAAAGGAGGCGGCAGGGGTGGGAGTTCCATATTACACACCTAGTCACTGTCATAAAACTATCCCATCCCGTATATGAGATGACCTTCCAGGTTGCCGAAGACACGGGTGCCTAAGAGGGGTTGCCCTTCCCCACGTTTTCTTGCTCTTATGAATCTGGCTGCTCATATTAACTCTTTCTAATGTCCATTATAAATGTTTCCTCAAGTTTTACGAGCTGTCTACTAAATTTCTGTATCCAAGAAGGAGAGTCATGGGATTCACTGACAGAGCCAGTCAGAAGCACAAGTCAGAAACTTTGACTTGCTACTGGCATCTGAAGCAATTTATGGGATAGAATCCTTACGTGACCTCAAGCATCTGGGGTATCTCTGGGTGGATGGGGTCACAAGTGAATAGGACAGGTTGAGTTGTAGTTGTATCCATTGAAGAACTGCATGTGCAACACAGCCAGCATGCAGAGAGAACGCCAGTGTTTGTTCCTTTACTCTTGACCAGTTCTCGGCCCAACACCGACCTCACAGGTACTTGGAAACACCCCCAGTAACATTCCCTTCACATCATTTACCAGGCAATTTATTCCTCCATCATTGTTTCTGCACTCATTAGCTTAAAGCAAGTGGGGGAGGGGCAGCTATTTCTTAAAGTCATTTGTTTCTTTTTATTGCCCATATCCTCATTCCACCAGTAAGACTGCATTTAAGAACCTTAAATAAGCACCAGGAATGGTAATGTACACCTTCGATCCAGCGCTATGGAGGCAGAGGCAGGTGTTCTCTCTGAACTGTAGGCCAGCCTCATCTATATAGTAAGTTCTAAGATAGCCAGCATCACATGATGAGACACTCTCAAAAACCAAATCAATCCAAAAGTAATAAATAACCCAAATACTTTTTCCAGTTTTTTTTAAAGATTTATTTTTATTACTTTAAATTAATGCAGGTGCCCACAGAGGTGTTGGATCCTCTTGGATTTGAGTTACAGGTGGTTGTGAGCTGCTTGACATGGTGCTGGGAATAGAACTTGGATCCTCTATAAGAGCCCATGTACTTTTAACTACTGAGCCATTTCTCTGGGCCCATGGGATTTGGGCTTTTTATTGTCTTTCTTGCTCTTTTTAAAGGGGGGGGGTCTTATATGCCCTTGGTGGCCTTGAATTCATTATGTAGGAGAGGCTGGCCTTGAATTCTTTGACCTTCTGCCTGCCAAGAGCTGGGACGCACATTTTTACATTATTAGCCAAGTAGTAATCTGTGGCTCTATGGAGGACAGTATGAGGAAATTGTGAAAACAGAGGCTTTCTTAGAAGAGACATAGTGACTATGGTAACTGTTTTAGTTAGGGTTTCCTTTGCTGTCAAGAAACACCATGACCAAGGCAAGCATTTAATCGGGGCTGGCTTACAGTTTCAGAGGTTCAGTCCATTATCATCAATGATGGGAAGCATGGCAGTAGGCAGGCAGCTATGGTGCTGAAGGAGCTAAGATTTCTATATCTTGATGGGAAGGCAGCCAGGAGAAGACTGTCCTCTGCAGGCAAGAGAGGAAGGTCTCTTTCACACTGAATGGAGTCTGACCATAGGAGTTCTCAAAGCCTACCTACACAGTGATATACTTCCTCCCATGAAGCCTCCTAAAGTGCCACTTCCCATGGGCCAAGTATATTTAGACCACCACACTCATAACAGAAAACATTTAATTGCAGCTGGCTTATGGGTTCAAAGGTTTAGTCTATTATAATGGCAGGAAGCATGAAGACAGCACAGACATAGCAATAAAGGAGTCAAGAATTCTACATCTGGATCCACAGGTAGCAAGAGAGAGGTGGGCTGGAGAGATGGCTCAGTGGTTAAGAGGACTGACTGCTCTTCCAGAGGTCCTGAGTTCAAATCCCAGCAACTACATGGTGGCTCACAACCATCTGTTATGGGATCCAACGCCCTCTTTTGGTGTGTCTGAAGACAGCTACAGTGTACTCATATACTTAAAGTAAATAAGCATTTAAAAGAAAAAGAAGAGGAGGAGGAGGAAGAGGAAGAAGAAGAGGAGGAGAAGAGAGGCACTCTGGACCTAGCTTGAATATCTGAAACCTCAAAGTCCACCCCTGTTAACACACTTCCTCAAC
This sequence comes from Micromys minutus, assembly GCF_963924665.1. Taxonomy (NCBI): domain Eukaryota; kingdom Metazoa; phylum Chordata; class Mammalia; order Rodentia; family Muridae; genus Micromys; species Micromys minutus. The sequence goes on from NC_137979.1 coordinate 4,753,741, forward strand.
AAAGCTACCCACTATGATGCTATGGGGAACATTCATAGATGATAAGAATGGATGTAATGGCATACATCTATAATTCTAACACCTTGATGGCAGAGGCAGGAGGATCCCATCAATCCAAGGAAGGTGAGCCACTTCTACATACAGTGGCATAGGCCAATCATGGCTACACAGTAAGATTCTGTTCTAAGAGGAAATCAGAGGGAGGAGCATACATTTAGATACACACATACATTCAGGCCAGCTCTGGCAACTTAGCAAGACCCTATCTCAAAATAAAGTTTTTAATGGGGGTAGAAATGCATGGATATGTAAGCTCCATTATAGCATGTTTATTAGTTATGTGAGACTATGTGCTCAATCTCTAACAACACCAAAACAAATAAACAAAAACCCCACTAATATAGATAACTTTTAAAATAATTGATGTCTTATTATTCTCCAGTAAATCAAACATAAAATTAAAAGAATACTCTGATAGCATTATATAATTAATATAAAAATTATGACTCAAGTTTTCTTCCTAAACCTACTAAACAGCTAAGAACACGCGGAATTAACTGCCTCTTTTGCATTAAAGTCCATGTAGAAGAAAAGGCTGGTGCTGGAAGTTCAGGTCTGTAACTTGGGAGGCTGAGGTAGAAGAACCACACATTCAAAGCCTATGCAGGCTACAAAATGAGCCCAAGGGCAGCCTGAACAACTAATTGAAAAATACAGATGGTGCAGATGTGCTCACTGGTACAGTGAATGACTGCCCAGTACACCTGAGGCTCTGAAGTCAACCCCCATGATAATAAACAAATCCTCATAATAAACAAACAAAGCAGAAAGGAAGCAGATATATTCCAAATGGTTTTCCTTAAAATTCTAAGTAGGATAAAGACTGAGGACCTTCTTATTCTGAAGCCATTCATTCAATAACACATTATATACGGAACCACACTATTTAGCAGACAGTTTATATCAGCCAACTACTACATATGAACCTAAAAGAATGACTAATCTAAAAGTAATTTGGGAGGTGGGAGAGATGGCCAAGCACTGGCTAATCTCTCTCTTTTTTTTAAGATTTATTTTATGTATTTATTGTATGTATTTATGTATGTACTTATTTTATGTATGTAAGTACACTGTAGTTGTCTTCAGACACACCAGAAGAGGGCATTAGACCCCATTACAGATGGTTGTGAGCCACCATGTGGTTGCTGGGAACTGAATCAGGACCTCTAGAAGAGCAGTTGAGCAGTCGGTGCTCTTAACCACTGAGCCATCTCTCCAGCCCCTAAGCACTGGCTACTCTTAACAGAGGACTTGGGTTCAAGTTCCTGCACCCACTCAGCAGTGCACAACCGTCTGTAGATTCAGCCCCAAGGGATCTCATCTCACATTGTTAATCAACATACATGTTTCACTTGAAGAATGTGTCAAAGAAAACAAAGGAAAGAAAGCTGTGCCAGCATATACCTATAATCTCAGCACTGTGAGGTGAAGGTCAGAGGATCAGGAATTTATGGGAATCGTTGTTACATAATTGGTTTGAGGTTTGAGGTCAGCCTAGGCTATATGAGACCCAGCCTCAAAAAGCAAACCAAAAAGGGCTGAGGATGTAAAAGCACTTAGTGCTCTCCCAAATGACTGGAGTTCAGCTCCCAGCACCCACATCATGTAGCTCACAACTCCTTGTGACTCCAGCTCCAGGGGATTAGACGACCTCTTCTAGCCTCTGATGGTGCATACACACACACACACACACACACACACACACACACACACACACACACACACACGTGTTTACAAAGCAGGGGTGGGGTGAGTTGAGGCTGTAGCTCAGCAACAAAGCACTTTTTCTAGCATGTCAAGCTTGGGTTTGCTCCTCAGCACCATAAAACAAAACAGTAACAAACAGAGGAAAGCAAATTCTGAGAATCAAAGTTAGGGTAGGAGCAACTTCCAGAACCACAGACATTTATAAACAGTTCAAGATTTAGTGGCGGAGGGTTTGCCTCACAAGCAATAAGCACCTGTTAGATGCATACACAGTCAGGAGGAAAGAGAGGAGGACTATGAGACTGACAGATAATGGTGACAGGACAGGAAAGTCCATGCTGAACTAAAACACAATACCAACAAGAGTTTAAAAAAGAAATCAGTCAGTTATCCCTTACTTAAAGCTCAGTGGGAAGAGAAGCAGGGAAATAAAGCAAGAAGCAGTCTTAAAATTATCAGCAACTATTTGTTGTAGGAATGGGTATAAAGGAACCAAAAATGAAGACCCTGATCCCCGATTCCCACACTAATTCAAGGATCTGGGTCCTGGGATCAAGGAGAAGAGTAAATAATTAGATATCCACAGTGCTATTGACTAGTGCCTGAGAGCGCTATAACAGAACAGTCCTAGTTCCTGTTAGTCTCCCTCTAACAGCATAAACCCAAGCAGTTCAATGGTTACTATTTGCAACAGTGTTACATTCTTGTGTCTTCGTAGTGCTTGGCGCTGAACCTAGTCTTGTACATGCTAAAGAGGTGGTTTACTCTGAGTGTATACTTGGCCTGCAATGTGATGAGTGCTTATAGAGGTCCATAGAGACAACTTGAGCACAGTTACTGCCCATTCTGAAAACAACAGAGCTCAGCCACAATAACCAGTGGGAGAGACTAGACATTTCCCCTATTCACAGCCTGTTTCATGACTAAAGGCCTCCTAAGTAAGCAGCTGGACCATTAAGAGAACTTGCTGCTCTTCCAGATGACCCAAATTCAGTGTCAAGCACCCAGATCAAGTGGCTCACAACTGCCTGTGACTCCAGCTCCAGGGGATCTGATGCCTCTTTTTACTTTCTGAGGGCACCTTCACATTTGTAGCTTGTGTGTGTATACATATATATGTGTGGATATGTATGCATATGTCACACACACAGAGAGAAACATGAATGATGAATGTATGCACATACACACAAAAAAGTATTTTTTTAAGTTGAAAATGTGGGCTGGAGAGATGGCTCAGAAGTTAAGAGCAGATACTGCTCTTCCAGGGGACCCAACTTCAATTCCGAGCCCATGTCAGATGGCTCAATCATCTCAACTCCAGTTCTACAGGACCCAACACCCACCCCCACACACACAGAATGCATGCACATGCAAGCCCACACACACACACACACACACACACACACACACGACTTAAAATAAATTGAACTATAAGTTGAAAATGTGCTCTAATCTTACTATGAATAATCAATACACATTCGATGAACTGAACAGCAAAACATCTGATTCTAAAACTCTTGTTCAACAAAAATGCTATTTACAAAAAGTGTAAGTAAATGTTTTGTGTATATACACCCTGTACCACAGGCCTGCTTGGTGCTCAGAGGCCAGAGAAGGATGGATGCCTACTCTGGAACTGGCGTTAGAAAGCCTTGTGGGCTGCTATGTGGTGCTGAGACTTGAACTCTGCAACAGCAGCAGGTGCTCTTAACCACGGATTCATCTCTTCAACCCCCAAAGTAGTAACTTTAAATGTGCTAGACACTATGTGGGCTCTAAGTTATAGGGCTTTAGGCTGAGGGGCATCAGACATTATTCCATAAAATTAGAGTCTATGGGGTACAGACAGGAAACCCCCTCAGTCTTAGTTCTATATGTAAAAGGTAACTATTACATAAACATTATAAAGAAATCGTGTTAGTAAAGCTTCAGTCTCTAACTGCCTTGGCAGTTGATTTAAACAGCCAGCAAAGATGTGCAATGCTGGAGTGAGCTCTTATCTCCTTTACCCTGACCCTGGCAGCCAGGATGGCATAGTTGTCTTGCAACCTCGCTATCAATTTTTTGCAATGGAAATATGTATACACAAATCATTGAAAACTTTTTAGACAATCTAGGTTGTAATATAACATAACAACATCATATCATAGAGCAAAATGGTTTAGTGTTAGGAATATAGCAGAAAAAGCAACTTACAGAAAATGAAAATAGCCATTCTTGCTAAGTTTTGATTAAATCTAAATGATATAACCATACTGTGACATGTTCACTTATACACATACATTAAACCAACATCTTAAGAATTTTCAAACAGAACTGTCAGGCATGCTCTGAGTTCAAGGTTAGTCTGGCCTACAAAACCCGAACAGAATGGTAAGCAGCAATTACCGATTTGCACGAGTTTGGCATCGATTGCAGCATTCAACTGTTCTCCATTTCACCTCCTCAGCCTACATTCAGTACCACAACCACCACCTAACACAGGAGACCTGCCATTGACTAACAACACTTACATTAAAAACAAACTTCAAAAATGGGCACTGTAGGCTGGGCATGCCTTTAATCCCAGCACTCAGCAGAGAGAGGCAGGCGGACCTCTGAGAGTTGGAGGCCAGCTTGGCCTACATAGTAAGTTCCAGGCCAGCCACAAAAGCTACATAGTGAGAACCTAGAACCTGTCTGTCTGTCTGTCTCTCTCTCTCTCTTTCTCACACACACACACACACACACACACACACACACACACACACACACACAAGAAAAGGTATTATAAGAAACTGAGATGAACTTCTGATGGCACAAGTTTTTAATGCCAGCACTTGGAAAGCAGAGGCAGGTGAATCTCTGAGTTCCAGGCTAGCCTGGTTTACAGAATGAGTTAAGAGATAGCCAGGGCTGTTACACTTGTGCCATCAGAAGAAGCTCATCTCAATTTCTTACAATACCTTTTTCGGGGAGGGGGGATGACAGGCTCTCACTATGTAGCCTTTGTGGCTGGCCCAGAACTCACTATGTTATTCTGCTTCAATAAAACAAAAATAAAGAAAGAAGGTCATTATGAAAGACCAAGGAGAGATGGGAAGCATAAATCATGTGATTATATGATAACCTCAAAAATAGAAAATAATAATAATAATAATAAATCACTCTAACAACCAAGAGCAAAAACAAATTAAAACGGGGAAAGTGACAGCTCAAGCTGTTTCTTCTTACATCGTATCTCTACTCCTTACTTCTGCTGGATGGATCTTGTTCCAGCTGCTGTCACCATGAACCACAATTCATATCTGAATTCCCAAACGGCTCTAAACAATCCACACAGTGCTCTTATGCCCAAGGTCAGGACATAGATGTGCAGCAGGTGCATGTTTGGCTTTGACCAAATTATTAAAGTACATGGAATATGGAAATTCCAGCTCTGTAATCCAAGCATAAGAGGAGCTGAGACAGGAGGATTGCCACAAGGTTCAGGCCAACTGACTGGAGATGAGAACGGAGTGTCTCTAAATAAATAAATATCAGGCCAATTGGAGATAAGATCAAGATGGTGTCTCAAAAAAACAAATAAAAATCAACAAATATCTCCAACACAGCCTGAAATCAACAAATATCTCCAACAGAGTACTGAATACTGATTCAATTTCTGCAACATTTCAAAATCCTGACAGCTCTACTTGCATGTGAGCTTACTGGCACATTTACAGACTGTGTTATTTAAGTGCAATTCACAAGAAAAACCCATACAGGAGACATCTTTAGTTGTTTTCACCTTAAAGTGAATGATTGCATCTTCTGTGCAAATGTCAAGACTCAGAAGAAAATGTAGTTTACATAATCTATTACTATAAACTTAAGAAACAATTTCAGTTAACAACCTGTCAGTAATTCTTAGCTTCTCTTGCCCTGCCCACAGAGCTGCCTACCCACAGACATTTTTAAGTCTTACAAAGAACCCTCTTTGTAAAGAAAACAGTACTCTTCTCTAAATGCATTGTAACCAGCAATTTTAGTCACTGGCTCTTTTCTCCAACTTCACATTGGCACAGTAAGTACTTTAGTATCATTCTCCCGGTCTTCTTCCCATAAAGAAAAGATTTGTAGGCTAATTTGTAAGTAGGCAGAAAATGAGTCTTTATTATATCAATTAAAATAAGCTTAACAAATCACGCTGTAGGAAAGCTTCAGGAATCCTAGAAGAGCTATCCAATTATAAGATATTCTCCCACCAAATGATAAATTATTGTGCCAGATGTATCTCCTAGGGTTCAGAGAGTTGTGACTAACTTACGTTCTAAATGAAGAACGAGGCCCCTAGGAACGAAGCCCTAGCCACCCATCTATTTGGTTCCTCCACAACTGGAAGGAGGCCCAGGGCTTTTCCTATTACTATAGGAAGATCCTTGAAGAAAGATCCCTGGAGAGATGAGCAAGTTCTAAAGGGGTCTGTCAAAGGCGGAGCCATTCATTCATCTCTGCAAACTCATATTAATAAGCACGACCCGCCACCCCCCTACACTTCGAGCCTGCAGACCCGAGATGAACCCTTGCCCTCCAGGACATAGGACTGAGGTGGCGCATAGCGTGATGACACCCAGACACTATGACCTCCATAAGGCAGTTCTGGGAACTGATTTCATCTACGATTCTTTTTCTCCTCTTGTTTATCTCAGACGTTGCATACTGCAGGTGCTTACTGTTTGCAGGCTGAATACCTATAAATACATATGAAACAGTCCCGCCAGCACTGATCTGCAGGTGCACGTCCACCACGGCTCCCGGGGCCAGGCCGTCCTCCGCCACTCCCCGCGGCAGACCCGGCTAGGACTCGTACCCGGCCCGAGCCGTGTCGTCCTCCCCGCCCCCGTGCGGCACTCACCGTTGGTGTAGGGAGACCCCGAGACTGAAGCGGCTCCGTTCTGGGCCTGGAGGCCCGCTGCGGCGCCGCGGGCAGCCGGGATCCTGGGCTGGGCCATGGCGCCCGGGGATCTCAGGGTAGGACGGAGCCTTTGGGGTCGACCGCAGCTCCGAGCCTAAAGCTCCAACAGGAAAGCCGAGGGAAGGGAGCTGAAGGCCGGAGAAGCGAACACGCGGGGGTGGTGCGTCAAAGTCGAGGCATGGCGTCTCGGTCTCTTCAGCCCGCCGGCTGCCACGACCCGGCCTGGGCACGGACAGGCTCCGGAGTCAGGCCGGCCGGGCTGCGAACGCCGGGCTCGGAGGCGGCAGCCGAACCCGGAGAGGAGGGAGGCCCTGGGCGGAGCCGCGGGCCGCGCAGGCACAGTGGGGACACGTGGCACTTCCGGTTCCGGCTGGAGGCTGCGGCCGTGATCTCTGTCCCGGGGGAGCTGCCCCGAGGCCACCTGACGGTCCCGTGTCCAGGCCCGGAGGCCCGTGCACAGACTCGCTCGCCACGTCACTGACTCCCGCCGCCCGCCGGAAGTAGCCTGTGTCACCAGTACGAAAATCCCCGGCGTGGGGAGCGTCACCTTTTTGACGGACCGGGAACCTGAGGGTGGTGCGGACTTTTAGAGTCTTGGGTGGGATAGGAGAGACCCGGCTCCTCTTCCGGGATTCTTGGAGGATTACCTGAGACGTCTGATGTCATCATCTACCGCAGGTGGCTCAGCCGGGGCTATGCCAAGGTGGAGAGGACAAGAGTTTTAAAATGAGATGTTAAAATACGTGTGTATGTCAAAGTGTCATGGGCGGGACGTGGTGGCGATCGGGAGGTCGAGGCAGAAATGTTGTTCTAAGTTCGAAAGCGTCCTAGTCAGGTGAGCCAGGGCTGGAGTAAAGATCCTGGGTCAAGGTTAAAATGTCTGATGACGTTAAGGAGGAAACCTTTTCTTTTCAACTGGAGGATTAAGATTAATTTTGACATTAGCTTCTTCGTAGCATAGTCACCCTGAAGTACATTCACCACACAAGGATCAGCATTCCTCCCTCTCCTCTCCCAGTGTTGATAATGGAATCCAATGTCTTAGGGAAGCCCTCATTTTACCACTGAGCTACGAAACTTCTAACTACAACTATTTAGTTAATATTGATGTTCTGGACTAAATAACATATTTTAAATGGTAATTTTAAACCAGACATGGTATTGTACTCCTGTAGTTCTGAATTCTGGAAGGGGAGGCATGAAGATCTTGAATTCAAGTCCAGCCTGGGCAATTTACCAGGACTCAGTTTCTCAAAAAGGGGTTAGAGATGTAGGCTACTGATAGAGTTTGCCTAACCTTGTAGAAAGTTCTGAGTTCAAAAAATTAAAGGCAGATTTTAATGCCTCCTCCAGGATTGAGGTGGATAATTCAAACTTCCTTTCTGGGCAAGTAGTTTGTGAGTTGCTTTTACTTTTACCCTCAGACTTTCTGACTTTGAAGGCCAAAGAGAAGTAGAAACTGGTTGGTTATGCAACATTAGTGATATCAGTAGTGATCTTAGCTACCTTCACTCTACTTTGGTTTTTCCTGCTCCAAGCAGATGACAAAGTCCTTTACAGATGTGTGCTGCTGATTGAAATGTATGAGGCCATGAGTTTCACAACCTCGGGGGGGGGGGGGGGGAAGTACATCTTACCTAATTCATTTAATATCTAATGCCTGCTACTAAGTATTACAGAAAAAGAGCACAATCTTAAAACTACAGTCAGACGCAAGAAGTAAGCAGTAACTACATACACAAATTTATCCTAACCTTGATCTTAGTAATATTTACCTGAAAAACATACTAAAATATATTTGCTGTGAGTGGAATTCAACAATTACAAACAAAGATTGTTTTAAAGTTTGTTTTCTGTATGCATGGGTTCCTCTACACAGAAGTATTTACCCCATGTGTATGCAGTGCCCACAGAGACCAGAAGAGGGCACCACATCCCCCAGCATTGCAGTTGACCATTGTGACTGCCCTGATGTGGGTGATAGAAAAGGAACCCTGGTCCTCAGCAGGAGCACAGCCAGTGTTTGTCACTGCTGAGCCATCTCTCCACTCCCCCTACAACACCCCCTCCCCATTACAAGATCCAGTTAGGCTTCTTTAGGGTGAAGATAATACTCTTGTTTGGTTTGTTTTTTGAGACAGTTTCTCGGTGTAGCTCTTGCTTACTGCCTTGTAGACCAGGTTGGTCTCGAACTCACAGAAATCCACCTGCCTCCGCCTCCTGAGAGTTGGGGTTAAAGGCACGTGCCACTACTCCTGGTCGAAGATGATACTTTTGATCAAACTTTCACCTAAGAACATCTATGATAAGATCTCAAACCACATACCTAAAAACTGTAAAACAAAAAGAACAACAAAAAGACAGAATAAGAAAGAAAGCCTTACTTTAAAGTGAAAATAGAACTCAGAAACTGCCGAAGCTTCCTGAGGTCAGGGGGAAAAATGGTGTCTCTTTAAAAAGGTAAATGCTTAAGGCATGGTTTCCAACTTCTATTGGTTTAATCCTCTCTTTATATTCGACTCCTTTGGAATTATCTTGGTTTGTTGGCCTTGGCACAGTGGTTTGATCTGGTTAAATCAATCTTTCTTTGAACTTCGTCCCATTTAAGCAATATCTCTGCTCAGATTTTAAAAAGTAAATAACCTGATTGGCTAAATCAGTTCAATAGCTATAAATAGTTTACTAATAAGTAAATAACTTGGTTCCACTCCTAAGTTTCTCTGTTGCTATTATTAACACACAAGTTATGGTTACATTTCTGAATCTGTTTTACCTTTCCAATTATTCAACTTTAAGATACTGAGGAGAGGCCAAGCGTGGTAGTGCATGCCTGTAATCCACTTGGGAGTGAGAGGCAGGTAGAGCTCTATTGAGTTTGAGGCCAGCCTGGTCTACATAGTTCTAGAACAGCTAGAGCTTTGTAGAGAGACCCTGTCTCTAGCAACAACAAAAATTCATTCTGCTTGTGGTTCAGACAGAATTATTTCAGTTATAGATGTTTATTTGAAAAACAGTTTCATTCTCTGAAACTTACCAGCTGCTCCATTTTGGGAACAGTTCCTTTGCCCTCATTTGCCTGTAAAGGACACCTGTTTGTATGTGACATCAGCTGTCGCGAAGCACATCCCAGGTACGGTCCTCACACCGCAAGCCAGGGCTCTCCCTTGCTCATGGGGCTCCTTTATGATATCCCTGTTCTCATTACCCAGCATGTTGAGCTTGCAGCACCTTGCACAGGGACTACTGTTCTTCTGGATTCTCTCTCCCTAGTACACACTGTTAATTTCCTAGGTACAGACACTTCCGTACAGGTACTTCTGGCTCTCCAGAACATATTACTGTTACTCCTGCCTATTCAGTCAACTTAAAATTTCATTCAGAGGCTTTTCTTATCTCCTGCTGCATAAAAGCAGAAGCACTGCCCACAACCTCAAAGCCCCTCATGGCCCAGCTTGGCTGCCTCTGCCTTCACAGCCACGGCAATGGTTCTCCGCCTTCCTAATGCTGCAAGCCTTCAATCCAGTTCCTCTTGTTGTCGTGACCCCAACCATAAGTTCATTTTCATTGCTACTTCATAGCTATCATTTTGCTACTGTTGTAAGTTGTAATGTAAATATCTGTGTTTCTCGATGGTTTTAAGTGACCCCTATGAAGGGGGCTGGGAGATGACCCCCAGGTGGAGAATTCCTGAGCTAAGGTGACTCATTGAAAAAATTCTAGCAGCTGTGAGTGTAATTGATGGGGATAGGGTATAGCAATCGTTTCTGGAATTTTGGTTTCTTTAAAAAACCCAAAAATATGTTTTTATTTTAATCTCAAGTGTGGGGTACAGGGCTGCTTTGCAGCAGCTGACTGGTTTGTCTTGTGCTCTAGCAGAGGCATGATTTTGCCTCCTGCAGATAGATAGTTTCTGGGATTGTGTGCCCTTTGGAATTCTGGGAACTTTTTAGAGCCCCAATAGGTGTAGTTAGTGGTTGTTCATGGGGGTTGTTTGCAGTTTGTTAGTTGTGCTCAAAGAAACAAACAGAAATTAGATTCACAGATCTCTCTCTCATTTCCCTCTATCCTTCTTTCTCTCCTACCCCCTAGTGGTAGGGGGCAAGATGGGGGGGATAATGAGTGGGAAAAAGGAGAACCCACAAAATGGCAAAGACAGCTACAGAGCGGAATGACAAGCGCTGCATTTACTAGGGAGCAAAGATGACAGGACCTACAGTGCATTGTGTAGAACAGAAATGTGTATTTGTTAATCCCTGTTAAAACTTCTGACTTTACTATATCCCTGCTAACCACATGAAACCTTACAACATACATATATATTTCTCATTCCTGATTCCTTGTTTTTCTCTTCCCGTTGACCCAATCCAGGCCCTGGTTACCCCTCACCTGTCTCACTGCAGCTGCCTTTTGCCAAACTAATCTTTTTTTTTTTTTTTAAGAATTATTTATTTTATGTGTATATGTCTTCAAACACACCAGAAGAAGGCATCAGATCCTGTTACAGATGGTTGTGAGCCACCATGTGGTTGCTGGGAATTGAACTCAGGACCTCTGGAAGAGCAGTCAGTGCTCTTAACCACTGAGCCATCTCTCCAGCCCCTTGCCAAACTAATCTTAGCTTTCAGTTTGACTGAATATAACTGGTGTGCTGTTGCCTTGGGAAACTGCCCCAAACAGTTCTAACTATGGTTTTCTTGTTTTGGTCAAAACCTCTAAAAGGCTTCTAGGTTTTTTTGTTTTGTTTTTGTTACTGTTTTTTGTTTTGTTTCGTTTTGTGAGACAGAGTCTCTCTATTCCTAGCTGTTCTGGAACTTGCTATGTAGACCAGGCTGGCCTTGAACTCATGTCTCTGACTCCCAAGTACTGGGACTAAAGGCTTGTGCCATCATGCCTGGCCAAAACCTGTAAGACTTTGAGAGTTAAAGTCCTCCATTGGGCTGGAGAGATGGCTCAGCAGTTAAGAGCACTGAGTACTCGCTCTTCTTAAAGGTCCTGAGTTCAATTCTCAGCAACCACATAGTGGCTCCTAGCCATCTATAGTGGGACCCAATGCCCTCTTCTGGTGTGTCCGAAGACAGCTACAGTGTACTCATATCTCATGTCCATAAAATAAATAAATCTTTAAGAAAAAATAAAGTCCTCCATTGTCTTAAGCTAGGGATTTGTTGTTTTGGTTTTGGGCTTTGGTTTTTTTGTTTGTTTGTTTGTTTGTTTGTTTGCGTGGTTTGGTTTGGTTTTGCTTTTCAAGACAAGGTTTCTCTGTAGCCATGGCTATCCTAGAACTAACTGTAGACCAGGCTGGCCTCAAATTCAGAAAGCCACCTACCTCTGCCTCTGCCTCCTGAGTGCTGGAATTGAAGGTGTGTACCACCATTGCTGGTACCTCAGCCTAGTTTAATGTTGTTTAGCAGTAATGCTTCCTAGTGCTGTTCCCATACTCACTGCTTTCTGTATGTACTTGTGTCTGGTTTTAGACAGGGTCTCTTGTGGTCCTGGTGGGCTTCAGACTTGCTATGTATTCAAGTGAAGCCATCTTTGAACTCCTGTTCTTCCCATCTCTGCCTCTCAGCTGGTATTGCAGGGGTGCACTACTAGGCTTTCGATGGCTGTTGTTTCTTCATCATTCTGACTGCTTCTTAATATTAGTCACAGTTCTGCAGAAGCAGGAACTGAAAGCTGAAATGACCAGTAATCTTGGAACTCATGTGTGGACACCACACAGTTCATGAAGTAAAAACTGGTAACATGGTAATATCGAGATTCTTCGAAAATGATCTTAATTTTTATTTTTCTGTTCTTCCAACGTTTAAATAATAAAAATGTCTTTGCTCGGTGTGGTGTGCTTATGGAAATCAGATGACAACTTTCCCAGAGTTGACTCTCTGTATTCAATCTGTGGGTTGTAGGGATTAAACTTTGTCATTTGACAGAAGATGTCAAGGCTATACAGAGACCCTTTCTCAAGCAAGACAAACAGGACCCACATTTTTTGGTATGGTCCAGGGGACTGAACCAGGGAATTTTATGAGCTAAGGCAGGCATTCTACCATTGGGCTCTATTTCCAGCCAGCCCCGTATAAAAGGTATATTTAGGTGGAAATTAATAAAGACATTTTAATATAGGCTTAAGCATGAGGGTTAAGAAAAAGGCATGTTCAGAGGAAAAACGAGATACATCCAAGAGCAGGGGTGTTGGCTTCCCAAAGAATTGCAAGAAGTAAAACATACCCTAGTGTAAGCTCAAGGGTCACCCAAAAGATGGGAGTTTTAGGTAGGACCTGGTGCTGCAAGGTTGCAATCCCAGTTTCTCAAAAGCAAGGGCAGGAAAATGATATGTTCACGACTTGCCTGAGCAACTTCGTGAGATCCTGTCTCAAAATAACAAAAGGGTGGAAGATGCACCTCGGTGGTACGCTGCAGCCCCCTACTATTGAGTGGTGAAAAAGAAACAGCCTAGAGGCAGGCGATCTCTGAGTTTGAGGCAGCCCAGTCTACACACACACACACACACACACAACACCCCTACCGCCACTTCTACGCCGGGTCTACAGACTGAGTTCAAGGACAGCCAGGGTTATACACACGCCACTCCTACGCCCACACACACACACACAATCTCCTATGCCTCTTCGGGTTGGTGTGAAGTGGTCCGTAGCACAGGGGTTGGTGGCCAGACCGCAAGGAGGCGGAACTGAGGGCGAGCTGGGCCAGGGAACTGCGGACTATCACTAGCGAGGCACCCGCCGACCCGGAAGGAGCTGAAGAGAGCTGGGGCCCTGGCAGCCATAGCGCTTTGCACAGCCGGCTCAGAGCGTATAGGACGGGCACGGAGCAGGGTTGCGTTCTCTGGAGTCGCAGGTGAGAGGAAGAGAAGAGAAGCGGGGAAGAGGGAGGGCGACAGCTGTGGAAAGCCACTGTTTAGGCTGTATACTTGCCCAGAGTGACTTGTCTCTGGTCCTTCGCGAATGGGGAGCCTGTTGGGTTTTTGGTTTGATTTTTTTTGTTTTGTTTTGATTGCGGCTTGAGGGACAACTCCTGTGCGTACCTGCGGCAACCACTCTAGTGATTCTCGGGGTAAAACAGGGGTTGTCACACGGCAAGTATTGCAGGAAAGTGACAGTACCACACGCGAGCCTTTTCCTTCTGGGCCTCAGTTTCCCCACTTGGTAAGATGAGGGAATTAGAGGTCATTGACAGCTGGATAGGCTGGGATGGCTGTGTTGTACCAGTAAGTGTTGGGATCGACTAAGCCTCCTCATTCCTAGTACTTATCGTTTTTCCCATAGCTCAAGCCCAGTTGAGTGAAGGGAAAAGATACTAATGGGGAAAAAAGTCGAGATTTTCCTACAAAATAAAATTTATTTTGAAACGTACAAGCGTGGCCTTGTTAGCCGAAGGAATAAAATTCATCAGGAGTTTAACGTATTGCGAGGGAGAAAACTAAACTTACTCTCAGGTATTTGAAGATTCTTACACCAAGCTCTGTGTGGGTGGCATCTTACCCTGAAGATCTGTGTCCTTTGTTTAAATATTGGTTAGAGTAGTTGCAGAGAAAGAAAGAAGGTGCCACCTGTACAACACCGAGGTCTGCTAAGGAAGACAGTCCTGCCAGTTACTTCACAGGTGACCTGAAAGGCGGCTTGAATGAGTGGCGTCAGTAAAACAGGGCAGTGTGTGCCTACCGTTGCACTTTTCAGTACATTTGTATTTGTGACCAAAATATTGTGAACTTTAAAAACTTTCTGAGCATAGGCAGGCACCCTGACCCTATAATTCCACCTCCTCAAGAGGGCAGGGGCATCATTTGAGCCAAGACTGCCTGGGAAGATCTTATCTCAAGAAAAAAAAATTGTTCCCAGTGTTAAGCTCCTCCCCAGGCATTTTTGTGATATGGAAGTTTTGCAGTTTAAATATGGTGCATTGTAGCCTTTCTTTGCCTTGTACAATTGAAGTAGAGATGCAAGCTGGAGTCGGTCAGACACAAAGGAGGAGTCAGATCTGGAAATCACTGCCACCTCATTCGAAACTCACAGAGTGCAAGAGTAGTGATTCAGCTCGTCTCCACCCCCCTCAAGTTGCCTGAAACTCAGTGAAATGACTTTTTTGCAAAATGTGATGAAGCTAAAGTTTCTCTATTGAATGGAATTTTTAGAAAAAGTTTGGTGATTGTTTAAAAATACTTCATTACATATATTTTATGAGTGTGTCTGTATTAAAGATCCTATCAGGGAGTACATGTCAAGGTGTGGGCTTCTGAAATTAAATTCGGGTCATCTCAACGGTGATGAGATAGTTCCTTTAGCACCTTTATCTAACGAGCCACTTGGATAGCCCTCTGTTGGTGTTTTGAGGATGGAATTTGTTATCAAATACACCAGTGTTAATGCCTCCACTAGAGGCAGCTCCAGTTTTGTTACTCAAGCTCACAAACTGATGTTTGTTGTTAAGACTAGGGCTTGCTTTGTAACCAGGTTGGCCTCTTTGAGATCCTCCCCATCCGCCTCTCAAATGTTCTCTCCCTTCCTACCTTTTCCTACTATAATTTTGACAGAGGGTTTTTTTTTTTTCTTCTCCTTTTTTTCACTCTTAAAGCTGTATTTTTTGTGGTTTTTAACCTTCTTTCAACTGGGTGTCACTTTTCTCCAGAAGAAACAAGTACCCACTTTTTAACAATACATGAATTAAAAAGTTTAATTCAGGGCTGGAGAGATGGCTCTGTAGTTAAGAGCACTGGCTGCTCTTCCTGAGGTCCTGAGTTCAATTCTCATCAACCACGTGGTGGCTCAGAACCATCTGAAATGGGATCCAGTGCCCTCTTCGGATGTGTCTGAAGACAGTGACAGTGTACTCACATATATAAAATAAATAAATTCTTAAAAAAATAGTTTAATTCATACAATTGCTTTGCATTGGGGATTGAGGTGGGGGTAAGTTATTGTACAATAAACTGTTTTAGGATGAAAATGTGTGAAGCAGAACACAGGGCAGGTGCTGTTGTGCACCCCTTTAATTCCAGCCCTCAGACAGGGCCTGGCCTGGGGTTCGTAGAAAGTTCCAGGCCAGCCACATAGTGAGATCCTGTCTCAAAACAAACAAACAAAGGAACGACAACAACAAAAACTTGGTCAGGCATAGTTTTACCTGGTTGCACAGCTAGCCTTGAATTTTGGATCTCCAGTCTACCTCTCAAGTGCTGAGATGCCAGGTCTGCATGCTATTCCATGGCTGGTTCATGTGCTGTCAGACTGCAAGCTAAGTAAGCACTCTGTTAACTAAGCTATGTCTTCAGCCCGGCCTTTGTATTCCTAGTAGTAAATTAGATTACGGACAGCATTCTATTTCTCTGTCTCGTATGTGGGGGAGGGATTGTATGTGCCGTGTTGAACATGTAGAGATCAGAGTATAGCCTGAAGAAGTCAGTGTTGTCCTTTGACTATGTGAGTTCTAGGGATTAAACTCTGGTCTGCTACTCTGTCAACAGTTGCCTTACCCACTGAGCCATCTTGTGGGATCTTTCCTTTCTTTCTTTCTTTCTTTTTCTTCCTTCCTTCCTTCCTTCCTTTCTTTCTTTCTTAAAGTTAGCATACACTATAATGAGTTTTATTGTGACCTTTTTTAAGCTCTGTTTTATTTTATGGGCATTTGTACTGCATGCATGCCTGGTGCCTGTGGACCGGAGGAGGCCATCAGATCCCCTGGATGTTATGTTACGGATGTTATGAGCCACCATGTGGGTGCTGAGAACTGAGGCTGGGTCAGCAAGAACAAGAGGTCGTAACCTCTGAACTGCCTCCCCAGCCTATTTTGACATTTTCATCCTTGTGTATTTTGCTCATGTTTGCTGTACTGTCCTCAGTCATCATTGTTGTCTTTTGCGGTCAGAATCTCATTAGTCCAAGCTGGCCTTAATTCACTATGATCTGTCATGTCACAAATGCTGGACTTACAAATCACAGGCAAGCACACCATCCCTAACTCTTCCTTCCAAGAGTGGTGGTGTACACCTTTAATTCTAACACTAGGAAGGCAGAAATAGTCAGATATCTAAGTTCAAAGCCAGCCTGAACTTCACAGTGAGTTTCGGGCCAACCAGAGCTACTCAATAAAAATAAAAAAAGAATCATGATGTAGTCCATGCTGGTCTCAAACCAGGAATCGTGCCTTAGCCTAGAACTGTGACCAAATGAGTGCCACACTGGTTGGTTTGTAGGGAAAGTTGTGTATTTGCAGGACACTATCCTAATACTTGTTATGGTGGCACTCAGTGACAGTGTATTCATATGGAACTTGGAAATGGGGCTGGCGAGATGGTTCCTCTGGTTAAAGTGCTTACTACAAAGCTGTCCTCTGACCTTCACACAGATGCCATGGCACATGAGCCCCTGACCACCCTCCACACACACAATAATAAGTCAGTAGATTTTAAAATGAAAATGCTATTAATATTTTTCATATTAAAAGTTATTAAGTTGGGTGTGGTAACATATGCGTATAACATTAGCACTTGGAAAATGAAGGAGGAGACAGTCTGAAAGCGACATGGTAACTTGTCCTAAGGAAAAAATAAAAACCTCAAGAATGAGGATTTTGTTTCCTCATAAGTGATTTGTAAACATAAAATGTTCATTTAAGGTTTTTAAATTTGCTTTTATGTCAAATAATAGCTTTGTTGAAGTAGACTTGACATACCGTAATATTCACCATTCTACAGTATGCAGTGTTCCCAGTACAGTCACAATGTTACACAACCTTCACCACTAATTCTAGAGTGTTTTTCCTCACCTCTGAAAGCCACCCAGTTTCCATTTACAGTCACCTGGACTCCTCTCCCCCTTCTGACAGCACGAATCTGCTTGCTCTCAATATTTGCCTGCATGGACATTTCCTGTAGAGAGTTATGCATACAAGTTCACTGAGACAGAGTTTAAGCAGTGATTTGTAACCTGAGCTCTGTTCACTGTGCTGATTTTCACGTTACCTGAGTAGATTGCACGGCCTTTTCCTGTTTGGTACTCATGCAATAAATAAATCTGCTGACATGGTACGTTTCCTTGTCAGTGACCTTTGCCCTTCACATGTCTCTGTGATGTGTTCCTGGGTTGTGTAACCTGTTTCCAGGGCTCAGGTGTCTGTTTGTAGCTAAGTAATTTTATTCTTAGTTGGATATTTTTATTTTTACTTCAATTTGAACAAAACAGAAAGAACTATTTCTATTTTAGTAACTCCTAGTTTGTTTTGAGGGTTTAGTAGATTGTAATTTTATAGAACTATAAATATCT
This sequence comes from Micromys minutus, assembly GCF_963924665.1. Classification (NCBI taxonomy): domain Eukaryota; kingdom Metazoa; phylum Chordata; class Mammalia; order Rodentia; family Muridae; genus Micromys; species Micromys minutus. Next base: position 4,771,723 of record NC_137979.1, read on the forward strand.
TTTCTCAAGTAGAGTTTCTCTGTGTGAGTAGGTAATTTCTCTGAGGTTAGATGTTTTATAACCATAGACTGGTAGCACCCTCATGCAGGTAAATTCTTTTCCTTAAGACTTTCCTGTTCTACCCTCCACCATTTTTTGTAGCTCTCCCTGACAAACCATCACATCCCAGTAAAGACTTTGACTCCTGACTCAGGGCTGCTTTGTATGGCAGTGCCCTCTGCTCTTTTAGACGAGTCTAAGATCTGTCACCATGGATGTGGCACCTCCTAGCCTGCTTCCTGCACCTTTCACCCCAATGTCTCTTTATCTTTCCATGCTTGACCTTAGAACTGCCACCACCCAGACCAGAACTTGTTTGAACTCTGCTCTTCCTATTCTGCTGCACCCTGGTCTGCCTCACCCTCTCCCCTTTTACTACAGCCACGCTTGTCTTTTGGTTTCCAGACCCTCCCTCTGAAGTCAGTCTTTTAACTTCGATTTCTAAACTCTGGGATTGCAGGCACATGCCATCAGACTATTCCTTACCATCTTTGGGAGTCAGATTCCCGCCAACTCCACAGATTCACTGGGCCTCCCTCCTTTGACTCATTCAGGAGAGGACAGGGTGCCCTCAGTGCAAGCTCCTTATCAGACTTCATTAGTTTTCCCCTCTGTCTAGTATGTAGCTCTCTGTCCCGGACCTCACTCTGTAGACCAGGCTGGCCTTGATCTTCCAGAGATTCACCTGCCCCTGCCTCCCTAGGCTGGGATTAAAAGTGTACACCCTATGCCAGGCTCTTCCATTCAGTTAATCATTATATCCAGCCTTCATTCTTCCTGAAAAAGAAAATCTTATTTTTCTCATTCCATGTAAAATGTATTTATATATTTAGACTTCTGCTATCTATCTAACTCAGATGCCTGGGACCTCCCACCTCAGACTCCTTAATGCTGAGATTTATAAAAGTATTCTACCATATCCATTTCAAACATTTAAAAAAATATATACTTGTTGGGCTGGAGAGATGCTCAGCAGTTAAGAGAACTGACTACTCTTCCAGAGGTCCTGAGTTCAATTTTCACCAACCACATGGTGACTCACAACCATCTGTAATGGGATCTGATGATCTCCTCTGGTGTGTCTGAAGAGAGCCAGTGTACTCAAATACATAAAATAAATCTTTGAAGAAATGTATTTTACTTTTAAACCTTTAAATTTATTTTATGTGTACTAGTGCTTTACCTGTATTTATGTATAGGTAATATGTACCTGTAGATTTAAGATGAGGAGGTCATATCCCCTGGGACTGAAGTTGCAGATGGTTGTGAGCTACCATGTAGGTACTGGGAATCAAACCTGGGTCCTCTGCAAGAGCAGCTACTAATCTAACCACTGAGCCAACTCCAGCCTATTGGTCAAACTTTTGGAAAGAGAAAGAGGATCTCACTGTCCCTCAGTCTTTTAGCTTCTGTTCTTCATTTATAGATCAATAATAGTAATAACTCACATCCAAGTGTGCTCGCCAACACCTACCTCAAGCCAGACGGTGGTGTATGCATCTTTAATCACAGTACTCCTATAGCGAGATGGGAGACAAGAGACTTGGGGTGAGAGGGCAGGAAACCTGGAGTGGAGGACAGAGCACAGCAGCAGAAACAGCAGAGATGGTGAAACCTGACTTGCCAAATGCATTCTCGGCCCTTCATGCAAACCATACCTGCCTGACTGCATACACCACACAAAATGCACACATTTTGAATTCCCAGCAACCACATGGTGGCTCACAACTATCTATAATGGAATCTGATGCCCTCTTCTGGTGTGTCTGACAGCTACAATGTACTCATTACATAAAATAAATCTTAAAAAAAGAGAAGTGTATATAAAAAAAATAAAAACAAAGTCACACTCTAAATCGGAGATAGTATCGACTCTGCTTTACCTCCTACAACACAGCTCCACTGACAGCTTCTCAGTCACCAGCTGCTTCTGTGGAACTGAAGCCTGCTGTGGCTTCTCTGCAGCTGCATTTAATGTCACTAATATCTTTCCCTTTTTGCTACTCACTCTTCTGGTTCTTCTGGCCTTCCTGCATTTCATGGTCCACCCCTGTTTTCCCTAAGAGATCATGCCAAGTGTGACTTATTCATAGCATGCTGGTAGGTGTCAGAGGCAGGAGGACTTCAAGAGAGACAGTAGGGGGACTTTCTGATGACAAAGTGGGTCACCAGTACTTTGACCCAGGGAACGATACAAGATGGGAAGTAATATGTGTTACTCTTGGAAAGGTAGCTAAGAGATAAATAGAGAAACTTCTGGAATACTAGGCCAGGAATTTAAATTATTTCTCAGCTCAAAAACGTGTGGAAGCCCTTCATCCATCATACAGGGTATATAGAGTCAATGGACAGTTTGTCACCTAAATTGTTATACTGAAGTAACAGGTAAAGGCTGAGACTGTCCCCAGCAAATAGCCATTGTCAGGCCGTGCAACAAGTCACTTCCAAGATAGCATTTTTGGCAGAGCCTCTGGAGGCAGTGTATTTGGGTGGGGACAGATTTTGAAATGATACTTTGTAGTTTAGGATGTGGCTTTTTATTTGGGGACTACTATCATTCCCCTGAGGAACACAAATTTCTTAATCAGGAGGCTTCTATGGGGACCAGACAGACTATAGTGCAAGCCCTGGATAGGACTGTGGCTTAGCTGAATGTGGAGATCACAGGTGTAGCTCAGAGTGCTTGTTTAGCATGTCTAAGGATGTGATTTAATCAGCACTGCAGGGGTAAATGCTAGGAATTTAAACTTGGTGTTTATTTATTTTTATACTAGGAATTACACTTAGGACCCTCCTAAATGCCTTTTAAGCTCTCTACCACCAGAACCCCCTTTTTGTTGGTTTTGGGACTGGTCCCACTAAGTTTCCTAAGCTGGTCTTGAACTGTGTACTTAGCAGCTCAGGTAACTCTTGAACTTAAGATCCTCTTGCCTCAGCCTCCTAAGTAACTAGGAGTACAGGCTTCTGCCCATAGACCTGAAGTGAAACGTAAGTGTTCTCTGGAGAGTGTTGGATGGTGTTTTGCTGGGGCAAACATATGAAGGAGTGTTTTCCTGATGTGGACACAGATGGAAGACTAAGGCAGATTCATGAAGGAATGTTTCACTGAAGCAGACATAGGAGAAAGGATCTTCCGATAAACCAAGCACATGAAAGGACACATGATGAAGTATTCTTTGCTAACAACACACATGTATTGGTCCACCTTACATTGCGTAGTTGTGCTGCATTTGTCAGGACTCCGCAGACTTGGGCTGGGTAGGTGCACATGCTGAGGCGAGGCTTGTGCTGAGACAAGGCACATGCTTTCTCTGTCACCATCTGTTGTTGTTTTAAGACAGAATCTTGTGTAACCCAGGCTGGCCTCAAATTAGCTATATAACCAAGAATAATCTTGAACATCTGGTCCTCCTGCCTCCATTTCCCAAACTCTGAAGGTACACGCATGAGCCACAAAATCCCTGGAACTGGAGTTCTGAGTGGTTGTGAGCTGTCCTGTGGGTGCTGGGAACTGAACCTGGTTTCTCTGCAAGAGCAACCAATACTCGTAACTGATGAGCCCCAAGCCTGTTACTTAGCTTAAGTGCTGGAATTATAGGTGAGACCCACCACAGCCTGGGCTTTAGGATATGGGGGTTTGAATATGCTTGGCCAAGGGAGTAACACTATTAGGAGATGTGACCTTGTTGAAGTAGGTGTGGCCTTGTTGGAGGAAGTGTGTCATTGTAGTCATGGGCTTTAAGACCCTCTGTCTAGCTGCCTGGAAGTGAGTCTTCTATTAGCAACCTTCAGATGAAAAGGTAGAATTCTCAGCTCCTCCTGCACCATGTACTACCATGTTCCCACCTTAGTGATAATGGACTGAACCTTCAAACCTAAAAGCCAGTCCCAATTAAATGTTGTCCTTATAAGAGTTGCCTTGGTCATGGTGTCTGTTGACAACAGTAAATCCCTAACATAGCAACTTTTGTCCAAATTGCCTTTGTATAGCTTCGTTATGCTCTACAGCTCTTATGATGGGAAGAGCCCTGTGAGCTATCCCTCTTCGTTTTCTCAGCAGTTGTCTCAGATCCTCAGACTTAACAAAAGCTCAGAGAACACAAATAAAGTAGCACATTCTGTTGCTTTATGATTCTCTTTGATAAAATATGGCATCTTCAAGTCTCTTAGAAAGATAAACTTTTTATGTGTATATTCCAAGTACCAATGTCTTTCCATATTTTGTTTTGGTTTTTGGTGCTAGATCTTGAACCCAGAGACTTGTGTATACCATGCCTAGAACCTTAGCCTCTACACATTTCTGTGTCCCTGTCATCCAGATAATAATGGTAAGAGGATTTGTAACTTTGGGGGGAAGGGATATTTTTGAGCAGGGTCTCACTGTGTAACCAGGATGGCTGGAACAGTCAGTGCAGGCCAAATTGTCATTGAACTCAAAATCCTGCTTCATCCCCACCAAGTGCTAAAATTCATGGATAAGCATCCTGCTCACGGTTCTCATTCTTGGGTTAGATTTTCCATGTGTTTGATCCAATTTGGCCAGGTAGTAGCAGTGGTAGCAGCAAATTTAGTCCCACTCAGCATTGAGAGACAGAGGTGCATCTCTGAGTTCAAGTATTACCTGGTCTATAAGTTCCAGGACAGTCAGAACTACTTAGAGAAACCTTGTCTCAGAAAATATAAGTGTTTGTGTGTGTGTGTGTGTGTGTGTGTGTGTGTATGTGTGTGTGTGTGTGTGTGTGTGTGTTATGTGTGTGTTATGTGTGTGTGCTGTATGTGGGGTGTATGTGTGGTGTATGCAGGTACATGGCATGCCATGGTACACACGGAGGTCAAAGACAAACACACACACACACACACACACACACACACACACACACACACACACACCACTACCACCAAAAACAAAACAAAAAAAAATTGTTTTTGAGTTAGGTAAAAAAATCAGATATTCAGGAGACTGAGACCAGAATACGAGTTGGAAGCCAGCTTGAGGAATTTAATGAGATCCAGCCCCCTGCCCCAAATCATTCGATTTTACCAATGAAGACTTTGGAGCCAGATGCTGGGGTGACAGCCTACTACCTCAGAGAGACATAAAAAGCATCCAGATGACCTTCTCAGCTGCTGTCCCACCAGGAATGCCCTTCTCATGACATCTCAAAACTTCTAGTAAGCTCAGTGTCCCTCCCTTCTACTTCCTGGGCATCTCTCTATTCATCCTCCTAACTTCCTCTTACTCTCTGTTGTGTTTTTGTTTTTGTTTTTTTCTTAATAATCCTGTGTTTATTTCCTGTCAACTGGTTGCTTGCTCTGCCTGTGGTTGACTGCAATATTCAAGCAGGAAGCTCTTGGATTAAAGGTGTGAGCTAAGGCTGAGCCACACTTCAACTAAAAACAGGTTTTCCCAGTAAATCTGGAAAATTTGGGGGTCACAGTGTGATCAAATACCCTGCAACAGCTTGGGATGAAGCTCAGTATCTGAGAGTTTGTCCAACATTCGTGAGACCCTGGTTTGACACCCACCCCTCAAGCCCTGTCAGACTAGTTCAAGAAAGGGAAGAAGAGAAAGAAGGACGTAGAGGATCTCAGAAAACCAAGCTAGGCTACTAGAAGCTGCGGGTGGGTTCGCTCCCTTTTCATGCTCCAAGGTGGTGTGAGTAACCTAGCTGCTTACCCTCTTTAGCCACTCATGTCAAATCTGACAGCCTACTGCGGAGATGATTAAAAAGCAAACAGGACATGTCTAAAGAATGACAGAGCACAGCCTTCCCAACATTGGACATGGCCCAGGGTTCAGAGTTATTTGTTCCCATCTAGAAAGTTAACTTTGTTGACCCGTGAAAGTGCATTTCTGTGTCTATGATCTTCTCTCAAGAAACTCTCTGTCTTGTTTTCCTTTTACCCCTTTAGTTTGCCAAGCTGTGTTGCGTAAATACTGAACTGTATTCTGCTTTTTACTGTGATTTAAAAGGTGTGTTTAACATGTGGTAATAATTAAATGTTGAAAAATTTAGAAAGACAGCATACCCCAAATTTATCACCTAGAATTGATTGTGGTGTGAAGAGGAGTAATGTATGAAGGCACACACTAGTACCTTAGAGTGGGAGGCTGAACAGGGCCTCCTTGGCTACATAGAAGCCAGCCCTGTCTCAAAAAAGAAATATGATGTACGATAGACAAGCTCTAAGTATTTTTAGCTTACATGTTATTTACTGGAGAGAGGTACAGGCCATGTGTCCCTGTAGAGGTCAAAAGATAATTGCAGGGTGGGTCCCAGGGATTGAACTCAGACCATCAGGCCATCTCACTGTGCACTTAGCTTTGTACATTTATATTTGTGTTTACTTTTGCAGGGGTGGGGTGGGAGATGAGAAAATGGGGTGGCCTTATTGGTTTGTTTTTATTTTGAGATGGTCTCAGAAAGCCTAGGCTATATAACTGAGTCTGGCCTGGAACTCCTCTTTTTCCTGCCTCTACAATCTAGCTGCCATCTGATCCCAGGTTTTTTTACTTCTTTTTGAGACATCGTTTCACGAAGTATGCCAAGCTCTTGGTTTTGAGTGCACAGTGTAGTCCAGGCCAGACTTGGACTTGGAGATCATCTGCCTCAACCTCCTGAGTAACTGGACTTACAGACTTGTACCACCAAGTCTAGTTTGAAAACTCGAATTACTATGTAGCTTTGGCTAGTCTGGAACTCAGTACAGACCAGCCTCTAACTCAAGAGATTTGCCTGCCTGGAATTAAAGGCTTACGCCACCACATTTGGCCTTACTAATTATTGATATTTTTGTTGTTATTGAAACAGTCACATGTAGCCCAGGCTGGCATTGAACTAACTGTGCAGCCAAGGATGACCTTAAATTCTCGACCCTCCTGTTTTTTTTAATCACCTTAGAAATCAGGAATGGAAACCTACCATCTTTTTTTCTTTTCTCCTTTTTTTTTTTAAAGGTTTATTTATTATATATATAAGTACACTATAGCTGTCTTCAGACACACCAGAATAGGACATCAGATCTCATAACGGATGGTTGTGAGCCACCATGCAGTTGCTGGGATTTGAACTCAGGACCTCTGGAAGAGCAGTCAGTGCTCTTAACCACTGAGCCATCTCTCCATCACTTTTCTTTTCTCCTTATTCTTTCTCCTCAACCCCCAGCTCTTACAACAAAGATTTGATAAATAGCTCATATCTACATTTATTTAAAACATATTGTTTCAAAAATTTGTCTTTTTCATCTTTAAGGATCTTATTTATGTGTGTGTATGTGATGGCGTGGGAGAGGGGGAGAGATACCAATACCCTCAGAGGCAGAAGAGATCATTGGAAGGAGCTGGAGTAGTTGTTAGCCATCCAGCATGGGCACTGGCAACTGAACTCAGTGGGTCTCTGGAAGATCAGGAGTGCCCTTAACCACTGAGCCACCTCTCCAGCTTCCAAGTTTTGTTTTTTTGTTTGTTTTTTTTTTCTGTGACACAATCTTACAGTTTACCCTATAGTCTGAGTTGGACTTGAATACATAATCCTCCTGCCTGAGCTTCTCAGTGGCTAGAGTTATAAGTATGTGCCACCATGCTCAGCTCTAACATAGTTTTGAAGCTTTTATGCCAGTTTACAGCAACCTAATTTATTTATTTTCTTTACTCCTTTTTTTTTTTAAAGAGATCTCACCTTACAGCTGTGGCTGGCCTACAACTGCTATGTTCACCAGTCCAGTCTCAATTGCAGTGATCAACCTGCCTCTGTCCTGAGTCCTGGGATTAGAGTTGTCGGCCATCATACCTGGCTCTTAATTTTTTTCCTATCTCTGGTTGTTGTCACTCATTTTGTTCCTTCCATGGACAAAGAATGGTCTCTGCCTGAAGTTTAATGGCATTTTGAGATTTATGTCGATGAGGTTCTGTCAGCCTGGGTAACAGAGGTGTGTTGTTGTTTATGTGCACACATGCATATGTTTATGTGCACCACAGTGTGTGTGTAAAAGTGAGAGGGCGACTTGTGGAGTTGGTTTTCTCCTACCATGTGGGTCCCAGGGACTGAACTGAGCGTATCAGGCTTGGCCACAGGTGTCTTTATGCTGAGCCCTGTCACCAGCCCTGCATTATAGTTCCTAACACTTATGTAATGTTAGAAGATTACGCAGACTCGTCTAACATGTCAGTATCTTGTGTGTGTTGGCATGCTGACTGTTAAGTCTAACTAAACCTTGTTTTTCAGACCCTGTAAGATCTGGATATGTCCTTCATATTTGACTGGATTTACAGTGGTTTCAGCAGTGTGCTGCAGTTCCTAGGTAACTCCAGCTTTGCTCTTCGTAGCTCTTGCGTGTGACCCCGTTTATGTACTTGTTTGTAGAGACACCTTTATATAAGCCTGGGTTAAGAAAGTGAGCTTTGAGATTATGAAATAGATCCAAGTGACTCACCCCTTGAAATCATGTAATCATCGGCCAGGTGTGGGACAGCACACCTGCACCCCAGCCCTCACGGGGCTGACGCTGTGATCGGGGACCTTGAATAATTAAGAACTAAATGTCCTGGTCAGCATGTGTACTGTATGGAGAGATGAAGCCCTTCTCAACTGAAGGTCATGCCAATACTCCACACTACAAAGACGTCACACAGTCACCAACACTGTCTCTTCAAGAAATTAGAGCATAGGAAAAATGAAAGAAATATTTTTCATGTCTAGAAATAAAAATAAAATATAAAAAATAACTTTGAGTGCTCAGGAGGTCGTGGTGCATACCTTTAGTTCCAGCACTGGGGAGGCAGAGGCAGGTGGATCTTTGTGAGTTTGAGACCCAAATCACAGATACATGGATTGACTTGTCTGTCTGTCTGAATTATACTGGGATATGACCCAGGCATTGCATATGCTAGGCAAGTCATGTGAAAGGCAAGTACCACTGAACTATATCCACAGCCCTATTTTAAAACTTGTTTTGTGATGGAATCTTAATTAATTGTTCAGGCTGGCTTGGAACGCATGTTCTTCCTGCCTCTGCCCCCTAAGTACATAAGATTTCAGAAATGGCTATGTAGCCCAGCTGGCCTGGGACAGGCATGGTCTCTGCTGCCATCTCACCAGTGAACGCTGGAATTACAGATATTGTTGCCATCCCTGGATAATGTGTAGAATTTAAGTTGTTCTCTTAAAACTGACAAGGAGGGCTGGAGAGATGGCTCAACAGTTAAGTGCACCGACTGCTCTTCCAGAGGTCCTGAGTTCAAATCCCAGCAACCACATGGTGGCTCACAACCATCCATTATGAGATCTGGTGTGTCTGAAGACAGCTACAGTGCACTTATATATAATAAATAAGTAAATCTTAAAAAAAAACAAAAGAAAGAAAAAAAAATCTGACAATGAGGGCTGAGGAGAGGGCTCAGTGGTTAGAGGTGCAGCATCCACATGGCAGCTCATGTATCTGTTACTTGGTTTTAGGGGACCCGGTACCCTCTAGTGGTATCCTCGGACACTGCACTGCACGCATGAAATAAACGTTAGATTGAACAACAGAATGAAATGATTCAAAGCCAAATTGGGCAATTTGGTGAGATCCTATCTTACAATAAAAAGCAAAAGGGTGCAGCTCAGTATAGAGAGCACTTGCCTGGCCTACCCTGGGGTAGCACTGCCAAAAACAAAACAAACAAGGACAGAAAGCTTGAGATACGCTTAGGGAACCAATAGATACAATTGATTATTGTTTATTGTTGGTTCTTACTTGTTTTTTACATTGTGTATTTTTATAATTTATTTTTATTTTATGTGCACTGGTGTTCTGCATGAATGCATGTCTGTATGAGTGTCCAGTCTCCTGGGACTGGAGTTACAGACAGTAGTGAGCTGCCATGTGGGTGCTGGGACCTGAACCTTGGTCCATCTGGAAGAGCAGTGTTCTTAACTGCTGAGCCCTGTTTTGTTTTGTTTGTTTATTTGTTTGTTTAAACAGTTTCTCTACATAGCCCTGGAACTATGTGGATAGGGTGAGATCTGCCTCCCAAGGGCTGGGGTTAAAGGTATGCACCTCCATACCTGGCCTGGCTTTTGTTTTTTGGGACAGGGTCTCATGTACGCCAGGCTGACCTTAACTCTGCTATAGAGCTAAGAATTGCCCTGACTCGCTGATTCTGCTGCCTTTATCTCTCGACTGTTGGGATTTCGATGTGGTAAAGTTGTTCTATCAGGGCTTTAATATAGATTTAGGCACAGACATTAAATAGGGGCACTTAGGGAAAAAACAGCACTCTTGCACTCGGGAGATCAAGAATTCTCAAGTTGCATTTCAAGCATCTTAACAATAATTACGTATAACTTTTAAGTCATGACAAATATGAGGTCATTTTCATTTTCTATGTGATGTCACTCCAACTGATCATAGCTATTATTCTGCAGGGTTGTATAAAAAAACTGGTAAACTGGTGTTCCTTGGATTGGATAATGCTGGGAAAACGACGTTGCTACACATGCTGAAAGATGACAGGCTTGGCCAGCACGTCCCAACACTACATCCCAGTAAGTGTCTCTTCCCTGTGAGTGATGCTGAGTCATAGTTCCGGCCTGAAAGGGTTTTTATTTGGGATTTTGATGGCTAAGGCATGAGATTATTTAGCCTGTTCCTAAAATAGCTGGATAAATAGTAATCGCCCTGGTTCCCAGAGCACAAGTTAAGACCTAGAAGCAATGCTCAGACCTTTCTACCCCTGCGCTTAGCTATGGGCATAGCCTATGCTCCCGAGTAAGAACCTACAGAGCCAGCAGCAGAAAGAAACAGGTTCATTTTACAGTGAAAATCAGAAACTGTGTAATCGTTACAGTGAAAAGATTGCAAACCGGGCAGATAACAATTTAAAAACAAGTTAATTGAAGGATGTTCGAGGTGCCATGCACCTTTAACTCCAGCAGTTGGAAAAAGAGGCAGGTGGTTCAGGAGTTCAAGGACACCTTAGTCTTCATAGTAAATTCTGTGTCACCCAAGTCCATAGTGACATCCTGTCTCAAAAAGTAGAAATGAAAACAAGTTGCCTTCTGGCCTACACATGTGGCGTGCACAAACCTGCACTAATACATACACACAATAAAAATAAATAACATTTTAAGAGAACTGGGTTCCTTTTTTAAAAAAGGGAGGGGAGCATAGCAGAATTAGAAGAGATTATTGCCTAGTTTTCCTCTCTTTGCCTGCTGGTGTTGATCCCTTACCACAAAAAAAAAAAAAAAAAACCTTTTGTTTTGGAAACCTGTAGCCTTGGTTGTCCTGAGATCTGCCTGCCTCTGCCTCCTGAGTGCTGGGATTAAAGGCGTGCAGCTGCAGCACACCCAGCGTTTCTTTCCTCCTGTTCTGGTTTTCCATGACTGTTTCTTCAGCACCCGGATCTAGACCCAGGAACCTGCAGGGCACAGAGCAGGCACTGTCTCAGCTGCCTTTCATCTCACTCACTCCAGCTTAGAGTTTCCAGTTAGAGCACATGTAGGAAATGTAAGGACTGTCTGTCTTTTGATCTAGCATTCAACCACTAGGTGTTCCTGTGGGAAGTGAGAATATGTATTTACTAAAAGCCTTGGACAGAAAGGAGCAGAAAAGCAGCAGACCTGCTGAAAGGAATGAAAGGAATGAATGCGCACCTGTGGGCAGCGCCAGGGAGGCAGAGGCAGAGGTCACACGTTTGCACCAGGTCTATCTAGAGTTCCTAACCAGCCAGGATCCATAAACTCTGTCTCCAAATATAAATATGAGATAGATCTCAGTCATGACACATTCCATGAGAGAAGTGGCCAACAAGAAGTCCCCTGTTATATGATACCGTCACATGAGCATTTCAGAATAAGCCAGAATAGTCTTGCTGGTAGACTTGAGCTGCTTCTAGGGGTTAGGTCTAGGTGGGGGACTGATGGGGAACGGAGAAGAGATAATCTGAGACGTTGACAGTCTCCTTAATTAATTCAGTTGGCATTTCTTCTATAGAGAGTATTCAGGATGTAAGCATGTGAATGGGTAGGCAGCACAGCCAAGCATTGCCCTCTCCTTACTATAGTGACTTTGCATACAGACCCTGTTAAGTATTTCATTTACTTGAAACACTGCATATTATTCTTCCTTTAGTTCTTGAGATAGGGTCTTGTGTGTAGCCCAGGTTAACTTCAAATTCACCGTTCTTCATCTTCCCTAACTTCCTACTTTACTGGAGATATGTATGTGCTATCCCAGCCAGCTTAGAGTTCCTGAACAAAATTAATGCTCTGGCACTGTATAGTTTTACTTGCAATTTTTTGTTGCGATTATTGACAAACTTCTCTGTGGGCCATAAGGGAAGATAAGAGGGCTCGAAAGTCTTTCCCACTACATCCTGGGTAACTAGACAGAAATATATATGCACAGTTGTTTTCAAGCACTGAGCAGTAGCTGGCGCAGAACTGCAGTTCCTAAGAGAATGAAACAGACGCTTTTGTATTCTGGCTTTGTGCCAGAAGGTGGTTTTGAACTCAGTCGGCTGAGGAAACAGCGCAGAGTTGGGAAGCTAGAACTTGCAGCCACAGTACTGGAGGAATAAGGAATGGGAGGAAATAACTCCCAAAATTAGTATGGAGAATACTTGTTTGTGCTTGCACGGAGTTGACCTCCCCAAGTAACCACATCTGGAGAAAGAAAATTCCACTACAATGAAGTGTTAAAAATACAGTAAAATTTAGCATATATTATAATTTTACAATATAAAAATAGTAAGACATGCAAAAAGTAGGTGTGACCCATAATCAGAAGGAACAGACTCAGGAGTGACAAGGATGGTAGGATTGGTTGATAGGGACATCGAGACAGCTGTGACAGGCTGTGAATGTGGCTCAGGTGCTTGAATATCTGCATAGCCTTCGTGAAGCTGTGCATAATCTGCATAAACCACGCATGGTGGACCAGGCCTGTAATCTGATTCACAGCAAGTTCAAGACCAGCCTGGGTTGCATGAGACCCATCTCAAAAAAAGTTAAGGTTGAAAGATTCTTCTTTGTTTCTTTTATTGCTCTGATGTAGTCGGGGGCAGGACACATGCCATGCTACAGACGGAGGTCAGCAGACAGTTGTGGGTGTCAGTTCTTTCGTCTGCCTGGGGGTCCTGGGAATGAAATCTAGATCACTGGGCTTGGTGGCAAGCTCCTTTATCTGGTGAACTATGTTGCTGACCTTCCTTCCTTCCTTCCTTCCCTCCTTCCTTCCCTCCTTCCTTTCCTCCTTCCTTTCTTCCTTCCTTCCTTCCCTCCTTCCTTTCCTCTTTCCTTTCTTCCTTTCTTTCTTTTCTTTCTTTCTTTCTTTTACTTCCTTCTTTTTAAATTTAAGGAGATCAGTGACCAAGGATTTAAAGGAAAACATGTACTCAGTGAGGAGATAAATGGAAGGTAGCAAACATGTCTTTGTAGTCCAGGCTAGCTTTGAACTTGCTCTGTAGCCAAGGCTGGTCTTAAACTTCTGCTTTTCCTGACTTTAAAGTGTTGGGATAACAGGTATGAGCCCACGTGCCTGGCAGATTTCTGATTACATTGTAAAACTAATCTTGTTTTTATTTAGCTTCAGAAGAGCTCACTATTGCTGGCATGACATTTACAACTTTTGATCTGGGTGGGCACGTTCAAGGTAAGAGTCTATTCTTCATCTCTGTTTTATCTTAACTTAGTAAGTGTGGCCACTGTGGTTCAGAGCTTGTTCTTCAAGGAAGAACTACATGTTCTTCAAGGAAGGCAGAGTAAGGTTAAGGTCATCACTGGACACATGGAACTTCTGACTCACTGATGTCACTGACATCACTGAACTGCTTACGTGTGAGGTATGAGGAAAATTTAGCTCTGAATTTCTCTTTGCTTCTTGGTACCTCACCTGTTGTCAAGATCATATTATGAACACATGATACTGTGTCCACCCCCCCCCACAAGCTCTCATAACTTAACCTTTTTTATTTATTTATGCATTTTATGTGTATGGGTACTCTGTTTACATGTACATCTGCACACCAGTACACAGCATTAAACAGGTGTGAGCTGCTGTGGGGGTTGGAACTGAACTCAGTACCTTCAGAAGAACAGCAAGTGCTCTTAACCACTGAGCCATCTCTTGAACTCTGCGAACCTGTTACTTATAACATACAGAGCTGTCATAATCCCAAGTTCTCTGGTCCTTTCTCTCTTCCCATTCCCTTTCTCCATCAGAGCTGATCCCTTGTTCTCCCTTCTCCTGCTCATGAATCCCATCTGTGAGGAGTGACTCCTCCCTGGAGAAGCCTCCCTAGCCAGGAGTGCTCCAGCTATCCTATGGGTCATTTCTGCAGCAAGTGTGGGAGGACTGTCTTGAGCTGAAATGTCCATTTTTTATACCCCAATAACTGTTAGCAGGTGGATCACATGGTACAGCACAGGCATCAAATGCTCCAGACCTAAAGACCCGCGCAAGCCTAGTGTAGAGCCTGGTCTCAGCTTGGGGGGCCCGTCCACGGTGCTCATGCTGCATGGACGGGCGGTGTCAGCGTGGGGTGCCCGTCCACGGTGCTCATGCTGCATGGAAGGGCACATCACCTCTCATGGGTTCCATTCCCAGCTCCATTCAGATAGTGAGATAGTTTTAAAACCTAATGCGACATACATTTGAAAAATATTTTCAGTGACTATGGCTAGTGAAAGCACATTTGAGACACACACGTGTTCATCTCTGGAGTAGGAGTATAAAGATTAGAGAACTGGAGTTAGATTAGAGAATTAGAGCTGGGAAGATGGCTTGGTGGTCAGAGTGCTTCCCTGCAAAATGGAAAACCTAAGTTCATTCCCAGCATCCACGAGCTCACTCTGCACGTGCACACTTGTACTCACAGGCACATCATTAGTAACGATACTAAAAACATAGATAGAATACAACTTAGGATCTAGTGGAGTTTGCTTAAGTCTCATCTCTACAGTATTTTCCAGGTAGGCCATAGTGCTCAAGTCAGAGCAGTCTGAGAATTGCTTCTCAACACTGGACAGTTAAGAGCACTTGCTGCTCTTACAGAGGGCCCAGGTTTGGTTCCCAGCACCACATGGCTGCTGACAACTGTCCTCAGCTCCAGTTCCAGGGGATCTGGTGTCTTCTGGCTTCCACAGGAACCAGGCAGACACAGTACACACACATACGTGCAGGCAATAGGTGCATACATAGAAAATAAAAATAATAAAATCTTTTTTGAGAATCAAAATAATAAATTGTTTTCTCCTTTATAAAAAGAAAGTTATGTGTAAAAATTCTAGATTAAGGGGCTGGAGAAATGGCTTAGTGGTTAAGAGCACCCTTTGCTCTTCCAAAGGACCCAGGTTCGATTCCCAGCACCCACATGGCAGCTTACAACTGTCTGTCCCTCCAAAGCCAAGGAACCTGACAATCTCACACTGATGCACATAAAATAAAGTTAAATAAATTATTTTTAAAATTCTAGATTAAGGCAAATTTACATGCTAATAAGATGGCTATACTTGCTTATTTTTACATAAAGAGTTAAATCCTAGTTAAATATTTTTACTGAGATAGAATCTATAACATTTTTTCAAACTCCCTTTTTTTTTTTTTTTCTGAGACAGGATTTCTCTATGTAGCCTTGGCTGTCCTGGAACTCACTCTGTAGATCAAGCTGGCCTCAAACTCAGACCTGCCTGTCTTTGCCTCCTGGGTGTTGGGATTAAAAGTGTACACTACCACACCTGGTTCATTCTTTCTCTCTCTCTCTTTTAAGATTTATTTATTTTTATATGTATGAGTATTTAATAATTTAATGATTTTGCCCTCTTTTTATGTAAACAAAATCAGCTACTTAAGCCTCAATTTTTAAAATACGTCATTCAAAACCAATACAATCCAAAGCTTTATTAATTCAGTACTTACATACTGAGGAATGGTGGTAAGAAAATATTGAAAGTCTTTGCTTTCTGAAATTAAGCCATTATGTTTCTTTGTTTCTTTTTTTTAAGATTTATTATTATTTTTTTAATCTATGAGTACACTGTAGCTGTCTTCAGACACACCGGAAGAGGGCATCAGATCCCATTACAGATGGTTGTGAGCCATCATGTGGTTACTGGCATTTGAACTCAGGACCTCTGGAAGAGCAGTCAGTGCTCTTAACTGCTGAGCCATCTCTCCAGGCCTCTCTTTCTTTTTTTATATAAATTTATTTCATGTGCATTAGTGTTTTGGCTGCATGTCTGTGTGAGGATGTCAGATCCCCTGGAACTGGAGTTACAGTTTTGAGCTGCCATGTGGAGTTATAGACATGCCTCACGCTGTCTGTAACTCCAGTCCTCGGGGATCTGGTGCCCTCTGCTGGCCGCTGTGGGCACTGGATGCATGCGGTCAGACACACATACTCATACACACAAAATAAAGCCATTTTAAAAGGTTGTACCAGGAATTCCTCAGGAAGGGTAGAAAACAAGTGAAATGTCAGATCCCAGTTTGTCCGTAGCTCAGTGGCTGAGAGCACTTGTCGCTCTAACAGAGGACCTGGTTCAGGTCCCAGTAACCACATGGTGATTCACAGCCACCCATAGCTCCAGTTCCATGGAATCCTTGGCATATATGTGTTGCATAGACATATGTGCAGGCAAATACTTCTGCATGTAAATCAGTAAATCTAAGAGAACCGTCACCTCTCAGGTGCAAACTGCTTAATAAACACCAAGCGCAGTACACCGCAAACAGCACTAAAGCCCAGAATGAGAGGGCTCGGGCCACAGAGAGAACACCAGCTAGAGGAAAAAGAGAAAGATATGGAGCCCAGAGAATGCAGTTAAGACAGAGGAACTGCACGTCAGGCCAGTGAGGTAGCTCAGCAGACGTGGGGGCTTGTCGCCACGTCGATGGCCAGAGTTTGGTTTCTTACGATCCTCATACTGTAAGGAGAGAACACACTCCCAAAATTTGTTTCCTGATTTTCACACAAGTACTGTGGTGTGACTGCTCTCACACATACTCTCACACACAATAAATAATAAATGTAAAACAGAGAAACAGCACATTTGTCATCAGAAACAAGGTGAGCTTGATGACCGGGGAGAAGAAATGCTCCTCAAATACTGAAGGAAAATGCTGTTTGTTTATGTTTTCTTATTTGAGTGTTTTGCACACATATTTGTCTGTGTATCACTTGTGTGCCTGGTACCCTCAGGGTCAGAAGAGAGCGTCAGATGCTCTGGGACTAGAGTTAGAGATGATTGTGAAGACCTTGTGGGTGCTGGGAACCAAACCTGTGTCCTCTGGAGGAGGGTCCGACTTAACCACTGCTCCGCCCCGTCTAAATGTTCTTAGAGTTGGGTAGGAGACTCCCTTACAAGGCTATATGTTGGACATTTGGTCCCTAGTTGGTGGCACTATTTTGGAACATTTTCATTAATTAAATTTGTTTCTGTTTTGAATACAACAGTTTGTAACTTGTCAAACCCATACTTGGCACTAACATCGATCTGTTGTTGATTTCATATTTATCACTAAAACCTTAGAAACAAGAAATATCAAAAAATTAATACTGCACTTGGTGTGTACGCAGGCACACGCACAAACACACACACACACACACACACACACACACACACACGGTTTTTACTACTTAAATTGGCTGATGAGAGTTCATTGTGGTTTTCTAGTGAACTTAATGAGAGTCACTGTGTTTGTGAGTGTACACTGTGTGTGTGCATCATGTGTGTACAGGCCCATGTGGAAGCAGAAGAGGGTGCTGGAGTTGCAGGTGGTTGTGAGCCACCTGATGTGGGTTTGGGAACCAAGCTGGGGTCCTCTAGGAGAAGAGGAAGCTCTGAAGCATGTCTCTACTGCCCCTAATTCTGTTTCCTAATGGGAAAGAATAAAGGATTCCATTGCCCCAAATCAAGGCAAGTCAAATTTGTTTTGTATTCTGGGGAAGATTTGGTGCCAAAGTCTTTGTCAAAAGAGGCAGTTGGCCGTGCAGTAAAATAGCAGCGAAAGGGACACCCCAGTTCTCTTGAGGCCTGATGGACTCTTACATCAAACCATGCGCTAGGTTTGAGCAGCACATAAGTCCTAACTCCCGATTGTTTTTGTCAGCCCGAAGAGTATGGAAGAACTACCTTCCCGCTATCAATGGCATTGTGTTTCTCGTGGACTGTGCAGACCATGAAAGGCTGTTAGAATCCAAAGAAGAACTTGATGTAAGTTGAACAATTAAAACTACACACTGTGAGCTCCCTCTGGGAGCCGGGAGGAATAGTTGCAGATGGAGCTGTCAGAGAGCAGCTCTCAGCAGTGTCTGAGGAAACGCCTGGCTGTGGGCTCAGGAGTGTTTGAGCTGGTGATGACCGTGTAGAGTGCAGAGGCTGCAGCTAGTGAGGAAATGCTAACAGGACCTCTGAAGACTGAACTCACACTCAGAGTGTGCCCTGCATGTGTGTGCATGCCTGTTCAGTCCTGACGCCAGTTGATCCAGAGTCACACCATCTCAGGACTCCATCTCTTCAGCATTGTC
The DNA here is from genome assembly GCF_963924665.1 of Micromys minutus. NCBI lineage: Eukaryota > Metazoa > Chordata > Mammalia > Rodentia > Muridae > Micromys > Micromys minutus. The sequence goes on from NC_137979.1 coordinate 4,790,276, forward strand.
CCTCCATCTTTCTGACCACTTCCAGAAGGAAGTGGGTTCGTGTTCAGTCCCTCTGCACCTCTCTAGGTCAGGTATTTTGTAAAGAGGCTCAGCAGTTCCCAGCAAGGTAGACCTAAATATGGGACCACAGAGCAGGGAGATCCCTGATCTGACTGAAGGTCAGCCCAGCCATCCTTTATTCAGAGATGCTCTGCGGTCCTGGGACAGGTCAGCTGCTGCCTCTTTGTGTGCAGTCTCTGTGCACAGCAGTGCTTCCCCAGCACTCAGGCCACTGTCTGAACAGTTGCTGCTGCTCCTTCTCCAGCTTCCGAGAAGCTCATTGCTCAAGACTGGATCCTAGTCGCAGAACCAGAAGTGAAACCGGGTTGTCCCACCTCCAAGGTGTCCATACTCCCTTAGTGGTTTGCATGGTGAGCATCTGAGAGCTTTAGAGACAGGAGAATGTAGCATGTGGCCTTTGGTGCTCACTGAAGATGTGATGAGCGTGTGATTAAGCAGACCAGGGTGTCACCATACAGTGACGACGGAGACCTTGGCTACTTGGTATCTTTTCAAAAGAAGCCTTTTAGATAGCTTTAAGCGACTTGTCTTTCCTGTTATTTGCTGTGTTTCAGTCGCTAATGACAGATGAGACCATTGCCAACGTGCCTATCCTAATTCTTGGAAACAAGATCGACAGACCTGAAGCCATCAGTGAAGAGAGGCTACGAGAGATGTTTGGTCTATATGGCCAGACAACAGGGAAGGTAAAACCTTTTCTTTTCATCTAATTTGTTTTGTTTTTTGAAACAAGGTCTCACCATGTAGCTCTAGTTGTCCTGGAACTCACTATGTAGTCCAGACTGAACTCAGATCACAGAGAGATCGGCCAGCCTCTGCCTCCTGTACTAGGATTAAAGATATGGGCCGCCATCCCCAGCTAAGAAAGGTAAACAACTTTAAAAAGTGATTTGTTTGGGGTTTTTGGTTTTTGACTTATGACACATCCCTGACTAGCCTTAAACTCTCTTGACGCTCCTGCTTTTACCTCATAAAGATTGAAATCACAGACATACACCAAGTGTGCCCACCTTTGACCTATTTACTTCTGTAGAAGCACTGTGTGGATGCTGGGAATTAAACCCAGCTCCTCTGCAAAAACAAGTGCTCCTGACCAATGTGCATCTCTCCAGTTCCTTCCCTTTTACACTTCCCCTTTATGTTTATGGGTGTTTTACCTGCACATATGTCTGAATACTATATATATGCCTCGTGCACAAGGAGGCCAGAAGAAGGCCTCTCTAGGAACTGGAGTTACAGACCATTATCAGCTGCCACATGGGTGCTAAGAATCGAACTGAAATCCTCTACAACAGCAACAGCAATTGCTCTTAGGCGCTGGGTCATCTCTATACCCCCAGCCAAGGGTGGGGTGCTGAAAAGTTCCAGAAAGCCATAGGACATGGTGGTACATGCCTATAATTCTAATACGTAAGACCCTGAGGAGGAAGTTTACAAGTTTAAGGCTACCCAGGGTGCTACATAGTGGGTCTCAACAAAACAAATTAAAAAAAAATTTTTTCCAGATAAACCATGAAACAAACGTCATAGTTTGTAAACAGAACCTCTTTAGTGCACGTATACTCTTTCAGGGCAAAAGAAAAGTGCAGCAGAGGAAGGGATCAACTCTAGGTAGGGCTTCTGTCTGAGCTGGGACGTGTGCTGTGCATCCTACCCCTCTGTGCCTGCCTTGTGATAATCTGTCCCACACACTTTTAGGCAATGGTCTCCTTACAGTCAGGGCTGGCTTTGAACTTTGATCCCTAGAGTGCTGGGATTACATGGCCATGCCACCATCTTGCAGAGTGTTCGCTTTATCACCAGGAAGGAAATTTTGGATTTTTGAGACAGGGCCTTACTTTATCCTAGGCTGGACTGGAGCTAGAGGTCCTCCCGCCTCAGACTCCCAAGTGCAAGAAATACAGGCGAGCTCCAGCACTTGGGCGTGGAGAGCCTCAGATGAGTCTGATTCTTTTGCACCTCCCAGGCTCACCTCTTCCCGCTCACCGGCCACATTGTCAGAGTAGAGTGAGTCATGTTAAGGGATGCCGAGCAACCATGGGTTTGTCACTGACACTCTCTGTTCTGATGGAGAGTCTGCAGTCTGCTGGGATAGAACTTTATTCCATGAGACCTCAGCGTAACAGCTCTCTTCTCTTCCAGGGCAGTGTGTCACTGAAGGAGCTCAATGCCCGGCCTCTGGAAGTGTTCATGTGCAGCGTGCTAAAAAGGCAGGGCTATGGGGAAGGCTTCCGCTGGATGGCGCAGTACATCGACTAGCAGCGTCCGGCCCACACACCGCCAGCCTCAGAGAGCCATCCCCAATGCATAACTTGAATTCAATAGACTGTTGTTGGTTTCAGAATAGGTGTTTTTAGATTATTAATATATCTACCTGAGTGGGAATTGCAAACTGATTCAAGTTTGAATATCACAAAGTTAGCTTTCTAATTCCACACAGATAGTTTTTACAGTTTCTAACCCCACATCAACCCATCACCGTTTATAAAGATCAGCTTCTCATCGGTACATTTGAAGCACTTTTTAACGATGTGAAACTACAAATATAAATCATATTTAAAAGCTCATCATGTGAAACTTGTATGTACTTTTCGGAAATAGTTTTTCAGTTTTAGATTGTCTGCCTCTTGTGTGCAGTTTTACTGTTTTCTTATCAGTGACTGCGTGATGCCTTACTGTTTTCTCATGCAGACGTCATGCAATAAAAACTCCAGCGTTCGCTCTGTGTTGGCAGCTGTTTCATTTGAATATGTCTTGTGGCTAGTGTGTTCTGAAAATTCGGGGATTTAATGTTGTACATATGGGAGGGTGATTGACAGGCAGGACAATTCCTTCAGAATGTCTAGAATGGGGGCTGGAGAGATGGCTCAGTGGTTAGAGCACTGGCTGCTCTTCCAGAGATCCTGAGTTCAATTCCCAGCAACCACATGGTGGCTCACAACCATCTGCAATGCCCTCTTCTGGTGTGTCTGAAGACAGTGACAGTATACTCATATACATGAAATAAATAAAACTTAAAAAAAGGAATCTCTAGAATGGTGCGTCAGCCCCCAGAGGCCTTCTGCTTACACAGCACTGGAGGTGAGTGTGCCAGGCTCCAAGTTCTGAATCTCTCATTTTCTTCACCAGTCATGCAAGCTGCCATTACTGCCACGGCTGGTCGCAGTCTGTGGCCTGTCCTCTGCAGGTCTAGCCTTTCGTAAGAAGACATCACAGCTACATTCCATCTCGCAGGCTCTGTGGTCTACACTAGTTGACGCTGACTTTAGCAACTCTTCTAATTTAGTGATATTTTGTCAAAAGTAGTGGCAAGTGATCAGACTGTCCACACTAATAGTCATTCTCAGGGCTCCCTCTGTGGACTGGGACTTCCAGTGGGGAGCAGCCTAGAGGCCTGCGTGCAGACCTGGAGGAGAGCAGCAGCCTGTGGGGTGGGACTTTGCTCCTCTCCCGTGGCTCTGCACTGGGGTGTGCTTCCTTTCCTGAGCGGAGGAAGAGGCGAGCTTGTTTCAGGCCATCTTTAACCTCACATGCCCGGCTTGCTCAGCACAAGCCTTGGACGCCACACGTGATAACACTGTGAGCGGTGAGGGGCCATTGGTGTGCCTGCGAATACTGGCAGGGTTAGTACTTAACACATTGTAATTCCCGAAAAAGCTCTTCCTGCCCGAGACTGTTCCCATCGTTAACAAAAATGGAGGGTCAGTGTCAAAACATTTCTGTTTTGAGAAGGTCTGAATATATAGCCTTTGTTCCTGCAGAGGGAAGTAGGACTCTTGCCCATCTCAAACAGCAGCCTTGGCTCTCCCTGGACTTGTTTCCTTTTTTTTTTTTTTTTTTTTTTTTTACTGTAAATCCATATTATTTTCCCCAGATTAAGAAGCAAACATGATAAGGGCATATAGTGATTTTCTTATTATTTAAGGTGTATTGTCTAGATTTGGAGAGCTTCCTCACAGTTCACCACATCTAAACTGAGTTTAAGTCCCTGTAATCTAGAGGACAGTAAACACAGGGAACGATAAAAGACATTGAACAGCACACAGAGGTGACCACTTGATCACTTTCGGCTATTCGTGATTGTGACTAAAAGGCTCGAGTTAAAACAATTAAAAAAGAAGGCCAAAATAGTGAGAAAAGTGAAATGCCACAAGCCATCCTGGAAGCCTGGTGTTGGCTCCTCAGTCTAAGATGGGGGAGAGCGATGACAAGCGGGGGCTTGAGGAAATATGGAGTGTTACGAGGCCACCATTCTTGTTTGTGCCGCATGGTTACATTAACTGAGGTAGGTGCCAAGACACATGGCTGCTTCCATCCTGGTGAAGTCACCAGCCAAGATGGCTGCCAACCCCAGGGTTACTCAAACACTTTGAACCGTGACCCAGAAAGTGTCTGCTATGACTTTCTGTACTATGGCCTTCTCACAAGGGACAGAGTGGCTGCCATCCCAGCACAGTACCCATAGCAGGAGACAACTCCTCCACCTGTGTGCTGTAAGCAGCCTGTGTGTGTAGGGAGTGGGTGGGGTGGTTCTGGCTTATGTATGTGTGTCTGTACGTCGGTGTTGAGTTCCTGTAATGGCCAGAGGTATTAGATTCCCCTAGACCTGTGGTTACAGGTAGTTAGGAGCCTCCAGGCATGGATCCTGGGAGTTGAACTCAGGTTCTCTTCACTGCTGAGCCATCCCTCCAGCTACTGCTCCTTTTTAAACCAGTGATGTGTATAATTAGAAATTCAAAACCTACTATTCTCTAAAAAGAGAGTACAAAAGCCACCCCAGGCTGGGCCAAAGGGATCAATGCCCTGAGCCCAGATAGAACAGATTGTTCCTTCTGTCCAACACCAAGGAGACTGGACAATTTTCAGTAGGACCCTTTTAAAAAAGGATTAATGACAGCTGCTAAAAAGAGATACAGAGAAGGTGAGTCTGGCTCCATGACAGTCTTCAGATTGGCAGCTAAGGAGACCAGACCTAAAATCTGGGCGAGTCAATTACTAAGGCCGGGTTCCAGCCTTCACACCCAGGTAATGGGATGTCCCAGACTTCCTCAGCTACTTCCTCAGTCACAGTTCCCAGACCCCTCCTGCAAGTTTGCAGCCCCCACACCCTGGGAATGGAATATCTGTAGAGATGGACTCAGAAGATTAACGTGGAAGTCGCCTACCCCAGAGTCCCCTAATTAGCATAGAGGTCACCTACCCCGGAGTCCCCTCAATTGCTTTAAGTCAGGCCTGTGTACTGGGTGTCTTTCTCTAATCTTGGTAATGGGAGACCCCGGCATGCTGTACTTCTGCAGAATAAAACACTCTTTGTGTTTATATACTATTTGAGTCCTATCAAATCTGTGAATCATGAACCTTATGGGACTAAAAAAAAAAAAAAAAAAAAAAAAAAAAAAAGTCTTCAAAAATTTGAGGGATTTGAGGGTACCAGCTTTAAAAAAAAAAAAAAGTTCAAAAAGTTTACAACAACCAAGACTTGAGAGGACAGAAGCTTTTAAAGTCCGAAAGACAGCCTGGTGTCCACCCCAGCTCCAGCTCGCTCAGACCTTTCTACCTATATGTGGCTGAGTTGGGGAAATGCAAAGAAAGTTTTCAGTGGATCCCTGGGTCCTTGGAAGAGGCTTATCTATCTAAGAGACTTGGCCCAGTCTCTAAGGGACTTTCTAGAAAGGTGAATGCCAAACTCGAGGGTGACTTATTACCAAGTCTGGACCAGCCCTGTATCTAGTTCTGCAAAACATGGGCACTCAACCCTGCTCGCCTGTTACAGATGATGACCCCACAGAGCCTCTGCACAGCTGACTGCCTAGAGGTCACGGACCTGGTTCAATCTGTCGAACGGAATTGACTGATGCCCTGTGCAGGGAGTGAATAAGATACTGTACACGATGGGAACAGTTTGGTCCAGCATGGAATCGGGCGGGTACTCTGGGGCTGCAATGGTGACCCAGGATAGGACTGCTTGGGCACATTCGTTTAACCGCGGAACTTAGCTCCAGGAGCCACTCTTGTAACAGTAACTCAGGTGCTTGTTGGACAAAAGACAAGCCTGCCACTATATACACGGACAGCCCTTGTGCCTTTGCCACCACCCAGATACATGGGGACATGTACCAAGAAAGAGGGATCCTCACGTCTACCAAGAGATTTTGACACTGTTAGAAGCCATCTAGCTACCCACAAAAGTATCCATTGTCTATTGCAAGGGTTATCAAAAAAAAGATTGTCCCAAAGCAGAAGGTAACAAGACAGCAGACTTGGCCCCTGGGAGGCATCCCTAAAACCAGTGGGTCCCCTCTAGATTTTAATGACATTGCCTCAGTGCCCAGACTGTGTGTCAGAGGAGATGCCAAGCAACATGAAAGAGTCTGGCAGTCTGGCAGACATCTCAAGACAGAGGCCTGTACCTTTAGTAGCTCTTCTTGATAATGAAGGCCACCAAGCCACACTCATCTAGGGGGACCCAAAAACTACGGAGCTCAGCCCTGCACACTATATCTCTGAGTCAGGTAGTATCTCTGAGGGGGAAATGCTTCCTGGTAGAAAGTAGCTTTACTCTTAAACCTCTGTTCCCACTCTGACCCTGGGATCAAAGAAACAAAGACAAGGACAGAGGATGCTCCTGACCTCTCTGGAAATGAAGCTTCTGCATCTGGCAGCATCCTCCAGCCAGAGGTATGCACACAGTACACTCTACATATGGGCAGGATAAAAATCCTAGAAGGGGGCTGGGGACAGACTGAAGTGTTGTTTGTATTGTATTATTTTTCTAAGTATATGTAAAGATTTGGTGGTGTTTCAAAATTTCAAGAAAGCAGAACAAAAATAGACCTTAAGACATAATGTTAATACAAAAGAAACAGGAAACAAATGGTTGCTTATATTACTATAGAACAGGTTCAGTAGCTCATACCCATATTCCTAGCTTCTGGGTAGCTGGAGCACAAACTGCCGAGCATTTGAGGCCAGCCTGATATACAAGATGAGACTCTGTCCTGTCAATAAATCTCTCCCCCACAAAAAAGCAAAAATAAATGCAGTGGTGTAGCCTTATAACTAGGTAGGAAAATCACAAGTTCAAGGACAGAGTCAACCACAGAGTCAGACCATCTCTTAAAAAATGTTGTACCAAGAGTTAAGAAAAGTGGTTATGTATTAGGGGTCTTGGGTATCCTTATAGGCTGAATTTTGTGCCCAGACATCTGGTTACAATATGGAGGATGGCATGGTCAAGCATCTCAGGGGTCTCAATGTTATGGAAACATTGTTTCCCATCATCTCTGATTGGTTAATAAAAGCTGATCAGCCTATGACTGTGCAGGAGAGCGGAGGCAGGATGTCAGATCCCAGCTGAGAGGGTCCCAGGTAGAGAGAGAGGAGCAGAAAGAGAAGGAAGGTGTGAAGAGACCATACGGAGACACCAGAACTTTCTCTGCCAGAACTCCCACCTCCCACTTCCTACGGAAGCTAATAGGCCAGTAGCGTTTTTATTGACAGGCGATGCACCCATACAGGACACAGGAGATTCTCCCTGGAAGTATCTTTTATGCAAGGTTTCATGTTCCCTTTAAGATGGAAAACTACAGACAAACCAAAGTAAGATGGAAAGGAGGAACAGGCAACTGGGCTCATGTGTGCACACACATGTACATGTTCCAGTAGGTGTACATGTGTGTGTGCGTGGGCACAGAGGCCAGCCTCTGACGTCACTCTCAGGAGCTGTCTAATGCTGGTTTTGTTTGATTATTTGGTTTGGTGTTAGATTTTTGAGACAGGGTCTCCTCACTATCTAGCTCTGGCTGTTCTGGGACTTACTATGTAGCTTAGGCTGGCCTTGAACTCAATAGAGTTTTGCTAGCTGGAGATTTGCTTAGCTCTGCCATCAAGGGCTGGGTTCACCTTGTTTCTTAAGTCAACATCTTTCCCTGTCCTGAAGCTCACCAATTAGGCCTGGCCAGTGAGCTGCGCCCACCAGGTCGAAAGCACAGGCCACCACATTTGGACTTTTAAGTGGGTTCCAGGGATCAAACCCAGGTCCTCCTGCCTGCGTGGCAAACACTTCACCAGTTTTTATCAACTGAGCCATCTCTCCAGCCATCAATGGTTTTACCTGTGAAAAGTGCTCTGTCTTTACCACATATAGAATTTCCTAGGGGCCGCATTTAAAACTATCACTGTCTTAACAGGCATGATGGCACGCGCCTTTTATCCCAGCACTCGGGAAGCAGAGGTAGGTAGGTCTCTGAGTTCGAGGCCAACCTGCTATAAAATGTGAGTTCCAAGACAACCAGGGCTGTTACACAGAAAAACCCTGCCTCAGAAAACCAAACCCAAAACAACACTAAGCCTATCATTAGCCTCCTCTTTCCCCCTCCCTCTCTCTCCCCCTCCCTCTCTCTCCCTTTCCCTCTCTCCCTCCCTCCCTCATTCCCTCCCTTTCTCTCTGATATTGCTATAGTAGGACTAGAGAGATGGCTCAGTGGTTAAGAGCAGGTAGCAGCTTTTGCACAGGACCTGTGTTCAGTTCTCGGCACTTGCATAGAGCACACAACTATGTGTAACCACAGTCCCAGGGGATCTGATGTCTTCTTGTGACCTCTTTGGCCCCCAGCCACGCACATGCACACAAATAACATCTATGCACATAAAATGGGATTTAAATTTTTTTTATATGTCTCAGTGGCTCAAGTGATGGTCAGGAGATAATGTTGCAAAAGTAAAATAAAATTTTCTTCCTGATTTGCTCCTAGGGAGTTGGTTTAATGGGGAATAGATTTCCTCCACTTAAAAGAATTGCCTGTTGGGCTAGAGAGATGGTTGGGCAGTTAAAGGCATCTGGTTGCTTTTCTAGAGGACCAGAGTTCAATCCCCAGCGTCTAGTGGCAGCTCAGAACTATCTCCTGTCCCAGTTGTGTCTGGCGCCCTCTTCTGGCCGTCACAGGCATTGCATGCAATGTGAAGCACAAGCAGGTAAAACGCCTCTATACATACATAAAAATGGTAAGTAAAATGCTCAAAAGCACAATTTTGAAAAGTTGGCTTGTAGAATGTTTTTACGGCTGTCAGTAATAATAAGAAGAAAGGGTGACTCAAGGTTAGCTTCAAGTGGAGATGAGAGAAGCCGGAGAGATAGAGGGATCTCTATTTACAGTTTTTGTTTTGTGGTGCTAAGGATGACACCCAGGACATTTGGCATGCTAGGCAAGTGCTCTACTACTGAGATCTGTCCTCAGCCTGTTTGCCACTCTCCTGTGTTGGGGGTGGGGGAGGAAGGGACTACACATACACTACAGCACACACAGAAGTCAACAGCTCAGATGCCGGGCCTCACCTCCCGTCCTGTTTGAGGCAGGGTGTGTATGCCAGGCTAGCTGGCCCTCAAGCTCTTACAGGTTCTCCCACCTCTCCGTAGGAGTCCTGGCACTGCAGAAGTGTGCTGTTACTGTGTCTGGTCTTACTTAAGAGTTTTTGCCCCAGTTCCTCGTGCCTGCATGCCAAGTGTTTCACCCACTGAGCCAGCACTCAGCTCTGTGAAGGGCTTTCGTGAGCTAAAGAAGGTTAAATACAGCTGACTCATAGTGGAGCAGCCGGGAGGCAGAGGCAGGTGGACCTCTCCTTTCAAGGCCAGCCTGGTCTACAAAGTGAGTTCTAGGATAGCCAGGGCTACACAGAGGGAAACCCTGTCTCAATAAACCAAAATAAGGGAAGGGGGGGGGGAGGAAAAGAAAATTTAATGTGAAATTTAGTGAGATTGTAGTCCTGTTTTATCTGGCATTGGCCACACCGCAGAAGCTCAGAAGACACAAAAATGGTCAAGTACTGACATCACCTTTTTGGTCTCATCCAGATCTTGGGTTTCATTGCACCCAACTGGATGTTAAGTTTGAGCTGGTTTCCAGTCCCACTTTCTGATCAGGAAGACAGGCCAGGTTGGGTGCAGGCTAGACAGAGGCACATTGACTTCCCTCTTCAGTGTAGAGAGGAGCGGGAACCCTGAGTAAGCGGGTGCAGGAGAGCCTCAGCCCATTGGGGCTGCAGAGAATATAATGAGCAGATAAAAACCCTGTTACTCCCTCAGCTCAGTGGCTCCTGAGGGAAGCCAGCTGGGGCTGCGTTCTTTCCTGCCTGCTTGGCAGCAGATGGCAGGGCATGGAGTTATTTAGAGAACACTCTGAGTTTCTCTCCACCCCAGCTTCTATTTGGGGACAAGCTGAGAATCAACACGCCCCTTGTATCATCTGGCAGTCAGGTGGCCACGGAGTCCCTCTTGGATTATCTGGCCCTCAGTCTTGATTACCTGGGGCCTGGGCAGCCTGTTATGCAATCATCCTTTCGTTTAGCTCTGGGCAAAACCAGGATAAGACACCTATTCACTGTGGGTCTGCGGGTCAGTGTGGGGTGGTGGGCGGTGAGAGGAAGCCTGGTGAACTTAAGCTGGGTTGGAAGCCCTGGGGACTCAAAAGGGAGGTAGGGGCTTCACCTGTTCCCAGCATCAGTCATGTAGGGGCAGCGCCCCCAAGCCCCTCCACATGTAGATGAGGCATCTCTAACATCTCAGACCCCAACCCACCCCAAAACTTTATGTAAGATCCTATCCAGAAGGAATAAAGGTGTGTGAGAATCACTCCATCGTCTGAGAGCATCTGTCACAAGAGCTGTGGCACTGCTTGGAAAGAGAATGCTCTCCCAAAGCTCCCCTGCCTGGCTCAGTAGCTCAGCTCAGCACCGCCAGCAGAGCATCCCTGAGCAACAGTGGCAGTGGTCACATTCCCCTCTCACCCGAAGGGCCAGAGATCTCCACAGATAGCATCAGCCTGGCAAGTTGGTCTCTTTCTCAAACCCTTGCACGGAGGCAAACTTCGTTCGCTACCGTGCATTTAACCAAGTGTGTGTGTGAAAGCACCAAAGTTCAGTCAGTGTAGGCTCTTCTGCTCCCTTTCTGTTTCACTCTGTTAGTCACTCAGCAGGCACTTCCTATAGCCTGCCAGCCGGGGCCAGAGGCCTGGAATTCAAGAGACTGAGACAGGAGGCCAATATCACTTTGGGCTACATCGCGAACCCTTCTTAAATCAGAATGGGAATGCTCAGTGGGAAAATACTTGTCTGGCATGTAGCCAGCGCTGGGCTCAGTCCTCAGCACTACATAAGCCAGGCTTGCTGGAGAGATGGCTCAGTGGTTAGAGCACTGGCTGCTCTTCCAGAGATCCTGAGTCCAGATCCCAAGAACCACATAGAAGCTCACAACCATCTGTCATGGGCTCCGATGCCCTCTCCTGGTGTGTCTGAGGACAGCGACAGTGTATTCACATGCATAAAATAAATAAAAAACCAAAACCAACCAAACAAACAAAAACTTGGAAGATAAACCAGGCTTGTTGGTGGATACTTCAAATCCCTCTACCTGGGAGTTGGGGGCAGGAGGATCAGGAGTTTAAAGATAGTTTCAGGCCAGCCTGGGCTATATGAGATACTGTCTCAAAAAAAAAAAAAAAAAAAAAAAAAAAAAAAAAAAAAAAAAAAAGTGCGTGTGTTGAGGGATGCAGTTAGTGATACAAGCAAGCAGAGCAAGATTTCCTAACGTGAGGAAGGGGATGAAGGGGATCTCTAGAAAGAGCTGCAAAGTCGAATCCCGCAGAGCATAAGACAGTTAAATGCAGCGTGGGAAGATGGGACACTGGACTTCAGGCAGAGACAGGAGGATACGCGGCAGTCTGGGGGCTGGCACAGTCCATGACGACACAGTGGGCGGAAAATGTTAGAGCGGAGGAGACAGAGCACCGGGCCTGAATCGAGGAGGAGGCAGGATTCCAGGATGGCCTCTCCCAGCTTTCAGCTCACTCATTTTATCTTACTATGTGCATGTCTGTGCATGCACGCCCAGGTGCTCCTGCTTACCCGCGGAGAGCTGATCGCAGCTCTCGGGAGCTCCCTCCTGTATCGGTAGTTGACTAATCCGCTCTCTCCTGTATCGGTAGTTGACTAATCCGCTCCCTCCTGTATCGGTAGTTGACTAATCCGCTCTGCTTGCCAGCATCAATGGCGCAGGTTCTATGCCGCTGCCCCAGTGTTATGGATTATGAAAGACACACTCACACAACCATGCATGTTTAATATGCCCTAAACAGCTCAGTGGTGGGGCCACTCTCGAACCCCCATGTGGCTAGCACACTCCTAAAAAACTTACTAAAACCTATATGCCACCCTTGTCGCCCTGGTCTGCAGCCCTTCTGGACCACAATCCCTGACTCTTCCAGGCTGTCTCTCTGTCCCGCACCTCTCAGGCTTGGTCCTTCTGCTTTCCCAGGCATGGTGGTACTAAATCCTTCTTTCCCGGGTTCCTTTGCCCAGGAAATCTCACCTCTGTCTCCCTTTCCAGACACTGGCCAGCGGCCACTTTATTTACCAATTAGAAACGGGGGTGGGGGGTGGGGGGGTGGAGAGACCTGTAGAATCTTACATGCAGGATTCTTTTTTTTTCTTTTTTTTTCCTTTTTTTTAAATGACTTTATTTTACAAAACAAAGATAAATGTACAGATTTTAAACATTTTTTGCTTAAAATTATACATTTTTGTCAGTACTGTTTTTTTCAGATATTAAAATAATTTTTACATAAAACTCTGTGAATATATTTTTTAGTTACACGCAGGATTCTTGATTCTCGTGCAAGTATTAAACCAAATCCACGACACTCTCCTTTCACCTCGTCAATTCTGATCATCAGTATTCAGATAACGCAGGGCTTTGCAGCAAGCATCACTACGCACTGAGCTGCCAGCCTAACCCACTTCTTACCCACCAGAAGTTCTTTAGGTCCACTAGGAATCCCAACTCGAACCTCGTAGGACACTCGTTTTCGAAGCTAAGATTAGAGCCATTGCCCACAAGGCTCATGGACTAGCAGATCAGGAAAGAATGTTTGAAGTCAGGACTATCCAGAGATGTGTCCTCAAAATGGCAGACTGGCCTTTGAGCTTGTACACTGACACGTGTGGTAGGTACTGCAGGCAACTCCAGTCTGAAGTAAAACTAGAGCACACGCTGGGCTGAGCACAACTCAGTGGTGGAATGAAACCATGAATCAGGCTCTGGGTTCGATCCCCGGCAAAATACCAACAAAAATACAAAACTAATGAGTGAATATATGACAGACAAGCTGAAGTTACTGAAACAGGAGGCAGTGTCTATCTGAGAAGAACTTGACTGGGCCCTAGAGGTGGGACTCTTGATACAGCTGAGGTCATACCTGAGCAGTCTTCAAACTAACCCCTGGCCTGGGACTGGTTGGCCTGAAGAAGATGGTGGAGTCCACCCCTTGAGCAGGGTGTAGTAGAAACACAGGGAAAGTCACCCTGGAAATTATTGTCTTCAGAAAGTCAGGTGGCAGCTTGCTTTGACAGTAAGAAAGGTGCTCCGTGGCTGCCTGGTGAAACTGAACTGGACTAGATACTTAAGCTGTTCACACTGTAATCCTGAGACCCTTAACAGTCTTTACAGGACTGAAGCTGGTCTAGAGAGCTTTTGAGTATCAGGCCATTGAAACAGGGTCCCCAAGAAACCTAAAATCCCCCAGAAGGAAGAGGCTGCAAACCCTGGTGTTAGCTGAAGGAGGAACTTATCTCCTGGAGAGAGATTTCATTGTGACAACTGTCAGCCCATCTGAGAGGGCAGACATGTGATGGGTGGACCATGCCTCGGCCACAGTGGCTTAGTTAAGCATGCATACCCCTTGCCTTTTATTTAAACTAAACCTCATGTCAGGACCCTGAGGATAGATTTGGGGTGTGGCGGGGGGGTCACTAAAGCTCTCCATCTGTTCCTCTTTCCAATGTGGCCACACTGACTAAGTCTTTCTGCTTTCACTACTGTCTGTGTAATTAACATATTGCAGATGAGTGACAGAGCCTGTGGTGTTAGCCCTGCCAGAGCACAGGCAATCCCAGCACTCCTGGCTGTCCCAAACAGCTACAAGTTTAAGACTAGCCTGAGAGAGGACTTATGGGGAGGGAGTGGGGGAGGGAAGGTTTCAGCTGCTGGAACCGAAGAGAAGGCTCAGTGCTTAAGAGCACTTGCTGCTCTTGCAGAGGGGCCTAGGTTTGGTTCCCAGCAACCTCATGTCGGTTCATAACCACCTGTAACTCAGGCACTAAGGAAACCAACATCCTCTTTGGTTCTCAGGCTTCTATGAAGATCAAGTGAGAGTTTCCTGCTAAAAGACTACACTTCCCAGCCTCCCTTGCGGCCACACCAAGCAGTTCCTGGAGGAGAGGGACTAGTCGTTTCCTCCTCACAAGGAATCGGCTCCCTGTCTTCTGTAGGCTTTTTGGCCACCCACATGTGGGTGACGAAAGTGCCTCCCATGTGAATGAGCATGTTCCCACTTAAGGTCCGACCAAACCTCGATCTTTCCCTCTTCGACTTCTCTACAGCTGCCTTTTAAGTAATCTAACACCAAACATGTTCAGGTGAGCATACATTCAGGCAAAACACCCATACACGTAAAATAAAAATAAATAGTACCTTTAAAAAATCCAGCTGCTGCTCAGGCCAATACATATCTCAAGCAGCCTTGTCCTCCCACGAATTCTGACAGGTGCCCAGCCAAGGACACTATATCTCTAATTAGGGCCAACAATCTCATCTGGGGAGTCGAATTTAAATCAAAGGATGCATTCTGGCCACAGGATTGCCTTCCCACCCCCTTTCTCTTCCTCCTGCCAGGAATAGGAGAGCCTGGCCATAAGCTTGTGTGGTACAACTTTTCTCCTCAGAAAGTTGTAAGAAAGCCACTGGATGGTGGTACACACTTTTAAGTCCAACACTCGGAAAGGTGCTTTTGAGTTCGAGGCCAGCCTGGTCTACAAAGTGAGTTCCAAAACAGCCAGGGCTACACAGAGAAACCTTGTCTCAAAAAAACAAAAAAAAAAAAAAAAACAAAAAAAAAAAAAAAGAGAGAGAGAGAGAGAGAAACCCCTCTCCCCCCATTTCTGCCACATGGGCTCTGATTTCCTCTCTACAGACCTGCTGACTGACTGACTGACAGTCCGTGGCAGTCAGTAAATCTTAAGGCCTCTGTCTCAGTGTCCTGTATCATACCTGTGAGAATTTTCCCCAGGGGGCTGGGGATAGAGACTAGGACTCATCTACCCTCCTGTGACTTAGATCCCATATACTAGCCAAAGTTGGATCCCACCAAAGATGAGCCTAGGGAGCCAATGAGCTTACTAAAGTTACTCAGAGTAAGGGTGAAGGGCCACAAAGGGGTGTGGGATCTGGCTTCTGCAGTTCTATAGATGACATCCCTTTCTTTCAGGCTTTCCCAAGCCCTTCCTGAAACCCACAGGGCTACACGTACAGTTAGGAAAGAATGCAATTATGATTGGCTGGAAGGAGTATCTTAATAGTCAAGTGAGGTTTCCTTCTATGAGGAAACCTCAACCATCAACAGGACCAGTGAGGCACTTTTTTTTTCCCAATGATCTTTTTCGAAGAAAACCATCAACAAGTCTGAAGGCAGCAGCAGTTTGTCTTGGAAAACAATCCTTTACAACAAAATCCAAGACCCTTCAGGAAGCAGGAAGATGCTTCTTCAGCAAGGAGTGACCAGAAACTTCTGGAGGCACGAGCTACAGTCTTTGCAGCCCAATACCCCACACAATTGATACCAGAACCAACTAGCCTCTTGGATCCTGCACACGGCAGCGGCATAAAGCCCATGGGTGAGGGGTGTTTTCTGAAGAGCTACTTTTCTCCCTTGGTTTCCTCTGCACATCCCTGGCTGACCTTCTAAGTCTCAAGTTGATCATAGCAGTCAATCCCCTGGGGGAGGGTGGGGGAGGAGGTCCAATCCAGATTCTTCTGCCTGGCCTGAGCTCAGGTTACCAGGTTTCAGGTGCCCCCAGCAGAGGAAAGCCCAGCCACTCAGAATGCTGACCATGTCTTTTTGGTGCAAGCAGCTGACTGTCATACGCCTCGTCCCCAACAGCTGTTTCCAACAAAGCTCCTGTCTGGGAACGGCACAAGGTTAGTACCTGCCCTAACCCCAGACCACAGTCGTCCTGGCTTGTTTACAGAGAACTCATAAACAAAACAGGGCTGGTTACCAGCTCAGATTCCAGGAAGTGCAAATTGGTAAACAAACCCAGTGACTCTGGGCAACAGCCAGGCTGCCAGTCCTCAGTTCCTCAAGACCTTTGGAAAATCATTGTCTGCTTTGTAGGAATGTGAGGTTAAAAGGGCTGGGGAAAAAAGGCTCAGCAAGTAGTTAAGGACATCTTCTGGTCCCGTAGATGCTTGGTTCCCAGCATCCACTTGGGGCAGCTCCAGAGATATGAAACCCTGGGTACTCTGAGTACATGTGCCCACATCCACATGTTGATATATACATAATGATCAAAAACAAAACAAACCCACATTTTAAAAAGGATTTGGCTGCTGGAGTGCAGTCCAGGGACTGACTGCTCAGGCCTCTTTCTGGCCGTAGCTTTCCCTTTTCCCATACGGCAGCCAGCTCAGGCTAACAGCCTTCCCGATACCCAGTTTGCACCTGGCCCTGTGAGTCTATACCTAAGGGGATATTGACTACACATCCTGCTCTCCACCCCTTTCCTGGCCCCTGCATGGGAACTTAAGAGTCTTGCAGTAGAGCCACTCTCACCCTCAGAACACTGAGACCCCTGCCTCCACTTCTGCTAGGCAGACCCTGCTTCCTGTCTTCAGAGCCCCCATCCTGATGTCTGTAGTGTGGTTGTCTGTCCGACTATGCATGAATGAACTCTTCTAACAAACTCTGACCTCAGCAGTCTGTCCCAGTGTCTCTGAATGTACCTCCAGGTGACCTCTAGGCCACCCTGGATAAAAAGGCACAGGCAGCCATTTAGCTAACGAGGAGACGGCAGCTCTGGAAGGTCAGAACGAAGGCCTGCATTTCTCCAGGAGCTCGAGGCCCGGACGAGTCTGTTTCTATCAAATTCACACTGGAAACCCAGTCTTCTTTCACAGCACATTCAACCACCATGCACGTGACACTCAGACGGCCACAGATGGTTTGCTGGAAGCCCAGCAGGGAACAGAAAGTGAGTAGAACTACATGCTGGACAGACTTACGGACCAGCCCCAGCCTGCCTTGAAAAGGATGCCGCTCAGATCACAAGTCTCAAAACCTGCCCGAGAAGCCCAGGCCTTGTGCATGTTAAACCTTTTAGCACCTCCGGCCCCTATTCCCTGCCTGTCCTCATCCCTCTGTCAGCCACACATGGCCCATTCATTCATTCATTTAACAATATCATGTAGTCCAGGCTAGCTTTAATTTCAACACATAGTAGAGGATAACCTTGTACTCTGTGATCCTCCTGCCTCAACTCCCCTACTACCCCACTGCTAGAGCTGGTACCCAGGCCTATGCTTTATCAGCCCTCTCAGATGGTTTTAGCCCCCCACTCCCTGTTGTAACCCCCCATAAGGCTGAGATGGTACCCAGAGTCTCCTGACTGTTGGGCACGTGTTCCATGGTTGAGCATTTCCCCAATTAATCCTACGCTTTCAATGGCCTTCTCTTCTCACTCAGCAACAGATGAGTCAGGATCCACGGCGTGTTCTGATTGGGCAAAGATCCAGGCTGCATAGATTAAATTTTCTCATCTTTTTCTCTGCCCGAGTCTAGAGCCCCCTCCTCTAGAGACCCTGGGTTAAAAATCCTTCTAGAGGGCCTGGAGAGTTGGCTCAGAGGTTAGAAGAGCATTTGCTCTCTCAGAGAACAAGGCAGAGCACAGATCCCAGAATTCCAATTCCAAGAGTTCTGACCTCTTCTGGCCTCTGTGGGCACCAAGGGTGTGTGTGATGAATGGCACACACTTTTATATGCAGGCAAAGCACACAGACACACACAGACACACAGACACACACACACACATACAGATACATACACACACAGATACACACACACACAACACAGACACATACATACACAGACAGAGACAGACACCTGGAAAAATAAAAGCAGCAGCTCTCACCTGGTGTGCTGGTTTGACCGAGAAAGCCCCCATAGGCTCATATATTCGAAGGCTTGGTCCCCAATCAGTGATGATTATGGGTTAACCCCTCTGAAGCTGTTAGCAAGCCACAAATTAAGTGCTTCCTTTTATAAGTTGCCATAGTCATGGGAGTCTCTTCCCAGCGATATAACGAGGACACCTGGTCCTCCTGAGCATGCGCTCTGCCCAATCCGTGGGCTGGGATTTGAAGAGTTTCTCCCTTCCCGTTGCGAGCTGTCAGACAGGTGCTGGGGACTGAACCTGGGTCCGCTGGAAGTTCAGCAATCACTCTTAACTCAGGTCAAAGGCCAACTTGCAGAAGTTAGCTCCTCTTACCATATGTCAGGGTTGACAGCGTGTGTCTTAGCTCACCGAGTCATCTCATTACCCTCCCCCCTTTCTGAGATGCTGAGAATTGAGCCAGAGCCTCACACATGCTAGGTGGGCCCTCTACGCTTTAGCTCTTCCCAGGCCTCCAGTATGAACGCTCTCAGGTCTAACATGCATTTGTCATTGCAGCAAAGCAGTTGTGTCTCATTTTAAGTAGCACAATGCTTTTATGGGGGACGTTTTTTGTTTTGTTTTCTGAGACAGGGTTTCTCTGTGTAGCCCTGGATGTCCTGGAACTCACTCTGCAAACCAGGCTAGCCTTGGATTCACACAGAGATCTGCCTTCCTCTGCCTCCCAAGAGCTGAGATTAAACGTGTGTGCCACCACCACCCAGCTTTTTTCTTTTCTTTTCTTTTTTATGTGTGTGGTGATTTTATCTGCACAAGTTTATAAACCATTTGCTTGCAGAACCCACCAAGGCCAGAAGAGGGCATCAGATGCCCTAGGACTGAAGTTCCAGATGGCTGTGATCACCCATGTGGCTGCTGGTACCCCAACCAGGGTCCTCTGGAAGAGCAGTGTCCTCTTAATGGCTGAGCCATCTCTCCAGGCCCACATTCTATCATTTTCACCAAACGGTGACAATCATAAAATTGAGGACAACTGAGCAAATATAAAATAATTGCATCCTGGTCTTTGGGTTAACACCATGTGTAAAATAAAAAACTCAGTGGTTTTCAAGTGCAGCACATTACTGTTAACCACACACACATCTGTGAGTATCAGCTCCCCTGAACCCCAGTTACTCCTGTCACGATGCCCACCAAACCACCCTCACGTTCTTCTCCCAGTATCTGGTGACCACCAGCATACTTCTGTCTCTATAATGTTGACTATTCGAAATAACCTAATATGATCCCAACATAGCAGCTTGTGCCTGTATTCTCAGATCTGTAGGAGGTTGAGACATGGAGGATTGTGGGATTGAGGCCAACCTAGACTATATAGCTAAACCTTGTCTCGAGAGGAAATGATCACACATCCTGTTATTCTCTGAGTTCATAGTTTCAGTCTGAGGTCAGCTGGCTATTGCTCTTTGGGGCTGTGACACAAGGCATCATGGGGCAGTGCATGGAAAAGCCTCATTTTATGATCAGGGAAGAAAAAATGGGAAGAGTTGAAGTCTCTGTACTCCTTTTAAGGGCATGTTTCCAGAGACCTAGTTTTCTCCTGGCTTGGCCGACCCACCTCCGGTAACAGAGTCAGCACAAATGGACCAGGTGTGGTCGTCAAACCATCATCCCAGCAATGAGGAAGCAGAAGACTGGGTTCAGAGTCATCTTCAACTCTACAGAATTCCAGGTCAGCTAGACTCAATGAGACCCAACCTCAGAGGGACAGAAAGCGTTACTAAGGGAATCCTACCACACAGTGAGCCTCCAGGGCACTGGGCTAAGTGACTAGGGACCAGTCACAACTGGGGCATGGTACCACTTACACAATGTCACATATCTCTACCCTATAACCCACGAGTTAAAGGCAGTGCTAGGAACTGAACCCAAGGCTTTGTGTATGCACTCGGCCCACAGAACTATGGTGCCCAGCCCAGAGTAGTTTTGCTATCTGTCGATTTCCTCTGGTTCACCACAGTCCAGGAATATTAAAGGGGAAATTCCAGAAATAACCCACTTTGCTTTTCGTTACTTTGGTATTACATCATCTCAAGGAGCCGGGTAGCTGTGGTAGAGTAAGTTTGGGATTTTAATTTATAAAAGGTGTGTCTCCAACTGTGCACATGTGGAGGTCAGTAAACTGTACACGGAGTCCATCTTTTTAAAGTTTTGGGGGATGACCTAGGATGACCTCCCAAGAGCTAGGGTCATATGCATGTGCACCAGGTTGGATGGTAGGGTACTTTAGTGTGTGTCAACATGCGGCCTCCAGGGAGGGGTGCTGCCAGTCCCTCAGAGCCATCCTCCCAGTGCCCTACCTCAGATATATTTCACTGGAGGCTTGATTTCAGGTCACCTCCTCATCCCTAACCCTGGAGACCAAAGACACCCCCTCTAAGGTATACCAGTGGTGTGTACTGAATGTTCGCAAGCACACTGGAACTCCGGACCCTCGAGGAGCATACTGTTGTAGGCACGCAGTAGGATTTCTGGGTCTCCTACTCACCGAATGCAACAGAACCTCACAGCGGCCAGCACAGAAAACATTGCTTTATTAACTGAATTTGCCAACACACGAGGAGTACTGTGGGCTCCTTAGACACAGACCCTGGTGGGGGCCAAAATCCGGATGCCCCAGTGAGCAGGACAACACGGGGCCAGAAACTATGCAGTGGCAGCAGCAACATAATCATGCAGGGCACAGTGTGTACTGGCCACTCGGGGGTGACTGAACATTCTATTGCTCATTAAGGGTCGCGAACAAGGACAATGTACAAAAAGGAGAAATAGGTCTTTGCGGTAATGAAAAATACATTTTTCTCTACAAAGAAATCTTCTCTAATACAAGAAAATAAATATTGCAACATAAGCCAAAAATAATTTAAAATTGCTCTTTTCAATATATTTTCAATATTTCTCTTGTATATTAACAAATGGCACATCACTTTCTTTGAAACAAAGACAGAAGGTGTCTCCTCCTGTGACATTCATATCACCCTCCCCACCACCGTCCCTGTGATTTGGATGGAGCACAGTGTGCATCCTTGAGAGACAGCGGCAGGGAGTGGCTTAAAGTGTCCCCAATGCCAACACCTCTGGCTCTTCGGCCAATGTGGCCAGCTGGGCCAAGGGCACAGGAGAGTAGCCTCCTCAAGGACCTTACTACTGAGATCACATATTGTTACACAGAGCTTCAGGTACGGGCACAGGTTGACCTGATGTGGCAATGGTGAAGAGACCCAAAGTCTAACCTGCTGCCAATATTCCTGTAGAATCAGGCAGTTGAGTCTCTAGAAACCCCAGCAAGTCCCATAGGGTATCCATAGATTGCACATCCATCTGCACAGCACTCGTGCACACACGCACGCACACGCGAACACACACACACACACACACACACACACACACACACACACACACTTTCTCTCTCTCCAATACCTATGCCTGGAAACCTGGGTGGCTGGCTTCTCCAACAAACCTGAGGCCCTTACATTGCAAAGACTCTCTCTCACGCCATTTACCAAGTCAGAGCCCATTTAATAAAGTAAACGAGCATTCTATCTTTCTCTTCTTTACTTGTTTCAAAATACACTTATGATACAGAAAAATACTTTCCTTGCACATGAGCCTGTGTCCCGTGATGAGGAAATGAGGTGGAAAGGGGACATTAGCCAAAACGAGTCACAGAGTCCCTTCTCCCTAAGAAGGGGTAGTGGATGAGGGCAAGAGCAGGCATCTCCTCTGGCCTGGACAGAGGGACTAGGGAGAGGCTATGGGGCACCTCATCCTCCCTGCAGCCCGATGGACACTTTAGAAGTAGCGACAGCTGCCCAATGAAGACTGCCGTAGGGCCTGGCCCAGTGAAGGGGTCTGCTAACCAGCCATTATCACGGACAACTGTGGCGTGGAGCCTGGTGGGACAGAGTGGTCAGGGACACTCACTTCCTCTCCCTGCAGCATTTGGTTGTTCTTTAAGCCCTCATGCCCTTCGTGTCCCGCAGGTCAGACCACCAGGCAGTCCAGCAGATGGGATTGAGACCTCAAGTGACCCAAAGCACAGGGTATGGAAGGTCTGTTTAGAGGCAGTAAACAAGAGAAGGGCGGGGGTGCCGACACTGACACTGACACTGAGCTGTCACTATTACCAAGACGGGCAGGCAGACTAAGTCTATGTGGTAGCTGATGCCATCTGGATGTCCAGGATCCTTGGAGCCCACCCCACACCCTCAGAGTCCATTTGGATAAGACATGTTTGTCCAATCCCCAAGCTGAAGTCATTATCTTTGTTTCTGATTTTGCTCAAACTCACTGTCGTACCTTGATAGTTTTGGAGTCGAGGTGGGTGAAGGTCCCATGTATTTGCTCTGTACGTATCTATCTATGTGGTGGCAATGGGGGAACCACTCTGGATTCACAGTCAGGATTCTCCCCCCCTCAAAAGGGGGAGGGAGTCCTCAAAGTTTAGGACCACACTCAGCGGCTCAGCCCAGACCGTAAACCAACAACAGCAGCAGCAGTAGCCGTGGTGTGGTGGCGGTGGCGGTGGCAGCAGTGTACCTCCTCCGAGGTCTCGGGCTCTTCTTTGTAGGTGCAGTGACCGAACTCTGTTGCTAACCAATTCCTTTGAAATGGAAGTTCAAGTCGACAGTTGTCAGGTCCGGGCTGTGCTGTGTGTTATGGTCAAAAGATTCTTTGGCATTCTCAGAATGATTCGACTGGTTCACTGGACTTTTGCAAGGTTCTGGTTGGAGAAGTTCTGGTTTTACCAGTGGCGGAAGTGACCCAAGAGTGACTCATAAAAGAAAAAAATGTTTTCACGGAATTCCTTTGTTCCCTGAGCTATCTATCACCCTGGGGCCACTCCATCAAAACTCTTTAGAACTACCTGGGGGCTTGGAGAAGAAGAGGGGATTTGAAGAGGAGTAGGAAAAGGGGGGTACAGTGGGGAGGGAAAGGGGGTTAAGGCGCTAAGGAACAGAGGAATACAGGAAGATCCAGCAACAATCCAACCAGCCCCAGCTGGGCCCCGGGATCCCACTACACTTGTTGGAAGGACGTTTCCAGAAGGAAACCAGTAAGGAAGCTCATCTCTTAGCAGGACTAGGAAACTTCAAAAGGCAAACCGGTCTGGTCTGGCCAGCTCCAAATGGAGACAGCAAGACTGTGGCCGAGACTGGCCCCAAAGGAAGAAAGGAAGTTAAAGCCCCAGAGTGATTCTCTGCAGTGGGCTGATCTGAGCCCCGAGACCCGGGCTGGGCACTGGCCCTCCCTTGGAGCCCTCCACCTGTACAGGCGGAGGACTGCTTGGGGGGTCCCCTGAGTAAAGAGCACAGCTAAGGGGGGGTTCTGGGAACCCTTTCCCAGAGCTGCTTGGGCTGGGCACTGGCAGGGACAGAGCAGCAAGGGAGGGGGGGTTGCGGGTGGGCGGGCGGGCCTCGCATGTTGTGGGCTATTCAGGAGCCGGTGGGCCCCCTGCACCCCCTCAGTGCTTTCTCATAGAAGCTCGTTGTGCTTGTGACAGTGAACAGACTGGCTGGGTATCATTTGTTAGACTTCCTTAGGGACCAGTGGAGTGCAGCCTGGCACCCCCCACCCAAAATGGACCCCAGTGCAATGGGGGGGGAGAGGACAAGGCGGGGCAGGCCCTGGGATGGCCCATCTGCCATGAAATAATGCCCAAACGACAGTCTGTGTCACCCAATGGCAGTGGGCAGGAGCCCTAGCTCTCTCCCTCACCTGGTCTCCATCAAGCCAGCAGCCCGGCGATGTTGCAGGACAGGGGTGGCACATAGAACCTGGTCTAGTCCCCGTGGCCAGGGCCAGCACAGAGGAAAGACAACAGTGGAATTCAGAACTCTCTCTATATTAAAAATAAAACCACGACAGAGTGGTAGGTCTGAGACACTCAGCAGTTGGAAATGGCAGTTGTGATTGGGCTGAGGCCTTGTAGGGGACCAGGACAGGGCCTGGATAAGTTAGGAGGCTAACACCCCCATGCGAACCACCTCCTCTGCCCCTGCCTCCCTGGAAGCCTGCTCTACCCCACTGTCCTCTGCCTCCGCATCAGAATCGCTCATCTCCTCATCTGAGAAGTAGCCGTCGGCCTCGGTGTCAAAGTGCAGGCTGACCTTTGGCCTCTCGGCCACAGCAGATGGCGGTCCTGTCCCAGCATCAGACCTAGCACCCGGAGATTTCCGACTGACCTTCATCTCTCGGGGTGGCCGGAGCCTGCCCAAGGGTTTGGGGCTCACTGTAGGACCAGGCACTTGGACATTCAAGTCGGAAGCCATGGGGGCGGTCTCGTCCCGGTTCTCGGAGGCCAGCGTTGGAAGGCTTTCCAGTGCTGCCACAACAGGACAGTCCCCCGCTTCGGGGCTAGACGGCAAATGAGAAGACGTCCTCCGTGGTGGCTTCCTCGTGGGTGGTCCTTGTGTGCCCTTGCCATCCTGGGCCCAGGCCTTCTTGGGTGGTTTTTCTGGAGTGGTCCGTGCACTGGGCCCATCCTGCAGCGGGGGTGGTTTCTTCTTGGCAGGCAGGCGAGTACGGCCTCGGGCCTTCCTGGCAGGGTCACCGGGTCGTAGCGAGGGGTCCCTCATGAAGCTGAGCAGCGTTTCCTCATCTTGTAGCAATTCCTCTGACAGCAGGCCTGGAGCAGGGTCCTCCCGGTGCCCGCTGTTCAAAGACCACTGGCTCATGGCCATGTCTTCTGCTGTGATCTGAACAGACTGTGCCAACCAGCTGTTGAAGAATGTGCCGTCAATGGGGAACGAGGTGGACAGACCTGATGAATGGGAGAAAGGAGGCAGATAAGATGCCACAGGTGTGTGAGCTCAAGACAACCAACCCACCCAGGCAGCCATCTTGTTCTGTCCACGCAGTTCACCAATGCTATAAAAGCCTCTGCTCACTAGGTTGACTGACCCCAGGGCCAGCTTTTTAAACTGTGCAGTGAGTGGAAAGGAAGGGAGTGGTGAGGTCCTTATTCAAACAGTAAGAATTTCAAAGTGGCAAGAGCGGACAGGCCACCAGGAGGAGCTGCATCCTTACAGACAACCTCCAGCAGTTTTCGGAGAGATAGAGATGGGGGCGGGGGGAGAAGGAACTTCAGCTTTGGGCCCAGTTTTACTGAGATCTATTGTGGCACTGAGTAGAGAACTTAATGTTACTTCTCTTGGACTCTGGGTGGCTCAAGAAAGGTCAGCTAGGGTTGAATAAACAGCAGGCTGGTGTGGCTGGGTTGAGCAGGGAAGGCACATGGGGCGGTGTAGACTCTGGAAGGATGAACAGAGCACCCTGGCCAGGCAGCTCCTGAGCTGGCAGAACTCTGTCCAGCCAGGATTTCTTGGGCTCTCTGGTGAACTGAGTTGCTGTGGGCACTTGAAGACGAAGGGCCTGAGGGGCCCATCTCCGCTTCACACTGCTTGGCCCCTAGGCGGTGAAGCTGAAAAGCATAAGGTTAGCATCTGTGGGGCCACACGGGCCCGACTTACCCAGCTGCCCCAGCACAGACTCCGGCCCAGCCTTCATTTTCTCTTTCTTTTCAGGGCTGCTGCCTTTGGGACCCTCTCGGCCTTTCCTTTTAGAGTCATTCTTCTTGCCCTTTGACCTCTTTCCAGAAGGCTCTATGTTAGAGGAAGAGAGTTAAACTTGTGTGGCTGCTCTGGGATTGTCCATAAACTGTGTCTGCCAACCATGGCACCAAGGTCAGAGTCAGTGTGCCAGAAACAGGGCAGCTGGGGTAGGACACAAGGTAACTGCCCACAGCTCCATGAAGGATAGAGGTGGCACAAAAAGTCCTTGTGGGACCTGGACTTCAGTGTGACCTCCAACACCCACAGACCTTGGAGAGCTCTGGTGGGTGGAAGAGGTGATTGGATGCTGTATGGACAGACTGCAAGGACAGGAGACGGACATAGGGCAGAAAAACATCATCTGGAGAGAAAAGGCTTAGATTCTGGGCCTGACACCATGGCCAAGGTCCTTGCCTTGGCCTCCAGCTCTGTATCTGGCTCTCTACCCTTAGCTCTACAAAAGATGAGTTCTTAGCTGCTCAGCTGAGGCAGGGAGGCAGGAGGGCTTCTGGGAACAATGTTAAAAGAGGTAGAGATGTGTTCTGACCTCTATCTACTCAGTCGCCAGAGCCTCTAAGCAGACCTCAGTCCTCAGTCTCTCTTTGCCTGTATCTTGGACCCCACGCCTGACATTCCAAGGTTTCCAGACTTCACACGTCTCACCGCGGTTCCTACCGCCTCCTTAAGCACCCTCCCTCCCGTGTGCACCTACTGCAGGCACCGAAGATGCAGTGCTCTCAACAACGGTTCCTACCCAGGACAAGGAGCTTGCAGGCTCCCCAGACTCTAGGCTGGGGTGCAGACCCTCTGGTATGTAAGATCCTGTGCAAGAAAGTACTGTTACTGTCTTGCTTCGATGAACACGGGCACTTTGTATGCAGTAGAGTTTCCCTCATTATCCCTCTCTTAAACCACACCCCTGACTACACAGCCTGGGCCACCACTTTACCTTTTCTGTACTTGGGCAGGAAAGCTCTGGACACTTCCTGACTGTCAGTTCCACAGGGCCATGACCTACTCTGACCTCTGTAATTGGCAACAGTAATTTTCTTTTCTCTTTCCACCTCCCCCCCTTTGATAACGCTGAGTTCAACTCTCAGCACCTGCACAGTGGTGCCTGACCATCTGTAACTCCAGTTCCAGGGGATCTGACACCCTCTCCTGACCTTCACATGTGGACACATGTACAGATATGTAGAGAACACACACAGTGTTAGGATTAGATGTGAACCTGCACACGTGATTTTAAGCAGTGCTGGGGACCAAACCCAGGGAGGCTTCATGGAGGAGGCAGTCACCCCATCAAGTAAGCCACATTCCCAGTTTCTCAGAGGCCAGAAGAGGGCGCTGGATGCCCTGGAATTGGAGGTACAGGTAGTTGTGAGCTACTTTGTGGGTGCCAGCAATTGAGCCTCCAGACCCCTTCCTCTACAGGTACGTATGTCCCACCACACTCAGCTTTAACGAATGCTGGTAACCCCAAAAGGTAAATGGGGCAACTCGGCTACTGGCAGAAAAGGGGCAACCATTCGCTCTAATGGCACCCAGCAGCTCTCCTCTTGGCTGAGTCAGTAGTGGCAGGCACATCACCGAAGCTCTCTCTACCTAGCTGTTTCTGCATGTAAGTTCAGCATTTGAGTATAATGTTCCCGGGGTGTGCATGTGCGTTAAGCTTCTCTTCCTTAACACATGCAGACTTCATAACTAACCAATTCAGTCAGTGTCAAGACCTCTGCTCCTGGTTTCTCCATCTGCTCTGTGCATGTTATACACAGAGGACAAAAGACAGCTCATCAGAGCCTGAACTTCACTGCATGACATCAGAGAGGGAGACGCAGCCTCATCTCCGCACAGCGGCCTTCTGAGGACTGAACCCTGATGCCTATCAGGGTTCACTCAGGGGAGCTGGCCAGCTCCGGCCTGTCCTGAACCCAGCAGAGCCAGGAAGACTGTGGGACTATACCTGTTCTTGTGCAAGCTAAGCCACTGCTGATGGAACTGGGCTATCCCAGGGCACCGGTGATGCCCGAGGGTAGAGGTTTAGTCACAGTCCAAACTCTGGCTCCTTACCTATCTGCACCACCAGGGCCTTGGTAGGTTCCCATATGGACCAGATGGTTGTAATGTTGGTGAGAAGGGACAGGGAAGGGCTCCATGCCTTTCCAGGCCCCGCACACACACCTTCCCAGCAGGGGGCGCTGTGCCTACCTCTGCAAAGATCTTGCTCAATAAGTTTCATCTGCAGATGGAATATCTGCTCCTGAAGCTTACAGATGGTGTGTTTCGTTCTCTCTCGCCTCGTCACCATGTAGCACAGGTTCCTCACCTGAGGGGACATGGGAGAGTTCTCCATTCACTTACCGCCAGCCATCTCAGGGGGCCTCGGTGCTGGAAAAAGAGTGTTTTGAACACAGACCTCTGCTGCTGCCTTCCCTCTGCCCAAGACAATTGAGAATCCACTCCCAAACCCTGAGTGTGCAGGGAGTATCTGGTCTCGAACTGGCAACCCTCTCTTCCTGCCTAACACCCGCCATTCTCAACAAAGCAACTCTACAGATACGACCGACCGTCCCGGAAAAACCCAGCGCCTGCCCCAAGGCACCAGTATCACCATACTTTCTTCACATGAGCACAATGTGGCAGAATAGCTTTTCCGAGTCTACCTGCTGCACTGGGACCTAAGCCAGGGCCTTGCCAATGCTCCCATACCCACAGAGACATGATGTCTTACTTTATAAAGGACAGCAGCCAACCCCCTCAGGCCAGCTGGGAAGAGTCCCTACAGTAGGCTTTGAGGTCATCTGGTTTAGCCTAGAGGACGGGATACATTCTTCAGGTTGGCTGGTAAGCTATGAAGTGTATGTATGCCCGTCTGGTCTGGTTCAGAGACATTACTGACCTGACCGCAGCCACTCAGCTTGAATCCTACTCCCATCCAAGTCTTCCTTTACCTAGTCCCCAGGTGGTCTTCAGGTCTTACAGAGGTCCTTCTGTCTTTAAGCTGCCTGGGTTACCTTTAATTAAGAACCCCTCCTTCTTGGCGTGACCCCAATCCTCCTAGCTCAAGGCAGCATGAGCAGACCTTTATCAGGGGTGGCCTTTCTCTCCTTTCCTAGTACCTGTGAAGGAGCTTCTAGGAGATGCACCACACAGGATCAATGGGAAGGGTACAGTATGGACTCACTGTGACATTCTGTGTCCTCACCTGCACTTTCAACACCAGGCCACCGTGGTCCACTCATCACTGACCTGAGCTTTACCAATTCCCATGCCCAGCCCCTTCCTCAAGGGATAGCAGCGTCTGAACCTCTTACTGTGACCCATTTCCCAGTCAACCAACCGCCTGTCCACGTTTCTCTCTTCCAGTACTTCAGCCTGGCTCTGTGCCTCCCTACATTCTGGAATAGATCTGTAGAAAGCAACAGGGCCAAGTGTCTCTGTCTTCCCGTGGCCTGCCACCCAGCAAGGCAGGAAGTCCTCCTTGGACCTGGTGGTCTTGACTGGGACACCTAGGCCTATGGTGACAGTGTACTGGAAAGAGAGAGGCAAGCCAGCAGGAGTGAGGTGGGCTGGGAAGGTAAGCAGACCCTGGGGTGCCCTCTGGGCAAAAGGGGGTTGTGAAGGAATTGTGGCTGACAACTGGCCTCATCCCCAGGACCTGCTCTCTTGGCCCACAACTGACCCACCGGTCTATCCCTGTGAGGACTGTGAGGACCCAGCTCTCTTCACAGCCTGGCCCCACCCCTGCCCATCCCCCATCCTTTCACAAGGACAGTAAAACCATCCCTCAACAATGCTCTTGAAATGCAAATTAGACCACTTCCTGGCGGACTTACACCTTCCAGGGCCTCTAAATGGGCCCAAGATTTCCTGCTGGGAACCTCTGGATGGGACCTAAGGTCCCAGAAGATAAAAATCAGCTTAGATGAAGTCATCCCCCATTGGGGTGCGCCCTTTCTCCATTACGACTGAATGAAGAGAAAGGTGGAGAATGGAGTGCTAAATGATGCAGTCGACAGAGGGACATCTGCTGTTAGGGATTTTGGTAAGGGACCCCAAGATAGGGACCAACAGGAAGGCAAATGGCAGGGTCATTCCCACTGTTCCTCTCCGTCCTTCGGAGGACGTCCCTCTTGGCTCTCACACACGGTCCATTCAGCCTCTGAAATAACTCTTACAACAAGAACCACAAGCATGTCCTGCAGGGCCTAACAGTCAGCATGGTTGCTAGGGGACATGAGCTGGCATTTTGCAGGCTGATGTCCACTACTGCAATTTTTCTGTCAGCCGTGAATAACTCTGGACGCTGTGGTGGCCATGCCCATCCATGCTGCCTGCCAAGGTCCAGGCCTGCGGCTGAAATTTGTAGGAAAGCACATCTTTTGGGCTGGCCGTAAAATCGATTTCATGCTGGTGGCAGTCCTGCTCCTGAACCATTAGGGAAGATGCCCATGCTGAAGCGCCAGGCCTTGCAGCTCTGTGAAGCCCACTCTTGGAATATAAGGCTTGACCTTGCTTCTAAGAGCTTATGGGGCCAACAGTAATAAAAATCAACCTGCAGTGGAGTAGGGAAAGGGGTTCACATTCCTATCATCCCAGTAGTTGGGAGGATGAGGCCACCCTGGGTTATAGGGTGAGAAGAGCCTCAAAAAACACCACTAACAGCAGAGGTCACTGTCCTTGTGAGACCCCAGAATAGAAGCCACTGTCCTTGTACGACCCCTAACCCCAACCCTGACTCCAAGGTCAGCTGGATCCTTACTTCCAGTTCATGGAAAAGGAAACAGAAAGTCACCAGTTGTGGGGAAGGGCCAGACCATCCAAGGCCTGTCACTCCAGCCTTGTCCTGTCCCTTCACTACAGGAGCAGGACCAAGGTGGCCTGTTGCCCAGTCAAAGGTGGAGTACTCTCAGCTACTGGCCCTGGGCCATGGCTAAGACTGGGCCACTATGAGGCCATGCAAAGAACTCCCACAGAGCACTTGGTACTTTCCATTGGCCTAAGTCAATGTGTAACCCTCAGAGGAACTGAGGCTAGACACCTGGGGCTGGCTGGGTCTCATTGCTGACTCTGACAGCTTCCTTCTTCAGTCTTCCAGCCCCTCTGCCAACACACACACCTTCACCTCCCTCAGCTCCACATATACCAGGGTGCATGCTACAGTTCTGTCCTGATTCCTAAAGAAAGGATAAAAGTGTGTGTGGCTTTGTCAACCCTAGCCAGGCCTGGATGCCTCTGTGGGGCAACGTCTGGTGTTATGTGACATCTATCCTAACCCTTGTTCTCTGCTGGGCAGCTATGGGAGTCCCATCCACCACCCACCCCTGCCCACCCAGTTCTGGCCAGCACAATCGATTCTCTTTCTCTCCCTCCTTAAGACAGGGTTTCTCTATGTAGCCCTGCTGTCCTGAAACTTTCTCTGTAGACCAGGCTGGTCTCTATTGGTGTCCACCTGTCTCTGCTCCTGTCTGCTAGGACGGATTAAAGGCGTGCACCACCGTGCCATGAAATCCCAACCCCCACCCTTAATGTCAGGACAGAGGTACCTTGGGTAACATTGGGCCCTTGAGTCTCAGTTACCATCTACAAAGGTCAGAAGGGAAACTGCAGGCAACTGGGCTCTTGTAGCCTTGGTTCCTGTCTCCACAGGTCACCTTCACCAAGGCCTCAGAAATGGTTGGAACAAGAGAGACTCCAAGACCAAGCATCTCTCCTCCCATTGTGCCTTCTAATTCTGGTAGCCTTTACCTTCCCCTCCCACACCACCACCAGGGCCACTTACCCTCTCCAGGTCCTGCCGCAGGTGGGTGAAAAGCTTCAGACGTCGGTAGAGGACATCTTGCTCCTGTTGGGCCAGGTTATCCACCTCATCGGTCTTGGGCGTCAACAGTGGCTGGTTGGCATTAGCTCTCCTCTTCAGCTTCCAGTACTGGTAGATGAAGTCCACCAGGGTCTCGGCCAGGTCTAGCCGTTCAGCCACCTCAGCTGGTTCCACCAGCTCATAGAAGTTTTCCTCTAGCTGCTGCAACCGCTGCTTGCGTAGGGTTACCTTTTCCAGATCCTCCACAGCCTGGCTGGGCTCCACAGGCTCAGAAGTAGGCTCACTCCGAGGGCCCCCATCACTGTGCTCCTGGCAAAGTGACTTGAACTTGACCTCATCGTTGTCAGCTAATATAGTCCGCATTTCCAGGCCTCGGTCAAAGGCGCAGGTAACGTGGAATGCTGTGATGCAGGAAGGCATGGAACACTGGAGGGAGGGGAAGGGTGATGTCAGGCATTAAAGGAGCACCAGGAGGCAACATAGAGGGCATCTGAGGCGCTGAGGAGCACGCAATGCTGGGGAGACACTACATAAAATAGCACAGGCTCAAACATTACACAGTGTTAAAGGACCTTTGGCAGGAGAAACGGGAGCCATGAGGCGTCTGATGGAGCAAATCCCAGACATACTGAAGGAGCCAAGAATCAGAAGATGATGATGTACCCCTTGAGAGGACAAGATGCATTATCCTGTGGGCAAATGACTTTGGGATTAGAGGACAGTGTAAAAACCTAAAGAGGGTCACAGACTCCTCTACTGTACTGTCCTCAAAGCCAGGAGTCTGACCTGGTGCTATTCTCTAAGAGCACCTGGATCTCTACCTTCTCTTACCCAAGCAGCTAAAGGCTGGACTGACCATTCCTTCAGCCCTAGATGGGGCCTGGACCGCTGGAACCAGCTCATCAACAGTGTACCTAACCTCAGGTACCATTGCCCCACAGTCCAGAGCCCTTCTGGAGGTCTGATAAATAGGGTGGAGCCATATTTGCAAGGCTGACTGTGTTCTTGGAGAGATGAAAGGGACAGAGGAGAGCTTCCACTCCACAGCAAAGCACCCCACACAGAAGCATCAGCAAACCCTGCTTTGTAGAATCAGAGCTGTGGGAGCTTAGGGCTTCTTGTGGCTTGAATGCCCCAGGTAATCTTGATGATCACCAAGACAGGAGCAACCATTACAGGTAGACCAGTAAGCCCTGCATTGGATCAGGAAGGCCCATCTGCTGATCTGGAGAAAAACTCAGATTTCCATTCCTCTCCCATGACAGGGTTACAGTCTAAAAGGGCAATGAATCATCAAGCCCATAGACACCTGTTCTTGTGGGGAAAGCCAAGTTCTTAGTAGTCCCTGGGTGGGATCTGTCTCCTTTCCTTGGAAGCCTGGGGTCAAATGAATGTAGATGAAGTACCCGTATGGACCTTGTTCTAAGCCTATAGGGACCATCAGTGTAGGTGGTGATAACTACTTGGTATTTTAGGTACCTTGGTGCATGTTCTGGTATCACGGCAGCTCCGGGTAACAGAAGGAAGCAAGCCACATACCTGGATGCAGGTACCTGTGCACTCCTTGCAGAGGCTGCAGGACAGGGCCCAGCGGCTGGCTGGAATATGAGAGATCTTGGTAATGGGCTCCATCTTCTCTGGACAGCCAATGCTGACCTGGGCAGGATACAGAGAGCTGCATCAGTCTGCAGGTGGGATCCTGTCACTCACAGCCAGATAGTGAACAGACAGAGCCGTGGACTCAACTCACAAGTCCCAGGTCCTCCCTGTCTCACACATGCAGAGCTGAAGGTCTGAGTCCCTGATCCTGGCCCAATCAAGTACCTGCTCCCTTGGAACCAGCCCCAGAGTATGCATGTGTAAGAATGTAGCTAGGAGAAGCATGCACCTGGGACTATAGACATTGACACATGCAGGTGCATGTGTGTGTTCATGTGTGCATGTGTGTGTACAGGTGTGGAGGTTAGAGAGTAAGTTCCCCTTCCACTACGTGGGTTCTAGGGACTGAATTCAATGGTCAAGCTTGGCAGCAAGCAACTTTACCTACTGAGCCACCTTGCTGGCCCAGGGGTCCTATTGGGGTTCTATTGACCTATTGGGGTCCTCAATAGGTCAGTCTCTCTGCCATAACCAGGACAAACGACACTAAGAAGTTGCCCTAACCTTCAAGATGAACATCTGACACAAATAACTACTACCCCAGAAATGGTAAGGTGGACTCTCCAGTAGGAACTTGTGACTAAACCAGGAAAGGAGTCGTCACATGATGACAGGGTCTCCTCGCTTGTTTCTAGACACTGACAGGCTTCTCGATACAGAAGAACTGAGCAGAGCCTTAGTGAAGATGGCTACCGTGGACCCAGCCTGCTGTCCATGGCCCTACCATGTGACCCCAGTCACAGGCTACCTCTGCAGCCACAGGAGGAGGCCCATCATCCAATTTCCTACTGCTACCTTCTAGACTAGGGGAACCACCTGCCCTTTGGCTTGGTTTTGTGACAGGGCTATCATTTAGCCCAAGCTAGCATCAAATTCAAGCTGATGGTGGTCTTGAACTCCTGATCTTCTACTCCCGTCTCCCAAGTGTTGGATTTACAGGCCTATGTGACTGAGACTGGTTTCATTCTGATTTTAACCAAAACTTTTGATAGATTTCATAATCTGATACTTTCCCTCCTTCCAGCCCCTTTGCTTGACTAAGGCCTGGACCTCAAACTGTCCCTCCTGAATGTCCTAGTGACTCAGAGTTGGAGACCAGACCTATGACCAGGTTCACAGACAATGCTCCCAGTTACTCCTAGACCTGTCTGTGATGGTTTGCACATGCTTGGTCCAGGGAGTGGCACTATTAGAAGGTGTGGCCTTGGAGTCCGTGTGTCACTGTGGGTGTGGACTTTAAGACCCTCATCTTAACTGCCTGGAAGCCAGTATTCTGCTAGCAGCCTTCAGATGAAGATGTAGAACTCTCAGCCCCTTCTGCACCATACCTGCCTAGATGCTGCCGTGTTCCTGCCTTGATGATAATGGACTAAACCTCTGAACTTGTAAGCCAGCCCTAACTAAATGTCCTTACTCAAGTTGCCTTGGTCATGGTGTCTGTTCATAGCAGTAAAACCCTAAGTCACTGTCTTTCTGAGTCTTCATGGGAACCCAATGAAGACCCTTCTTTTCCTATGTTCTGAAATCTAAATTTTGCCTGCTCCAACCTAAGCTCTCCACCCTTCCCCCCATGTTTTATTTCCTGAAACCTTCTACACACCTCAGGAATCCATAGGGCACAGCTGACGTGTACCCACTTGGTCCCACTTCTGGTGGGCTTCAAGGCTCCTCCTCGCTTGGGGCAGAGCAGGCACTTAGGCTGGACTCCCAGGGCACAGGTCCGGCACAGCCAGCTGCCTGTAGGCACCTTGAGGATCCCATAGCATGCCTGAGAACAGTGGGTGGTTATTAGTCAGGGGTGTGTGTCTGCTCAGTGACTTGCACAGAGATTCCCTGAGGGTATACAGCCCTATCCTCTGGGAAGTCAGGGCTGCTCTTGGCTGGAAGAACTGAGTTAGCCAGAGGTTTCTAAGTAGCACAGGCTTTAAGAAAAGCCTCTACTGCTTCCTAAATTGTATACAAACTTGGTTCTAAACCTCCAAAGTCAAAAGTCCAAACTTTCATCTTTTTATACAGGATCCTCTGTGAAAACAGTTATGCTCCCCACCCCACCATCCCAGGAGTGTAGGAGAGACAGATGGACCCAAGAGCTGCTGGGTAGCTCAAGTCCCTGCTTCTCAGCTCCCCAGGATCTTCCTAGTTCAGCTGTAGTGGGCACATGTGCCTCAAAGTTGGGGGCCAAAGTGGGCCCAAGAATCCAAGTCAGGTCTTCTGGAAACAAAGCCTAGAGATACACAGTACCTAGAACCTCAGGCCTCAAGATCTAGAAAGGGGAATCGATGTGCTGGTGAAATAAATGCCTTAGCAGTTAAGAGCATTTGCTGTTCTTGTAGAGAACCACACATGGTGGCTTACAACCATTTAATTCTAATACCAGGTGACCCAATGTTCTCTTTTCTCCTCTCTGGGAATCAGACACATATATTTATAAACATGAGGCAAAACACTCATACACGTAAGTTAATAAGACAATTTTTAAAAATAAAGGTAAGTTAACTGTGGGCTAGAGAGAGATGGCTCAGTAGCTAAAAGCACTTGCTAAGTTCAGAGGACCTGAGTTCAGTTCCCAGCACCCAAAACAGCTCACACCCACCTTTAACTTCAGCTCCAGAGGGATTGGCTTCCTCTGGTTTCCACACACATCTACTCAGACATGCACACACCCCTCCCATACCCTCAAAAAAAAAAAAAAAATCTTAAAAATAGAAAAGGGACTCTGGCTATCTGTTACAATAGCAATGGTAAGACATACTCCAGCATAGATATGCTGTGTATTTCTTAAGCTGTTGGGAATAGAATACACAAAGACACACACTTGAAGACCACTCGTTAGTTAGGCTTTCTCATTTCATCTTTGTAAGGACACTTAATTCACATTACTATGCTGTTTTACAAAGCAAGGGCCTTTACCCACAGAGCCATCTCACAGGCTCAGCCTTGCTATTTTTCACTGAGCAAAAAACCATCAGAAACAATTCACTTTCTTCTGGGGGCTGGGGGTGGTGCTGGGGATTGAACCCAGGGTCTCTTGAGTACTGGCAAGCATCCTACAACTTGGTCATCTCTGCTCTGACTGATCATGTGCATTCAGTTTACAAAACAGGGCCTGCAGAGAGGTTACGAACTTTGCCCTAAGCCTCATACATTGCAAAATGCAGAACCATGTTTTGAAACTAGGCAGCTTGGCTCTCTATCACTCCTTGATGCTGTTGTCCCTTTGTAAAGTCAGGATGTGAAGAGCTGGGGGTAGTTTCCTGAGAAGAGGACCAGAGAAGACAGAGAAGACAGACTACCCAAAGGACACTTAGATCTGGCTAGCGGGACTGAACCAAGCAGGCCACGGATGTCCCAGGTACTGCAAGGCCTGCTTCTGGTCCATTGTGCCCATCCTCCTGAAACCAGGGCAACCAGCCTTAGCTGGGCTCGGGCAGCACGTGTGCATATGGTATGGGAGAGAGTGACAGGGTCCACCCACCTGGTGCACACAGACATTGCATTTGTCACAGAAGACCATCTCGTTGCCATCCTCTCCTTCAGGGGAACGGCACACGTCGCAGACAACATCCTCATCATACTCGATGCCCAGCCCCTCCTGTGTCTCAATGGCCTGTGCCATGTTCTGGTGGCACAATGTCTCCAGCTCCTCTAGGACACGCTCTAATGTTAGCTCATCCAGTTCGGGTTTCTCTGTGGATAGGATGGCAGGGAACCCTGTTAATAGTTCAAGAGGCTTTGCGACAATTGTGAAAAACATTAGTAGCAGTGTCAAGGGGAAGGCTCCATCCATCCATTTACAGTGGTGACCTGGGCCTCCATTCCATCAAGGACAATTGACCCACCCAATCCCACAAGGTCCTGCCAATCATGATCACCTCACCATCTACGGCCTGGCCAGGCCCACTCACACACATGTATATGCACATACGATGTAGGGTGTCTCTGGGATGCAGCTGGATCCATGAGGAATCTACTGCTTGCACTGTGTGGGTATCATCTGTGTGTGCACTCGGATAACGGCCAAGCTAGTCTTTCCTGGGACATGTCAACAGGCTTCATCTAGGAGACCCATGCCTAGTAACCTGATGTTCACTTCACATGACATTGAGTCCTGTGAATCACATGCTATGTTTTTACCTACCCATCTCCTTGAACTCCGAGTTGAGAAGTTCCAACCAATACGCATCAATCTCATCCAGGTCGTAGCGGCTGCCTCCTGGCCAGTCAGGATGGGCACCCTCACCAAGTGTGGGGCTATCTGGGGACATCTGTGTAGGAGGGCCTTTCAGTGGTGGGAGGATCCTGTGAAACCAAGAATGGTAGTGGTAAAGAGAGGGGCCTTAGCTTGCTCTCCTCAGTCTGCCCAGCTGAGGAACTGATGGCCCAGGGTAAGTAAGATGGTTGTGAAATGCTGATGTCCCACAGTGCCCATCTCATATTCACCCCCATTCCCATTTTTCTCCTTGTTGCCAGTCTGTCTTACAGACTCTGTTAACTGGATCTACAAGAACAGTAGGCCCTAAGGGCTATAAGAGTGAGGTCCATGTGGGAATGACATGTAGCCCTGGCCCATCACAGTAGCATCTGCCTTGCCCAGCGGGGCTATTCTCAACCTGAATCAGTCCTGCCTGGTCTGCGGGAGCTGTCTCAAGTGCCATCCTGGGCAATGCCCTGTACCAGTTACTCAGGGACAAGTGAGACAGAGCCAGCTGGATTCTAGACCCTTTGGCATACCCCTCCAGGCTAGGACCAAGGACTGATTTCATGGCTTCTTAATCCCTGACCCCTCCTTACCAACAACTCATAGGTATCATGGTCTTGAGGTGAAGTCTGGCTGCTTCTCCCAGGAGTTTAGCTCCACAGGATTCTACTACAGAACCCAGGAGAGAGCTTTCTAGATTACAGGTCTATGGTCACTGTGACATGCTGGCCACACACCTTGACCATCGCCCTGGACCACACAGAGGCATCATGTTTCTTACTGCTTCTGCTTGCCTCTCCAAACTTCCAAGCTCCACACTGTTTTAGATCCCATGCTAGGTCAGCCTTCCCTTGGGGCCAGCGACCTACTGCAGGCACCAAAGCTCCACCCTTGAATATCTGTTCCCTTGGGTCCCCACTACGCAAACAGGATACCACTAACACAACCAATCACAGGTATCTGGTGAGAGGACGGCGAGGGTTAAGAAAGGAAGCTCTTAGCAAAGTGCTAGGTAGGCAGGAGAGGTAGGTTGACTGTGTGTGTGTGTGTGTGTGTGTGTGTGTGTGTGTGTGTGTGTGTGTGTGTGTTTGAAGCCTGCTAGATGTCAATCACCTTTCTCCTCCCAAAATGGAAAGTAAGGGGCATTTGTCTCAGGTGGGTGGGGTCCTCTGTGCATCTGTGTGCTACCAGTCACATTCTGAGGCCAGTTCAAAATGTCAGGCCTTCCCATACCCACTGGTTGCCATGGTTATTGTCTGGAGCCTGGCCTCCATCTGGCCAGCCCTGCTAGGACTGAGAGGCCCCACACTTGCCTGGAGGCCTCCTGGGGTCGGAGCCAGGGCTTGCCAAGGGCTGTGACTCAGCTCAAGCTGGGCAGGGGAGGGAGGGTTCAAGATGGCACAAGGGCAGGGCTGAACTGCAGGGAGGGCCTTTGATTTCAGGAAATGCCCTGGTGTCAGAAAGGGACAGGAAGGATGCTGAGTTCAGGGAGCCAGGGGTGTTAAGCAGGGAGAAGAGACTGTAGTCTTAGAAGTCATGTGGACGAGAGGGGGTCAAAAGTTCAAGGTTAGCACCACCACCACCCGTGAGAAGCCCTCATGAGTGTCTTTGGTGGCAATGATGGCAGGACCCTCCTCCAACACCAAATACATTATCCTAAACAGAAGCCAGCACCAGTGCCCTCAGTCCAACCCAAAGAACTGTCACTTCAAATGAGCGTCTCTTAAAAGCACAGCCTGTAATTTTGTCACAATCCAGCCTTGTGTGCCCCAAACATACACTTAGTCAAGCGTTGGAGCATCCCTGTCCAAACAGCCACCTACTGCCAAATACCAGTCACACCTGCTTGCTTCACTGAAGCCGCCTGCCTAGCCCACTGGGGAGCCAGGGCTGAGGGACACACACCAGAAAGAGCGCTTTCTACTAGGCCTGAACTGACCCAACCCTAAGCCAACACCTCTTCCTCATACATAGCAGAAGGGAAGAGTTGGATGGTGTGGCAGGAAAGCTTCTTTAAGACCTGTAAGGGAGAGCAGAGGCTATCCCAGAGATGAAGACAGACACCAGAGGGTTGATTTTTCCATGAACCAAGTCTAAAGGGACAGTGCAAATCCTCAGGGGCAGATTTTAGACCATGGGGTGACACAACTGCCCAAAGGCCATGGAGGGGCAGACGGTGTCTACAGGGAGAGTAGTCAGGGTGTGCCTAATGCTCTTACCCTAGGCCTCACAGGGACAGCCCAGGGTTTGTTCCTGTGGTCTGTCATTTCCTGGCCCAGAGGCCTACTAGGCCCCATAGGAAATTCCCCTGAATTTCCTGACTTCCTCATCTGTAAAGTGGGGACAGTACTATGTACCCTACAACTATGGTCCCTGAATGACGGTGAGAGGCTTGACTTGGGAGGTACTCAGTATCCCCCATGGTAGCTACCACAAAGGCTTGGGGGGCTGTGCAGTGGGGAGGCACCCAGATCCTGATCTGGGTGAGCTAAGAAGCAGGGGTATGATGGCCCTCTGAGTACAGGGCAAGCCAAGCCCAGCCACAAGAACCCTGGGAATGTACTTAGCAGAGTGACTGCCCAGCACAGCAAAAAGCTCTGGGGTCCATCCCAGCACCACATAAACTAGATGAGACAGTCGCCCTTGGACACACACCAAGTTCAAATCCAGCCTGGGACACACACTAAAAAAAAGATAGCTTCAACAAAACAATTAAATTGGATGAAGGATGCTGGGACCTTGGGAGACCAGGATAGCATGGTCCCTCTCCACGTCATCCGATAAAGAACCCTATAAACAGTCTTAATGAAGTCAAGCCACCAGGGCAGAGGCAATTGAAATAAAGTGTCGTGCCGCACTCAGTGACTACTTGGCCTGGGAATTCTCACTTAACCATGACTCCCACACCATCAGGTAGCCACTGGTATGAACATCATTCTGTTTCACAGAGGAGCAAGCAGACTGTCTTAGAGCAGTCAGGTCATGATTCTCCTGACAGGGCACAAAAACCCACTAGGATCTTGACCCATGTTATAGGCCCCAGAAGGGGATCCATCCGTCCATCCATCCATCATGATTGTCAGAGGGCCCCGGACACAAAAAGACCTTCCTGCCTCTAGTCTGTCCCAGAATACCTGGGTTGGGCTGAGCCTCCCTAACCTGCCATCCTAGCACAGGGCTGGCACAAAACAGGCTCTTCACACATGAGGCTGCTAGCAAGCAATGGTGCCAATGTCAAAGGCGGGGATAGCAAGGACCTTTGCCAAAGCGTCATCTACTTAAACTCAAGCTAAAGCCATGAGGCTGCCATCACCAGGGAGGGGTAGCAACACTAGCTGACCAGTTCAGGCAAGCTGGTGGGACAGGGCTGCCAGTCCTTTAAGGTTGTAGAATCAAACACTTGACTATATTCTGTAGTTTGAGGTAAGACCGTATGTGGTTACATTCTGACAAAAGTCCCTGCCCACAAGACCAGCAGGCTATAAAGCCCTTGGGGAGTCTATTCCGACCCGGCCCTAGCAGAACAGACACCTCAGAGGCTGACACTGTTGGGTGATGGGCACCAGGCTCTAACCTCTAAAAATATCTTTAAAGAACAATATGGCTTATTTTCATGGTAACTGATGGTCAAAAGCCTGCAGATTTTCCTCATTCCCTCTGCTGACGTGTGCAAAGGTAACATTCTAACCCTAACCATTTCTGTCATCTGCTACACGCACGTCTCATCCCGAGTCTTCTAGGAATCGTTTACTGGCCTTTTCCAACTAAAGGAAAATAGTTGTCACCCTTAGTTCAGAAACGAGAGATTATGCTTCTGGTTTGAGGTCCTGCTGAAGGCAAAAAGCAGTTTGGATCCATGAGATCTGCTTCAGAGCAAAATACAAGCCCAAAACCTCAAAGGTGGCCCTGCCAGAGTTTCTGGACCAATGTTTGTTGTTGTTTGGCAAGAGAATTAACAATAAAATAGAGACGGAATAGGAAGAAATCTCAGGATTGGTTAGGTCCCTCATCAAAAAGTTACCCTAGATTCATCCCCAGGCCCGATGGTCCTAACCTGGCCACCTGGCTCACCTCACCACCGGCTCTGGAATGGCCTCTGCTCCAGCAGGTACCTGCACACCTTTCTCCCATTCTTGTCGCCATGGGTCCGCCAGGATGTAGTAGTCATCCGGGCTGAGCTGGTATGAATCTGGGATCTTCATGGCTGTGATCAGGTCTGTCCGGAAAACCTGGCGGATATGAGGGGAAAGAGGCATCAGGATACCTCAGAGAGACTGGCTTCACAGGCCAGGGGAGCAGATAAATAAGGCAGCACACAGTAGGGTCAGTGAGATGGCTAGTCAGGCAATGGCTTCTGCCACACCAATCTTGATGACCTAAGTTCAGTGTCCATCCACATGGTAAAAGAAAAGGTTCCAGAAAGATGTCGTCTGCATCACAGAATAGAGACAGGTTAAGTAAGAAAGCCAGGACTAGTAGGTCCCTCACCAAAAAAAGCAGCCTCCTTATCTTTTCCAGCCCTAATGGTCCCAACCTCTCGGATCCCATAGCCATACAGACGCACAAAGAGAGCCCCTAAGGGTAGAAAAGTTGCCCTCGAACACAGTACTACTCCTTTCTGAGTGTCCGGGACTCTCCCCAGGGGCCTTAAAACTGTGCTACAGATCTGCACCCAGAGGCGCAGTTCTATGTATAAAAATACGAGCCACTCTAGTTACAGGAGGGAAGACCTGGATCCTATACAAAGAGTAAAGCAAGAGGCAGTGGCTTGGGGTAGCCCAGTGAGAAGTTTCCATCATCTGGACCTCCAAGTTCCTTCAAAGGCACTATGCTTCCCACCCTAGAGCCATCCCTGGTTGGTATGTGATGGGAGAGGAAGACCGTTGCCTTCTTTTGTCCTTAAGTTTGTCCCACAAGGCCATTTTTAAGGTTTCCTCTGCCACCAACCTGTGCTCTCACCAGAAAAACCATTCTTCCCATTGTTCCTCCCAACCTCTACCCGAGAATGACCTCTGAACCCCTTCCCAGCTGGTAGTGGCAAAGCCTCCTGCCTCTGTACCCCACCCCCAAGGTGTTGCTGTGGAACACACACAGTGGTACCCCTAGATACCATGTGACTTACTTTCCCAGTGGTCATCACTTGAAAATCACAAGCTAAGGGTGAACTCACATTAAAGAGGAGGAAGAAACCACTTCAAGCAAGCACTCTCCAGGCTGAAGCCCCACCTCCCACCCCAGCCCTTTGGCAAAGTCAATACCTCTTACTGAAGTGTCAGTCCAGGGGCTTGGTCATTTACCTCCACCCTCTGGACACTCCTGACAAACCCTTGGCAAACCTGTCCGTTGTAACCCACTGCCTGCTGGGACCAGCTCACTGGCTGTGTGTGCCTTGTGGAATAGAGGGCCATAACCACAGGAAAACAACGGGACAGGTCCATCAATGGACCCAGAAGCAGCATCTCACAGAATCTAATTAATATCTGCATCTAGCTGCAGAGGGCTCTGACTTGAAAAAAAGGTCAAGTTTCTCGAAGACTCTATTTGCCAATATAATTTAATTGTTAAGACTAACACCCTAACATTTAATTAGGGTGCCAGTGTGAAAAAAAATTAAAACCAGATTAGATTAAATGCTAATTAAACAGAAGATGGAATGGGGCTAGGATTTCACAGCCCTGGTAATTTGCATATCTTATTAGCAAGCAGCAAGACAGCTAAGTCGAGAGTGCAAACTCAGGCACACTGTACTTCCGAGAGGCCTCCGGCAGCGGTTTGAGGCTGGTAAGAGGCTTTCCCCACTGGGGCTTCTGGAGAGGGCCTGGCCTGGCTCTGCAGAGACTGGGTTATTTCTCTCCAGGTCTCAGCACAGGCTCTAATACAACCAGGGTCTGAGTGGATGTAGAACTCCCTCTAACTTCTCAGTGGGACATCCCAGACCCTGCAGCTCTGATGTCACAAAGACTCATCGAACTCAACACCCCATCTAGAAATCAACGTCTGAGGAAGCAATGTGGTTAGAAATAAATACCCCAGTGGGACCTGGCCAAGGTTCCAGTACTCTGGAGGGAGAGGCAGAAAGACTTCCTCAACACTACCTGGTCTACAAAGTGAATTCCAGGTCAGCCAGAACTACTGAGGGAGACTACTTCAACAACTCAAGTGCTAGGGACGTAGCTAAATTGCTTGCCTGACAAGAACAGAGCTCTGGCCTTTGTCTATAGACACATAAAACAGGATGTGTTGGGACACGCTTGTAATCTCAGCGTTCAGGGATGGAGGCAGGAGAAATCGGTTCTAGGCCATCCTCTACAAGGTTCAAGGCCAGCAAGAGACCTTCTCTCAAAAAATAAAACCACCCTGTGGTTTCCTTACCCTGGAATGTACCTTAACTGTTACCTCCTCAGTGACCTCAACCATCAGCTCTGGGACTGCAAGGTACCTGACTGGGCCAGTTTCCAACCAACCCCAGGTCACCTTCTCCTAATCACCCACTTACAGACACCATCTGCTTTGCTTGTGTCATGTTTCTGGTCCTCTCTCCTGTCATACAATGCTTTGCTGTTAGATGTGTTCTCCGTGCCTGGCACTGAAGTCAAGGACCTTGCACGTGCTGTGAACACTCACAGAGTGAGATACAAACTAGAGACCTCAGAGGTGAAGACCCCCAGCCACACTGACCTGTATGAGGTTTCGAGTACTAAGCAGCCCCCGTTTCTCAGGGCCTGATGTCTCCTGGCCAGTGAAAAGCTTGTTTGCCACTGGCAGAAAGGCATTCCTGAGTTAAGACTCCAGAGTCCTCAGAACAGGAAAGGATCTGGGACTCAGCTTGGGGTCTGTGATTTTGCATATCCTCAGCCCAGGGAGTGACACTATTAGGAGGTGTTGTTGGGGGAAGTGTGTCACTGTTGAACTGGGCTTTGAGACTCTCCTCCTAGCTACCTGAGGATGCCCACTCTGTTCCTGGCTTCCTTCAGATGAAAATGTAGAACTTTCAACTCCTCCTGTACTACGCCTGCCTGGATACATTCAGGCTCCGACCTTGATGATAACGAACTGAACTTCTAAACCTGTAAGCCAGCTCCAATTAAATGTTCTTATTGATAAGACTTGCCTTGGTCATGGTGTCTGTTCACAGCAGTAAAACCCTAACTAACACAAGGTCCTTTAGCAGTACAGGCCAGGTTATAAGACTGTTCTAGTTTTGTCCCCATCACTGGGGAACAGGCGATGGGACACTCTTTTAGGCAGGACTCAGGAAAACAGAGTATTTTTCAGCTGGGGATGGAGCTTAGCAGGCATCGCATGGGTATGCCCACAGGCTTCGGTTCAATTCCCAGCACCACTGAAACTGAACATGGTGAGGACGCACACCTCAATCTGGGTACTCAAAAGGTGGATGCCGGGGGATCAGAAGTTCAAGGCCAGGCAAG
Source organism: Micromys minutus (assembly GCF_963924665.1). Taxonomy (NCBI): domain Eukaryota; kingdom Metazoa; phylum Chordata; class Mammalia; order Rodentia; family Muridae; genus Micromys; species Micromys minutus. Next base: position 4,835,051 of record NC_137979.1, read on the forward strand.
AATGGCAGCTCAGAAAGTAAAACACTTTCTACATGGGCCTGATGACCTGCCTTCAACCCTAGAACCACAGTGGAAGGAGAGAGGTGACTTACAGAACTTATCCTCTGACCTCCACCTGTATTTGGTGACTTGCATGAGCCTCGTATAGACAGACAGACAGATACCCCCCCCCAGTTCAAGGTCATCCTAAGTTATATAGTAAGAGGCTGTGTGAGACCCCACAGAATGCTCCTATGGCATGGCATCCCCACCACAACTAAATTCCTTCTTCAAGTTGCTTTTGTCGGGGTGTTTATAACAGCAACAGTGAGAATGAAGTGGAACTTCCCGGGCCCCATGGCTGTGACCCTTTTTACCCTCTGCACACCTCCCTCGTCACACACGTCATCCTCCTCCTCCTCTGTTCAACCTGGCCCTCAGAGGGTCTAGGAAGCTTTGCTTGCAACCAGCCTGGGCCTTGAGCTTTGACTGTACTGCCAAAGCCCCTGCTGGTGGAGCCTCATGGTTTTCTGGTCCATCTTCCCGGCCAGAGGAACTCAGTGATGTCAGCATCTGGGGTGCACATGCTAGGTGCCGACTCCAGACGCTGCCACAGATTAACACCTCGGTTTCAGTCGCAGGCTACAGCCGGGTACTCAGTGGTCTTCACGAGGAGAGTGACACCTGACCACCAACAGGGTGGCCTGTTTCCTAATCTACACGTTTTCTATCTGAACTACAAGAAGTCAGGCTCGGAGAAAGCCTAATGATTTTCCTAAAACTCCTTTGAATAATTTATGAAAACTAAATATAGAATAAAATGGACACTAACAAACAGAATTCTTGCTGTGGCAAGAAAGTCGAGGGGCTGGAAACAAGCAATTTTCTCAGGATATGAATGTTTACCACTTTTCTTTCTTTTGGTTGTCTTTAAATGTCTGCTGCCTAGCAACCAAGTTCTGCTGAGCTGCTGGACGATGTTAACTGTAGCTTTCTCTAACCGTATAAAGGATGTTCAAAGGCTACCAACTAAACCAAGAGCCAGGGGTACAAAGATCGCCCTACAGGGGGATCAAAGACCCTGCTCTTCCCACATGTCAGGATGTTCCCCAGGAGCTCGTGACATGGTCCTGGCCCACTGTTCCTCTTCTCAAGACCAGAGGCTACTTGCTCTCTCTACCCGCTGCCCAGAGAAAGCTGAAAACATGCTCTGAGGGGGTGTCTATGGAGTTGGAGTGACCTCCAGAAACTAGTAACAACACTGAACAACTTTCAAAGTACGATGACACCGGAGCAGGAGGCACAGAGAATTCTCTATGGCAGTGCGTGGGTCTGTAGCGTGAAACACTTTACCCGGGAAACTCAGTCCCTGCTTCCCTTTCTCGGAGGCTGGATGGCTGAGGAAATCTGGTTACCTATGAAAGACTCAGCACAGTCAGGTACACAGGGCAAGGTGTTCAGCTCAACTGACAGGGCACTTGCTTGTGCAGGAAACCCTGGGTGTGAACCCCAGCACTACACAAACTGGATGACAGTGTACGCTTACATCCACAGCATGAAAGGCAGAGGCACAAACACCTTAAGTTCAAGACTACCCTCGGCCACACAGAGAGTCTGAAGCCATCCTGGGCTTCATGAGACTCTGTGAGTAAGCACCCACAGAAGCTAGAAAAGTGCTCAATGCTTTGAAACTAGTTACAGGTCGTTCTGAGCTACCTGACCCAAGTGCTGGAACCAAACTCAGGTTCTCGGCAGGAGTAGCCAGTGCCAGGCCATCTCTCCAGTCCTGGAAACCGTGTGTTCCGGTCTCCCCGAGTGCCGTGTCTTGTCAGAAATAACATTCTGTAATGCTAAGGCACAGCTCTTGTGCCAAATACTTTCCCTACACCATCCACCCTCGAGTCGGATCCCTTCCCTCACAGCTGTGGAGAAGGCTCAGGAGTTGATAAACTGCTTGCTTCAGGTCTTCAGCCACACCAGTCCTCGCCATCCAAGACAGCCAGATGTTCATTTCAACTCCCAAGTAATCTTTTCTGGGCTGGAACCCGACACAGTTTTTCAGCCAAGAGCAAATTGACATTACATATTAGATATGCAATCCCAGACAGGGGTTCAAGAAATAGTAATAGTCGCCGCCCACCCAGCTCCAGCCTCAAACTACCACGGTCAGGTGCTCAAAAACACTGAGAAACCACTCAACATCTCTTATTTTCATGAGGGTAACAGCACTTCCTGCTCTTACAGAGAATTTATGACATACATTTCCTTTGCAAGACAAGTCCCAGAAGCCTGGAGGCTTTTCCAGCTGGCGGGAAAAGCTAGATCTCTGACTGTACTAGAAGTGGACCTGGCCCTTGCTTACCCCGCCCCTCCGCCCATCGGAGTGACATCTCAGAGACCAAGTGTCTGGCCCTGGAGGAAGAGCATTACCCCACCCCCACCCAACTGGCTGGAAATCTGGATCTAATAGGAACAAGCGGGAACTTTCTTTGGGAGTTCTCCGGTTTAAATGTGAGCACTCTGCGTGTGATGACACAGGACACCACACTGAATATCTGGAGTCAGGGTCTCTAGCCCAGGCTGGCCTCTAACTTGCTTCATGGTGGAGGATGACCTTGAATCTGATCCTCCTGCCTCCACCTCCTGAGTTTGGGAATTACATGCAAGCACCATCAATGCCCAGTGTATTCAGTGCTGGAAATTAAAACTGGGGCTTAGGGTACTTTATGTAATCATGGCCATTGTTGGCTTATTATAGGGTCTCACGTAGCCCAGACTAGCTTAGAACTTGTGCATGGTCAAGGAGGACTTTGACGTTCTCATACATTCATGTGTGCACTGTGTGTTTGGGAGGAGTGTGCGCCACAACACTTGTATGAAAGACAGAGGACGATGTTTGGGACTCAATTCTCTCCTTCCACTCTGAGTTAAAGGGACTCAGCTCAGGTGGCCAGGGTTGCTTGGCAGCCACCTTTACCTGAGCCATTCTGATGGCCCTACAAGCTTGAACTTCTAACCTCCCTGCACTGACATTTAAGTAAGGCTGGGGATCAAACTCTGGACCGCATGCACACTAGGCCACCATCTACTGATGAGCTGTGTCCTCAGCCCTTCCTGCTGCTTTCATAGGGACTCTCTAATCCCTGTGCCTCCAGGATTATTTTCTGGTTTTGACACAACAAACGGGTCATATCATTGTTCTCTCAGGATAGATCTGATCATTTTTTATGTTGTTACCATTTTGTTCTAAAAAGCAAAGCTGCACTGCTGGGACAGGGGTGTCCTCACACAGCTTTTCAGGACACATCTGGGAACATCCTCTTACTGACTGCAAAGGGCATTTCACTTTCTTGGCCAGCCCCTGTACCCAGGGCAAGGAAGCTGGGCTTCAGGAAAGGGTCTTTGTAGGATGTACAAAGGTCGTCCTCTTCTCTCCTCTAGAGACACTCATTTCTTAGCAGAACCTACAGAAGATGGGAGCATAGGATCCCAACTACTACCCTCCCTGTTCTGGGACCACCAGAAGTGACCAACTTGTCCTGACATCCATCCATCCCACTCTCTTCTGGAACTTTCCTCTCTGTGATGGTTTGAATGAAAATGGCCTGCACAGGCTCATATAGTTGAATGCTTGATCCCTAGTTAGTAGAACTGTTTAGGAAGGATTAGTAGGTGTGGCCTTGTTAGAGGAGGTGTGTCACTGGGGGTAGGCTTGGAGGTTTCAAAAGCCCACACCAGGCCCAGTCTCTCTGCCACACTCTTACACATCAGGTGTAAGCTCTCAGTTTCTGCTCCAACTCTGCCTGCCTGCCTGTCAGCCACCAGGCTTCTCGCCATGACGATCACAGACTAGCCCTCTGAATCTGTAGTCAAGTCCCCAATCATGTTTCCTCTTGATAAGTTGCCTTGGTCACAGTGTCTCTTTACAGCAGTAGAATAACTAAGATTCCACAGGTATCAGGAAAAAACAGCCACAGCCCTATAACAGGCTCTAGACATAGATCTTGAGGCTTGAGAGAGAGAGAGAGAGAGTGTGCGTGTGCAGTCAAGTCACTGGTCAAGTTTGTCCCAAAGCTCCTCAGTCTGGACTGCCCTAGTAGACACACTTCCTAAGGACCCCCCACCCCACATCTAGCCACACCTCCCAGGTACCCTCAGAACTTGCTGACCTTACTCAGCAGCAGAGGCTCACCGAATAACTTCCTGATGCACAGCATCTCCCCTCCAGACAGGTGGCCTAGGGGACTTCCCCACTGCTCAGCCACCCGCAGTCTCAAGGCATGAGGTAGATATATATAGCCTGTAGTACCAGCCACAGGGCAGGCCTCCAGGTCTCTCTCAGAACCATCCTTACCAGCTCAAAGCAGCACTCTGGCTCAGAAGAAGCCCGTTCGTTGCAAGGGTGTGAGTGTCATGGCGATAACCTGACACTAGCCAGGGGAAATGGGTAAGGAGGCCCCCCCTTTACTGGCCCTCAATTAAAGACCATCTGCCACTTAAGCTTCCCGGCAGCCATGAAACCTGGAACCCTACTTGGGGAAATTAAGACTGAATTCTCAGCTTGTTCCCCAAGGTGGAAGGTCCTTACCCACCTAAATATTGCCCTAAGAGAGGGCTCGTGCTAGACTACCAAAGATGGTCTCAGGCTGCGACTTAATCCAGACTCTATAAAGCAATGATCCACGGAGGATGAAGTGTTAATGATGCCAACAGTATTGGGCAAGACAACGGAAGACAACTCCAAGGCTGCAACAAATTTTACACAGTACCAGTTTTGCAGACTGGGGTCCCCGTCTTTCTCAACTTAAGGTCCAAGGGACAGACTTCAGCTTTGTGGGAGTCCCACAAACCGCCTAAGAAAAGAAGGCTGAGACCTTGGTTCTGTCCCCACCTTCCCTTCCACTGCTTACAGGCAGACTCCTAACCCAGCCTAGAACTGTTCTTTCCCATCCGCTCAGGGAGGGGCCTGGGTAAAAAGCCAGATGGGAAAGCTTGCGCCAGCCCTGTCCAGGGTCCTGACTCCTGGTCAGTGTTCCTTGGCCCTGGCCCATGTTCATCTGAAGAGCAGCATCCCCTAGATAGGAAAGGAAGGGTGTCTATTTTCCCTAACCCTACCTCTCAGCTATTTCACACCCTACCATATGCCCACTGCTGGTGCAACACTAAACACCTTGGGGCCTCAAGTTCCCTACTCTATGACTGCACGCACTTGAGGATAAAAACAGGGAGTGACCCACAGCTTCCTCAGCGCTGCGGCCACCAACGGGAGGGGGCATTTCTGTACCACACTGCCTCAGTGAGAACACAGTGTGAGCAGCAGTCATCCCACAGGGCACTGGGCAGACAGGGAACCAAGAACGCACTTTGTTAGGGTCCCTGGAGCCTTTGCTCACTGGCGGGGCCCTCTGCGTCCAGTGCATTCATCAGAGCACACACACACTCCTGCAGCCAAGTCCTAGCTTTTTTCTCTCTGCCCTCTCATGAGCCAAATCATTTGGAAGCTTTCATTGATGCTTTCTTCTCTGCCTCACCATAACTCAAGAATTTATACCGGCCACGGCTCAACCCTCTCACTCGGGATGAGGAAAACCTCTCAGGCTGCTCTCCAGCCTGCTGTGGGAGGAAAGGCTTGGCTGCCATTCAAGGCAGGGAAGACTCTTCAGTCCTCCTGGGTGGACATCACAGGCACACCTGTGGGGCTCCCGGTATGGGCACGGGCTATACACAGCTAGTCCCCAGAAGGTGCCTTACAGAGGTTCAAATCTATTTTTAGGTACAAAGCCTCTGGGCTGGAAAACCCAAGAGGCAGGGGAATTTTCTGCCCCATGCAAATTGTTCTTTCTTCTCAGCCTTGCTGACACCTGTTTCCACCCAGGGTTGGTCCCAGCCAGTGGAGAAGGAGCCCCCCCCCCCCGCCCCCAGCATGGGGAGGCGGGGCACGGGAAGAGTGAGCTCCTTCTGGAGTTTCCCATCTCATGCCAAAGTGCAGAATCATAGGAAAGCCGAAGAAAGGCTGGGTTCTCAGAGCCAACCTCCTCAAGTCTTAAATGAGCATGGCAGTTCCTGACTCCAAGGACCAGGAGGGCCAAGTAAAGGTGACCAAAATGTTCATCCATGAAGAGGCAGAGCCTTCCAAGACCCTATCCATATGTAAGAGTCACAACGTACATTTACCCTTCAGCCCCAGCTTCCAACTCCTGCCTTCACAACGCCCCCAAAATGCCCTCACCCACTTCTACACGAACCAGGTTCGGAAGATCTCAGGGCTGGTGTTGGAATGGCCCAGCAGGCAAAGGTGCTCGCTGCCAAGCCTACGGACCTCAATTTGACCCCTGAAACCCGAATGGCAGAAAAGATCCAACTCCTTCCAGCCTTCCCCATTTATGCCATGACACGCACACACATTCGTGTGTTCCTATGTGTACACACACAAACCTAACTTGGAAGGAAAATGGAGAACACTCTCATGGGGTCCCAATCCTGCTCCCCAAAGGGAAGAGCAGAGAGCAAGGCATCTTGGGAAGCAAGAAATCATTTTTTAGCTCTGGGAAGACCACTGAAGAGCCTACAGGAAGTCCACCCCAAATACACATCTAGGGGCTGGTAAAAACTGACAACAGATGAACCCAGTGGAAAGCAGCAGGAAGAAATGGGGTGCGGTTGGGAAAAGACATGGTCCTTACACCAGGTTGGAAATGCACAGCCTTGGACGTTCTCACAGCCACATTTATACCCTGTCTTTGCTCGGTGGCATTGCTGGTGAAGAAACAGATACAGCCCCTGCATGCAATTTTTCATTGGCCACAAGAAGCAAGGACTTGCTGTGAGGTCATGTACTGAGCACTCCCTCCACAGAAGCCAACACCTCTACTTGTAGATCAGGAGGTGAAGAAGGTGTTGGCATGCAGGTACACAAGAAGGAGGCATACAGCTCATCAGAGTTCTGGACACACTCATCCAGCAAACCTTGTCACCCTCAGCTTTTCTGGAAGCTTCCCGAATCACATCTTTTTTTGACTTTACTGCCTCTAGCTCTGAACTACTAACTGCAAGGTCATTTTCTCCCACAGCAGCCAGTGGGACCTTTTATCAAAATACCAGATGATGCTTGATGTGGTGGCATACACCTTTAGCCTTTAGACCCAGAACTCAGGGGCTCTGTGAGTCTGGGGCCACAGCATGACCCAGCTAGCCAGGGCTACATAGAGAGACCTGTCTCACACATCACATTATGGCACTGCCCTGCTTGTGAGCATTCAAAGGCTAATCTAAGTCAAGAGGAACAGCTTACATCAATTGTTCTCAACCTTCCTAATGCTGCAACCCTTTAATATAGTTCCTCGTGTGGTGGCCCTGGACCATAAAGATATTTCATTGTGACTTCATAACTGTAATTTTGCAAGTTATGAATTAAGTAATGTAATTATCTGATATACAGGATATATGTGACCCCTGTGAAGGGTCATTTGACCCCCAAAGGGCTCTCGACCCACAGGCAGAGCTATAAACACGTCTATTTGCAGATCAGGAGGTGAAGGCATCATTACCCTGCTTAACATGCAGGTACACACGAAGTATTGTCAGAAGCATATACTGGTGTCCCCATTCATTCTGTCCTGCCACCCCAGCCTCGTCCTTCCGTGAACCTCTCCACCACTGTCACCTACCTCTGAGGGCTTCTTCTCGCTCTGCCGGGACCAGCCCGACTTGGTACTGCTGGGCAGTTTGGAACATCTTGATGCTGATGCAGATGTCACGTGACCTGCAGAGAGACGACAGGCCATGAGGGCTCCTGGAGAGTCAGGAACAGCATTCAGCCTCAGAGAGGATGGGAAATTTCAAGATGAGCACCTGCTTGTGTAGGACCAGAAGGTGAGAGGCACTGTCCCTGCCCTGAGCCCCAATCTTTTCACAGACCAACAGAAATATGAAGTCACCTTCACTTAACACCGAAAGGGGCTTAAGGAATCAAAAGCAGTTACCAGCTGTTTCTGTGGCTCTAAGAAAGTCCCCATCCTCTTTGAGGTCCTGCTTCTTCTCCTACTTGGTCAAGGAATGCTTGAACATTCCATGCCCTTTCTCCAGCCTGCCCCAGGTTAGCTACATCATGGCACTCCTGGGCCTTGGTGGGTTACAGAATTAGGGTAGGGCGGGGTAGGGCAGGATGAATCTGAACAAAAACTATTAAGCCAGACCCAAGTGAGCCTCCCAATTACTGGTTACCACAAGCAAATGATTTGATGTCCATAAGCCTGGAAGAGGTGGGTACAAGAATGTTGGTGTTAAATGGCAAGTTGAAGGGAATCATCTAGAAGATAAGTCTCCCCGACACTCCTGTGAGAGATCAGTTAACCTGTGCCTAAGCCTCTGAGGGACTATTCTGACTGGGTTAACTGAGGTAGGAAGAGCCGGTGGAAAGAAAGCACTGGCACCCCTCCAACCTCCTACCCCCACCGTGCATGGGCTCTGGATCATCTGCCTCTCTCCTCTCTTCCCACTGCAGAGACATGTGACCCCTGACATCACCATGCCTTTTCTTCCACGACAGACTGGACTTTTGAACTGTGAGCCAAAGCAAACTCTTCCTTAAGTTGCTTTTGTCGATGTATTTTATCACAGCAACAGGAAAAGAAAGTGAGACAGGCTGGCCTTGAATTCATGCCCCTCAGTGCCGGATTATTTGCTCTTCTCTAGTAGAAGTATGGTGATTTCGACACGAGTACCTCAAAGGTCCATGTGTCAATGACCTAGTCCTCAGGACAATGCTACTGGGAGGTGGTGCAGCTTTTTTAGAACCTGAAACCTCACGAAGTGTCAGAAGCCGATTGCTCATGCATTGGAAATCCCAAAATTGTGGGCTGGGTATACCTGTCCTTTCATAAGTTAATAACCTCACACGACAGTAACGTGAAGCTGATGAACAGGATAAGAGATGACCTGTCTTGTAAAGGCTAACCAAAGGATACCGTATTTACAGCTTTAAGATAGTCCAAAGCCCTTGCTGGAGAATATAGGCAATGGCCTCAGCAAGAAGGACCCTGAAGACCCAGGGTTTTTCTGTTTTGGTTTTAAGCAGAGTCTCATTACATAGCCCTTGCTGGTCTGGAACTTGCTATGAATACCAGGCTGGCCTGACCTGCCCTCACAGAGATCCACCTGCCTCAGCCTCCTGAGTGGGACTAAAGACATGCACCACCGCCACCAGCTGCAGAGCCAACATTTTTGCTGAGCGCAGTCTGGGTGGGAACAGTAGTGGGAGCTGATAGAGGGAACAGCTTCAAATCTGGGTCCAACCTGCTGCTTCTCCATGGCTCAGATGCCCAGATACAGGTCAGGAGTGGAAGGTGAGTGGCCACAAAACTCTAGATAGTGTAACCCCTTCTGCAAGAGGGCTGGAAGGGAGGAGTGGGCTACAACAGAGCCAGACCCACAGGGCGGCAAACGAGACCCAGAGGCAGACAGGTTTAGGCGTTATCAATCCCCTGGTTGGGAGGGAGGCAGATGCTGGCTAGTCCACCAGGTCTAGAGATGCAGGGGCTCCAGGCTCAGCCTCCCTAGTACTGTGGTTTCCTTCTTAGAGGACCCCACCAAAGTAGTCACTTCAAGATGGGACCCTCCTGACCGCAGGCCCTTTCCCGCCCAAGAAGATGGAACTCCTTAATCTAAGAGGCCAAGCAATGGCTTCCAGGGCCACTGGACAGCGGCTACCTTTTGTCATCAACCAGAAAGAAAGCTCTTGCTGTACACAAACCTTTCTCTCTGCTCCCAAAATGTCATTTGCATCTTGACAATGGAACCTTTCCCCCACTTCCAGACATTCAACTGACATACCCACCCCTTTATCTAAATCTACCTCTTAGACCGTACTGCCAAGTTTCCATGACTGCTGGTTTTCCTCATTACTTTCTTCAGCCAGCATTTATAGAATACCTACTGTGTGCCAGATTCTAGCTGGTAACCGAGCAATGAATGCGGTTAAGAATCCTCTGATCGGAGTTTGCCACTGGTTAGGAAGTTAACTCATTATAACTAACTAATTGTAACAATAAAGGGTAATAGGTCTCATGTCTGTTTTGTAGAAACTTCTAAAAAGCTAAAGGATTCATTTTCTTCTATCACCAGCAGCCAATGCCCTGAGTTAGTCTGTCCAGAGAGAGAGAGGAAGGCATACCTAGATTGTTGGGCGATAGGCTCACGGGGACAGTGAAGCTCTGATGAGAGCAGCAGCTGACCGCCTCCAGCAGAGAAACCAGACTTGGCTTTTCACACATGTGGCCCTGGCCTGAGCTGAATGGAGGGTCAGCCTCCTCCTACCATTAAACGCTGTCCCCACAGATCCCAGTGGGAAGGCCTTACCGTCAGTGGTATCAGAGTTGTCGCTGCTGATGGAGTATTTTCGCCTCTTCTCTTCCATCTGAAACAGACGGTAAGAAGAGATATTATCTTCCCAGACATCAGGGGAAATCCTTGACTCACACTCCCATGCAGAAAGAGGCCCTTCCTCTCTTCCAGCCTCATCCTCTCTCTACCTACCCACAGAGCCAGAGTTTGAGAAAGGAGGCCCTAAGGAACTTGGACAAATAAAAGTCTGTCAATGGGTGTGAAAGGACTGCAGGCAGGCCAGTAGGCACAGACGGAAAGGTGACAATGACCACTCAAGTCCCAATTCCCAGTCAATGCAGTCAGCATATCAGGGAGGAGGGAGAAGAGGAAGCAAGAAAGATCCTCCTAGGACTTCGCAGTCAAAGTAAGGCACAAACCATCATTGAGGCCCAATCCTGAGCATGGTGAATGCTGGAATGTGGAAATGGGGCAGCAGGTCCATCCTCAGGTAAAACACAATCCTACTGTCTCTCTCCTGAGCCATCTAACTCCTCAGTCACAGAGGGAAGCTCCCTCACAACCTCGTCCACAGTGCTGAGTTCCTAACAGCTTACGGAGGAAGCCTGCCTCTTTCTGCTAACCAACTAATGGCAATGAGGGCTGAACCTGAGTCCGGGGTCTGATTCCTGAGGTTACCCTAAACTCCTTTTGCAGAAAGAATCCACTGCAGCCTGGAAGGCTGTGCCTACCCACTTCTACCTCAGGTTTTGTGAATCCTCAATAGCCCAGCCTGCTGGGAGAACACCTGCAGTGGCTTAATACCTGGTTCAGGGCTCTTTCCCCCACGTCCGGTCAGTGCCGGTTCTCAGGGAGAAGCTCTACAGTACAGCCCCTCTGCCTCGACACCACTGCCCTCCGTCTCCAGCCTGTTCCTGTCAATCTATGAGAAGCCACTGCCTCCCTACAATGCCACAGAGACCCTGAAATATCTACTCACTTAAGTGGGAAGGACAATTACCCAGACCTCTGAAGTGGTCCTGCTTAACCCTTGACCTCAGTGAGGAGCATTTTACACATGACCTCCCCCCACTAGAATGGGAGGAGCCTGATGGGGCTGCTTGCTTGCTGCCCAGTGTTTCCTAAAGAGCAAAGAACCGAGAGACACTTGGCACTGCAAGCAACCCAAGGAGCAGGGACAATGATAAAGTCCTCACCCCTTATGGCAGGCTGGGGCGGGGGGCTAACACACAGGGACCCCATGGAACTCTCAGAACAGTCCTTGGTAACTACGCCAACTGCGTCTCTCTAACTTAAGAGTCTAGGAGGAAAAAGAGCCTCAGCGGCCGGGTGACCTGCCTAAGCTGACAGCGTTTGTAAGAGACTTAGCAGACCCAATTCCTGACCATCAGACTTCATGAACTCTCTGCAACAGAGAGGGAGTCCAGAATCAAAACCATCACCCTCCATAACATCTAGGATCTGAGGAAGGCTGACTTTGGAAAGAATTCTGGCAGTAGCCCACATCTGGCCCAACCTAGCCCCGTCACTGTGTGGCTGTAAATTGGCCAATCCAATGTGTCCTACAATTCTGTTTCAGCAAAGAGGGTAACAGTACCTCCAAACCAGGATCTCACACACACTAACAGCTGGCTGGGGGCTGGACGTGGAGCTCAGCGTGCACAGGTCCCTGGGTGTGACCTCATCCAGTTCAGGAAGAGGAGGAGGAGCAGGGGCCATGCATTTAGGAGTGCTGGGGTCAAATCTCACAAGGCCAGAGGTGCTGGCAAAGAAGTGTTTCCCCCAGGAGGGAAACTGGATCTAACTTCCCCATACACCTCCAGATTTTAAAGTGCTGGCAACTGAGTCAGAATTTGAAGAACACCCTAGAAGGGCCAAATGAAACACATTTGTTGGCAGGAATCATCTGGCAAGAGTGAATGAGTGAAGGAGTGGATGAGTGGATGAGTAGAACAGCTGAAGTGCCCTACAGAAGCTAGCTAGTAAATGCATGGCAGCCTAGGGCCAGAACGGCCAGCCCTACAGAAGCCGGCCCCTTGGAAAGCATAGGCAGTGACCATAGCTGCCCACACCCTTCTTAGACTACTGAGTCCTTGGCCAGAAACCACAGGTAACCTGTAGCCGTTAGTCCTATACCCAGCCCCATCAATGAGGCAGCCCTGTGTCTCTCAAATCACCTGGCAAGAGAGGGGGTGGGCGAAGCTAAGGACAACAGGTGTGTGTGATGGAGATGCCAGTCTGCCTGGCCTTGGGTTTCCCCTCCTTAAAACCCCCTCCCTGCTCCCCCAAGTCAAGTTTCTGCTCCGGCAGATAGATGACTTTGGTGACACACTGCACTTGTTTCTGGGGATAAGAATTGGTTCTGTAATCCACCTGTAAAGAAGAGTCTTTTGTCATTCCTGTGGGCCCACCCCAGTATGGACACACAAGGGAAGCTCTCCTTTGCACTGTGGGTAACCATTGGGCCCTCCATGGCACAGTGGCCCAAGGGCTCCGTGCCTCCTCTGCAAGTCCCGAACACACCCACTTTTCCCAACTCTACATTCACCTGCCTGGTTCAAGCCCATCTCACGCCTCACCTGGGCCCACCTAAGTTCATCTCCTTCCTTTCACTACCTCCCTCCCAGAATCCAAACTCCACACTGTACCCAAAGAGCCCTTCCAAGCTTAAATCCTGCCTCACTCCCCTCCCTGTGAACTTTCACAGGGTTCCAGCCGACCCAAGGCACGATCTTCATGTCCCCCGAAGCCCTACACCAATCTGGACCCTGCCTACCCAAAGTTCACAGCGACCATCCCCTTCCTCACTACACAGCAGGTCAGTGGGGACTGAACCCAGGACCTCATGTATACAAGGCAGGAACTCACCAGTGAGCTACAGCCTCTTTTTGTTTCCTCTTCCAAGCTAAAGGTTCTTCCTGCTTCCAGACCTGGGCACAAGTTGTGCCAGCTGCCTGGTCAGTTCTTGAGAGAAACGAGCTGCCCCGTTGCCCTGTTTTCAGAGCGCACATCAGTGTATTGAGCTACTTGCCAACTGTCCTTCTTGGGAACCAGCAAAGAGCATGCCTGGCTAGATCCTTGTGTGACTGCCAAGGACTCTCACACTGCACACAGTATAATGGGGAGTACTGAACATACTTCAGGTCCCTCCCTCATGGAGTGTCAGGACCACACAGCCCAGCTGGCTGGCCTGCTGCTGGCAGAAACTGACACCCCAGCCCACGATCCCCCCCCCCCCGTTTGCCCAGTCCTCCTTCCCAATCTTGACCCTACACATTTTCCAGGCAGCTTTATTTGGTTGGGCTCCTGGCTGATAACCAATGTCAACTCAGTAATAGGGCAGCAGTTTGGTGGCAGATGCTTTCTTGGCAGCTCAGGCCACCGGCCTTAGCCCCCACTAAAGTTCTGGCCCTGGAGCACCACTGCCCAATGCCAGTCTCTTTTAAAGATGTCTCTGCAAATAAATTCAAATAAACACCTGGGCCTCCATTAACGCCCTCCCAGCTGACCCGGGAACAGAGGGTCTTTCAGGCCTGCTACTGCAGCCACTCCCTGGGGCAGTTAAAACACCCCATCGTGGCCTCCAGCCTCTCCTCTCTAGGGGCCACCAGGCCTGCCCTCACACACAGCAGGATTTGGTCTTCCTTTAAAAAAAGGGGGGGGGGGGCTTCAAGCAGGCAATTTGCCATTCCAGACACAATCTCTCAGAGAGAAACAAAAACTCTCCCTGTCTGAGGCAGACCTCGAAGGCGTGTGTGTAATAAGATGCTAGTACAATTTAATGATATTTCGGCTGGAAAACCTGTCCTCAGAGCCTCCTTGCGCGGGGAAGACCAGACAGACGTTCAGAAAACAGGAGCTCGCGCACTCCTAAACGGTTTTCCAACGGGGGTCAGCGCCCCACTCCTTCCCATCTCTCATTAACTTTAATGCCTTCTCGGGGACAATAACTGCAGATACAAAAAAATGACTCTGCACACAGGGCAAGAGGGATGCTGGCTGTGACTGTCAACGCCTCCAAGCCTGAGAGTCAACTTCCTGACCTCAGTGTCCCAACCAAGCCCCCAGCTTCCAGTGCCTAGAGTATCTACCACACAGGCCAGCTCTCCAGCCCAGCCAAGGAGTTCCCGAGAGTGATGGGCCGTACCTAATTTATCTTTCAACACTCCCTCCACCTTATTCTTCGCCCCACAGGGAAACCTCAGCGGACCATTCCTAAGTCTACTGCCCACCGGCAGCTCCTCTTCTAAGAAGAGAGCTGACTTTCTAGCCTAGGGCTGACAGAGCAAAGGCCACAATGCATATAATAAACTGGCTTCCTCAGTTCATTAACAGAGTGGGGACACTGCAGTGAGCTGCCACACACTTTAGACTTCCTCTGTTTTCTTTGTTCATTGTAGTTCTAGAACCCAGGGCCTTGGAACTGCTAGAAAAGTGCTTGACCATCAGCTGCATCCTGAGACCAGGTTTAGTCTTTAATACAGTCTGTCACTTCCTATGCTCACCTAGAGACGGGAATTACTTCGAAATCCCGCGGGCTGGTAAGTAAACTAAGACCTATAGTGCCTTTGCGACAACTGGGAAATACATCCAGACCTAGGTCAAAGGGCTCAAACTTACACGAAGGCTTACGGTACAGAAGTTTTCCAAACTCCAAAGAGATTTCTGAGCGGAAGCTAAGGCTCAGAACCAATGTCCCATAGTGCTGAAGCTTTGAGCTAAGACCTGCCGTCTACGTGTTTAAGCGTCTTGTGATATAGGTGCCACCACATGGGGGACATGACAAGCAACCATTATCCCTCACCCCCAACTCTAGCTTGGCAACCATCCCTGGGATCTCCAAACAGCCTGTTGCACATACAGCGAAGCATTTGGTAGAGGCATTGGGGCAACCAACCACCCTCTAGTCTAATAGAAACACTGGTTATAAATAACCGGAATATTCTGCCCACAACCTCAAAGATACGGGAGTCAGTGTCAAAGGCTTAAATTTAAATGACAAAGTACAACAGGGACCCAGGGATCCCCACATATCAGTGAGAACTAAGTGGTAGAGACCTTTGACAGCCTCTTGGATAGGAGTCACTGGCCATTTAACCAGGCAATTTAGGGAAAGAAAAAACATGTTGGATGGGAAAACATTCTGGAAACATTTGCTGTACCCAGAGCCCAAACGACTCTGTCCTTAAACACTTCATCTCCAAGAGTGTTGGGGAGACCCTTGGCCAAACAGTTTCAAAGCCAACATTCACTGTTAAGTCCTACTGCGTAGGGTGAGGACTCCCCTCTAAAAGGCATTTACTGTGGAACCAAATGCTTTCCCACTCCAAACAGCAGCCAACAGCTCTTGGAACAACCAAGAAGAGGGCTCCAGATCAAACAGGCATTCCCCCCAACCCCCTACACACACCATGCAAACTTTCTCAATAAATTATTCGCCCACTTCGGATCAAAGACTGTTTTTGCAGCCTGTGACCTAAAAAGCAAATAGCATAGCCTAAACATAAAAGTCCTCCTTGACTGGGTCAGTTTTATTACTCATTCCTTCCCCCCTCACAGTTCATTCTCTTACTTTCCTTGCCTGCTTAGTAGATTGCTCTGCGAGTACCAACCCGCCCAAGGAAGATGGGACAGGAGGGCCTGGAGGGCTGGTGGGTTGGCCTGCGGCCCTTAGGGGGTAAAAAGAAATCAGGCGAGGGGAAAAAGAAGTCAGCACCCTGGGAACCCAGAAAACAGAGCCAGGCTCGGTTGGCAGCCCTCTGCCGGGATCTTTTGCCAAATGTCCTACTGGGAATTTTACCAGTGACAGGAGAGACGGTGCCATTCAGAGAGGAGAACCCAGCTCCCAAACTCCATTCTGTTTGCAAATATAAAAGTGAAGGGAGCATCCTAAGAGTTCTTCCGGGCTCAGAACTCATTTCAAAACCGGAGCCCTGCCCCTCCCTAACCCCTCTAGCACCTTCTCTGAAAACAACCGTAATCTCTCCCATTGACCTCTTGCAAACTGCCTTTGGGTAAAACTTTGAACCTCGGAATCTTGCAGATGAGGTGGGGAGGGTACTAAGGGCAAGGGTGAAGTTTGGAAATCTGCAGAGACCCGGGATAGCGAATGCAACGCATCCTCGGGCATAAAGAAACCCGGCGCCCCTCCCCCGCCCCCCAGCAGGAGGCCTGAGGCCAAGCTGGTTTTAAAAAAAAGTGCACAGGCCGGCTGCAGCGGCTAAGGGGATTAGAGGAGGGTTGCGCGCCTCCAGCCTGCCCCTGGCGGCGGGCGACGGGCATGCAGGCTGGAGGCGCGCCGGCGTGATTCCGACCGCGGGAGTCGGGAGGAGGAGCCGGAGGTGGCTGCGGGGGGCTCCAGCCCAGGCGTAGGAAGGGCAAGAGGCGGTTCGGGCCGGGGGCGGCGCCAGGAGGTGGGTGGGCTTGGCGCCCGGGGCGGGGGAGGGGTATAGGGGACTCGAGGAAGGGCAAAGAAGCCCTGGGTGGGGGCGGGGGTACTGAGCGGGGCAGAGGTGTGCAGTAGGGGGACTGGGCTGAGCTGGCTGGGCCTCTCTGGAAGGTAGAGGGAAGCATCCAAGCCAGTTCTACGATGTCCTCACCCTCCAGCAGAAAAGCTACGAGTCTCCAAGCTGACCCAAGATCACCCCTTGCCCGGAGAAGGGGATGTCTCAAAGCCCAGGGATGGGCGGGAAGGGACCATGGGGAGCCACAAGTCTGCACCCAGGCGGGGAGTGGGCGAGCGAGAGCCGCTCCGCAGGCGCAGGCAAGTGGGTGGGAAGGAGGGAGGGAGAGGGAGGAAGGAGGTGAGCCGGGAAGATGCCACTGCCGGGGGCGGGGCGGGGCCGGGGATCCGGCAGAAGGACTGCAGCAGTGTTTGGTGGGGGCGGGGGCTGCAATGTCACTCATTTTGGGGTCAGGTGCGTGTGTCCCAGGCAGGCCCCTCCACTTGTCTGCTGTTCCTAGGTACTACCCAGAGTTTAGTAAGGGCGGAGGGAAGGTGGGGGGAGCTGCAGAGTCGTCCCTGAAGCGGGACGCGAACCAGCAGAGTTGGGAGAAGGTAAACAAGGGCCACGCCCCCTGCCGTCGCCCCGCGAGCGCGCACCCGCCGCTCCGGCCGTCGCCGGTACATTTCCACTCTCGCAGTGCCTCTCCCCCACTGGACTCCCGCGCAGCACCGGAGGGCTGCTGTCCACTACCCCAATATGCACCCTGGCTGCCTGGGCTGCGCACCCAGCACTCACCTGGGAACGTTGTCCCCCGCCCCTTAAAAAGAAAAAAAAAAAAACTAATTTGTGCAATGCCTCTGAACCCAAGAACCGAGCATGCTGCCCCCGCGTGCAGCTCCCGCGTGCACCCAGCCTGGAAAGGGGGCGCAGGGCGGAGGCGGTGGCCCCCGGAAGGTGTCTAGGACTGGACTGGCTGCACGTGAGCCCAGCGCGGGGTCATGTGCAACGGCTCAGCCCGGTTCGGCACCCGGACGTGCTGCGTATCAACAAAATGAAACTCGGGGAGACAGAAGGGCAGATGGCTCCAGGTTTCCCGTGCCCCGCTGCCCCGCCGCTCGGCCTCTCCACCCCGCACCCCGGTCGCGCCGCAGCCCCTCGGGCCGGCCGGAGCCCGCGAGGCAAGTTGCAGCCCCAGCGCCCCCACCCGCCCGCGCCCCCTCGCCGGCCCAGGGGCGCTTTGCCGCAGTCATTAATAAAGAAGGTCGCCAGGCTCACCCTTCCAAAAGTTGTTGCATGCGCCCCTCTCAGCCTCCCCGCACTGTACTCTTTAAAACACGGCTGACCAACATGCGCAATCTCTCTCCCCAGTGCTGTGCGTCCCCCCCACCCCCCGCGCTGGCTTCCTAGAACAGGCAGCCAGCGAGAGAGGGAGCGAGCGAGCAAGAGAGAGAGGGAGCGAGGAGCACTGGCAGATCTGTTGAGAAAAAAAAAAAAAAAAGCCCACAAAATAACGCCGTGGAGATGCGCAGGGCCCATCCGCCGGGGGCTGGCTCTTACCTTGCTCCGCGGTGCCCTCCCGAGGGGCGCTGCCCTCGGCTACGCGCCGCGGCGGGGGCCGGCGCGGGAAGGATGCTCCCGAAGCCAGGAGCTCCTGGGGCCGGCGCGGGAGGGCGGGGGGCGCGCATCCATCCGGGGTCGTGGCGAGGGAGGCGACCGGGCCGCGGCGTCCCCCAAGCCCCGCACCCCTGCTGGGAAGATGGTCAGCCCTCCAGCCCAGAGCTGGTGCCACTAGGAGTGGGCGCAAAGTAACTCCATGGACGCTACTCACCCCCCCAAAAAATAGCCTCCAACTGCGATGGCCGCGGTCGGCACCATTCACCAACCCCCTGTGTATGTTTCTGTTTCTTTTTAAACCAAGACTTCCTTGTGATCTCTTTAGAGGGGGGAAAATGTGTTGGGGTGGGGGTGGGGTGGGGGCGGGCAAGAAGAGAGGGAGGGGGAGTAGCCACTTTTTTCTAATTCACTTGGATCTCCGCTCCCGGCACCCCCCTGTCGTGTCCCCCCCTTCCCAGTTGTTTGGCTCCGGCGACAGTCCCAGGTAGCGTTGCGGCCCCCCCGGGGGGGTGCCCTGCACGGTCACCCGCCCGCCTGCACGCGGGCCCGGACTCCTCGTGGACTCCGGGGCGCCCCCAGCCCGCCCTGTCCCCAGGGCCGGGCCCGAGCGCCGGCTGAGCCCGTGCAAGTCCCATCAGGTCGGCTCACACTTCACACACTCACACACATACCCCGCCCCTCCACTCGCTCACTCACACTTTCTGCTCACACCCCGCCCCCTTCGCGCCCCAGACCCAGGCAGAGCCCCCCGCAACCTTAAAAAAAAAAAAAAGCAAGCTTATACTTAAAAAAATCTTTTGGCGCCATATTAATGACGTACTTAAAATTTGCCATTTCTCCCTGCGTCAAAAAGACGTTTCTTTGCAAATAACAGCCTAGAGGCGACACTCGCGGAGGAAACGAGGCTTGCACGGAGTACCCGGCCCGTCCGCCCCACCCCCAGGTACTCCGGTGCTGGAAGACCCTCGCCCTCCGCCCGGTTTCGGAATCACTGGTTTTAAAATCGAAATCGAATAAATCGCGTGGCGTTTTTTGCAGCGCCAGAAGTGAGCAGAAAGTGCTGGCAGGAGTGTAGGGGAGGGGCGCGCATGGGGCTGGGGGAGGGGGCGCGGTCCTCCTCCCCCACCCACACCAAATGCAAACTGGCATCCTAGGCAGGGAAAGTTGAAATTGTGGGCGACCTCCGGAAGAGAGGGGCTGTCCTTAGAGGGGGGTCCCTTCTTGGGCTCCTTGCCCCCTCCCCCTCGCGGGTGCCTCCTGGCGCCCGGTGCTGCCCTGCATTTCCGGGGGGGGGGGTGAGGCGCACTGTGATGGGTGGGTGGCTAGCAGGGTGGCAACATGTCCTAGCCTCAGGAGGAGTTTGCCCCCGGGTACCCCCTTCCTCCTGCCTCGTGCATCTTATAACCGCAAGGGGTTAAAAACCGAGGGGCAACTTCCCAGGGCTGGTACTTGGCAGAGAAGCGGGGCGCCCCTCTCCCCACCCTCTCCTTCTCGCCCCTCCTCCTCCGACTCCACTTCCCGACTTGACCTTGTGGTGCACAAACAGTGCTCTCCAATCCTCGCAGTTTCTGGAAGAAGAGCCTGCGCTCGCCAGGCGGGCGGGCTGTCGGGCGGCTAGCCGGCAGTGGCGGAGCCTTGGGTCGGTTCCCTGAGCTGCGGGCCACACCCACCCAACCCGCTGCGCCTGGGGAGCTCACCTTCTCTCTAGGAAGGAAAAGGGCAGGCCTCCTGGATTGGTAGGCACGTGGGGGGCAACCTTTTGCCTCGTGGGAATGCTCCAGCTGGGGAGGTTGGCTAGCTTCGGGCTGAGGTTTGGGGAAGCCTGGCCCAGCATCCCTAAGGCATTTCATCTCATCCTTGCCAAGGTATTCTACTGTCTCCAAGTTAATCCAATGATTCCCACCCCCCTAAACTCACCTTTGTTTTTGAAGTCAGGTGGATGAGTTTCAAATCCCTTTCCCTCTCCAAGACTGAAGGTTGTTTATTTTTCCTTTCCCCTCCACCCCCACCCCTCTTGTATGCAAAGATAAATATTCAATTTACATAAGATGACATTTATGTGACAATTAAGAAGATTCCCCGATGGAATGTTGTGAACACATTTGCTTATAGGAGAAATAAATCTAATAATAAACAAACTCATAACAGCTCAAATCCTCTGACAGGGAGGTTGTCTCTGAAACAAAGAGGGGCAAGAGGAACGCTGATAGAAGCGCTTTCTGCAACAAGAAAGAGGTGAATTCAAAGGAAGCCACCAGCAGAATTTCTCTTCTTTGGCCTTCATTCACAAAGTTTGAAGAGCCTTGTCTGGCTCACCATCACCTCACAGTTAGCCCTGGCTTTGGTTCTCAACGATCCACTGAGAAAAATTTTCACAGGCCAAGGTCAATGTCTGCTAACAGGTGTTGCAGGCTGGGAGTACCCAACAGAGTGGTTAATGGCTTCTAATCCTGGCCTTCCTTTTCAGAGGCTGTGTGCCCCAGGCCAGTGAATGCATCTCTCTGGGTCTGTTTTTACCTTGGTGAGCTGAAGATTCCAGAGACCATATGTGCAGATACCCATGCATGTGAATATGTAAATTTTAATTCTCTCTCCAGGAGGACCTGGCTAAGAATGCACAGCTTACCTGGGTGCTTGGCTCCTGTTTTCTTTCTTATAAACTCTTTATTTTTTAAAATTATTTTTAATGATGAGTAGGTGTATGCGCACCTGCTTTTAATTATGTGTCTGCACGTGGGCAGGTGGGTCTGCATGCAGGTGAGGCAGGCCAGAGGCACGGGATGCTCTTTTTAGCCGGAGTTACAGATGATCGTGAGCCATCTAATGGATATAGTTGAGACCTGAACTCAGGTCCTTAACTATCGAGCCATATCTCCAGCTCCTGCCTTTTCTTTCTGCGCTTGTTGCTTCCGATTGAACCCAGAGCCTTGCCCATGCTAGGCAAGAAGAGGACAGTACTCTCAGTCTTTCCCCTGAGGATACATACAAGAACTCCAGTGTGCACAGAAAGAGGAATTGGGAGGAAACAGTGGCTATATATGGTCAAGGTCCCAACAACGACCAGCCATGGACCCAGGATATAGGTAGAGACACAATGTACAGAGGAAGAGTCTAAACCGGCCCACAGATTTGGTCTTTCCTGGGGGTGGGGGCGCGGTGTCTGTGCGGGAGAGGACAGGACAAGCTGTTTCTCTTGGCCATTGGGAGCCCATGAACTGGAATGGGAAAATGTCTTGGCAAGGAACTATAAAATGACCTAGCGAGATGATAGAGGGAAGAAATGAACACCTCATAAGCATGTGCTTCCTGCTGCGTCCTGTGTGCACGCTGGTCCGTTCCATCCTCTCAAAAGCCCATTACCCTCTGCAGAAAGGCCTTAGAAACTCAGGAGTAATGTGCAGTGGGCAGTGTTGAGTGGACGGCTCGGGGCACGTGATCTTGGCACCATTGTCCTTACCATTGGCTCTGGGTACACACCAGAAGAAAAGTCATGCTATTATACAGTCACGCCATGATCCATCTTGGCGACAGCAGCTCTGTTTAGTCCTTGACAAAGTTTCCATAGGGGCCAAACCAGGGCTCCCCTAAACAACCCTCAGGAAATACCACTGGCTAAGGACCAAAATCCCCTCTAGTCCTTGGATTTCCCCAGAGCCTTGTGCTATGGTCTAAGGTTAACCTTGGACGTGCTAACTAAACAAAAACAGTGAGGCTGACTTTAATTCATCACATACATAGCTTAATTAAACAAATAAGAAATTTGTCCAACCAGGCATCCTGGTTCACACCTGTAATCTCAGAACTTGGGAAGCTGAGACAGGAAGCTTGCCAAGAGTTAAAAGCTAGCCTGGGCTACACAGAAAATTTGACTCAGACAGCAAAATGAGACTGCAGGTTGAGTGGAGTAGCTTGCCCACCCACCCCCCCAGGGGAAAAATGGGAAAGGAGGAGGAAGAGTAATTTAAATTCTATTCTAGTTTTAATTATGTGTAGGTGTGTGCCTGTCTGTGGATATCTGTGTGTGACTGCAAGGTGCCTATGAAGACCAGAGGAGGACGTGAGATACTCTAGAGCTGAGGCTCTGTCAACCCCTTCACTTGACCTCTCCGGGAGAACTCCTGTCCTCGGCAAGAACAATCTCTCCAGCCCTGAAAACAAACAGACAGGTAATCAGATAATCAAGTGTGCGCCCAGAATAGCCTCAGACTCACTGTGTTGCCCAGGCTGTCTTCAAATTCGGTGCAATCCCAAATGCTGGGATTACAAGTGTGTGTTGGTGTGTTTGAAGATAATTAACTGCTACAGTGAGAAATCCAATTGCAAATCAAAACAGTATAGGGGTCCAACTTTACTTTAAAGATTCACGTTTATTTATGTTTGTGAATGTCTTTCCTGCATATATGTCTGTGTTTTATGCATGTGTAGTGCCTGCAGAGGCCAGAAGAAGGCATCAGATCTAAGGGGTACGGTTTTAAATTGGCTGGTCTGAGAAGATACCAGGTAAGCCCCCCCCCCCTCTGTGTGTGTGTGTGTGGAGTTTAGGGGTACTCCCCTATATGGGTCTGTGGGTAGAATTTGAGGGCCTCGACTTTTGATGGGAGGAAAGGTCACATCTTCATTTTCATCACTAGAATGTAGCACTTTCTTCAGTTATGAATAGGGACCACAAGTCTTCAGTATTAACAACCTGTGAAGTGGCTGCTGGTAAGATCACAGGTTATGTTCATACTCCATCACAGGTGTTACTAATACCCTAGAATGCCATTGCACATCCCCACTTCAGACTGGGCCGCCCTCTAACTTAGGAAAGCACACATATCAGTGTGTTACACATTTTGAAAATATCTTGAGCGTTTTATTCCAGTATAATTAGGTTTCTTTATAACTCATAGAACTTACTTCAAGGGCTGCAGGATAGTGGCTCACACCTACTATCCTATCACCTAGGGGGAGCTGATGGAGGAGAATCAGAAGTTCAAGGTCATCCTTGACTACATGGCAAATTTGAGGTCAGCCTGGGCTGCCTGAGGTCCTGGATTCCACTCTCAACATGGCAAAAATAATAAAGACCTTATACTCGGGAGAAATCCATTAGGGATCTGAGTAAAGATCTTATACTCGAGAGGAATCCATAGGAATCAGAGTACTTGAGTACACGGCACGGACAAGGTTCAGAGGCTAGCAAGTTGGTGCTCTTGGCAGAATGACATGGGAGGTGTGGGGTGGGGATGGAAGAGTGCCGTGATCTGACACTCAGTTTCACACGGAGAGCAGACTGTCAGCCCAAGGCCGAAGCAGGAAGAACATTTAGGTTGGAGGATGGACCTGAGTAATGGCTGTGAGGATGGGTGAAGTGGGCGTGTTCTGTATGAAATTTTAACAGAATTTGCTGACTCGGTTAAAGAAAGGGAAGAGACAAGGAAGTCAGAAGACCCGGTGAGGTGGCGTAGCAGGCACAGGCTATCCTCACTGCACAAGCTTAATTTCCCAAATGTACTTGATGGAGAGAGAGTACACTCCCGTGTGCTGCGCTCAGATTTCCACAGGAAAGTGGCGGCACGTGCAGGCTCATGCACACCCACAAATGTACAAATACATAAACACAACTTAAATCTTGGGTTAAATGAGGCACAGCTACAAGAGTTTTGTCTTAAGTCAACAGGAAGGTGCAGTTGCCATTACTTAAGACTGGGGGGCTTGAGGGATGGGAGGAGGAAGCTTGAGGAGGACCAGGGACTCCTCTTTGGCATATTGCTGAGGTGCCTGTTGAGCACCCAGTGTGAAGAGCCCCAAACTGCTGAAGGATCACAGGATATCTTATTGTAAAACTGGGCCTTTAACTCTGGTCACTCTTGGTGTGGCTCAGGCCAATCTGATCTATGTGGAGAGTTTTAGCCTAACTGTGGACACAGACGGGCCTACCTTAAAACAAAAAAACAAAAAAACAAACAAACAAACAAACAAAAAAAAAAAAAAAAAAAAAAAAAAGGCCAGGCAGGCAGACCTCTGAGTGTCAGGCCAGCTGTTCCACACAGAGTGTTCCAGAAGTGCCAGGGTAACACAGAGAAACCCTGTCTTGACAAGGAAAAACATTAAAAAAAAAAAAAACCTTAAGGTTCAGGAACATGGAGGTCCCTGGAAACCCTGACAACAGTTGAGAGAAGCAAGAGAAAACCTGACTAGATCAAGAAAGAGGAGCAAGGACTGAAGGCATGGCCTAATGAATGCCAAGAGGACCAGAATTCAGTTAGCCTCTAGTGTAGGTAGCTCAAGGGTTGGATAAGAAAAACCAAAACCAAGAAGGTACAGATTTCAACAGCCGGCCTTGATCTCTAGCATACACATAGAGGAAAAGAGACAGACAGGCATAGTCCTATTCTGACACCCACAGGTTTCAATAGTTTAAAGCCAGGCCCAGGAATCTACAGATCTACATCCTCAACAGTCACTTTACTCTTTTTTTTTTAACATAAGATTTATTTATTGTATATGAGCACACAGTTGCTGTCATCAGACACACCAGAAGAGGGCATCGAATCTCATCACAGATGGTTGCTGGAATTTGAACTCGGGACCTCTGGAAGAGCAGTCAGTGCTCTTGACCACTGAGCCATCTCCCCAGCCTGAGTTTATTCTTTCAGGTTTTTTTTTTTTTTTTTTTTTTTTTGAGCTAGAGTCTTAACACTGTAGCCCAGGTTAACCTAGAATTCACTATGTAGCCCAAGACATCCTTGAATTTACAGCAATCCTCCTGCCTCAGTCTCATGTACAAGGATTATAGGCTTGAGTCACCACACTTACCTTACTAGATCAGTGCTCTTTTCTCTTTCACTTTGGTTTTTTTATTTATGTGTTTATTTCGGTGTTTTGAGACAGGGTTTCTCTGTGTAGCTCTGGATGTCCTGAACTTGCTTTGTAGGCCAGACTAGCCTCAAACTCACAGAGATCCACCTGCCTCCCAAGTGCAGAGATTAAAGGCATGCACCACCACCGTGACGGCTATCTTCATCATCATCATCATTATTATTATTGAAAGAGAATCTTGAATAGCCCATGATGGCTTTGAACCTTATATATAGCTGAGGATGACCCTGAACTTTATATTTACTTTTTTATGACTTGATCTTCAGTGTCTCATCCTCCTGCCTCTACCTTTGCAGTGCCTGGGATTACAAGTATGTACATCCACAGAGGGCTATGTATCGAGTCCAGGGTAGCACACACATACTCAGTGCACAGGCTAGCCTGAGCTACACCCCCCTGCCTTCCCCTGTCCTTGCCTGGTAGGTTTTTTTTTTTTCTTCAATATTCACATATTTCATGTTTACTCATTTTTTTACATTCATATATTGATGTGCACCATGTCAGGAGAAGGTTTCAAACCCCTGGAACTAGAGTTTCAGATGGTTGCAAGCCACCATGTGGTTGCTGAGAACTGAACCCAGGTCCTCTGCATGAGAAGCAAGTATCCTTAACCACTGAGCCAACTCTCCAACCTCCTTAGCTGCTCATTCTTCATGCTCCTTCCCTGGAACCAACCTCTATGAAACATGGAGTTTGTGCTCATGGTGTCAAAACCCAGCCTGGCAGTCAGCAATTGCTCAATAGACAATAGGTATTCTTTCAGGAGTTTTTCACAAAAATCTTTTAAAATTGCTTGCAATCTATGTCTAGAAGCAGAGGTCCCCAGTATCCTAAGTGCTTTAGTTGAAAAAAAAAAAGTTTAAGATTAGTTCAGCATTTCTGCACTGAATATTTATTGAGTGTGTCTGCTATGTTCCAGGCCACATTCAAGGGCTGGAGAGACAAAGTCTCTGACTCAGTCGTTTGTCTGAGTCATCAAGGTAGCCTGAGAGAGCAGCTGCACCAGCCCAGCACAGTTGCCAGCAGCCTGCCTCCGAAGATGGGTGTGGTGAGGAGCCCTCCTGCAGGCTCACTTGGTGCTCAGGGCAGCGTCTGTTCAAAGATACTGTTCAGGGCTGACCAGGAACGTCTCCAGGGAAGGTTCTGATCTGTGAAGCCTGGCGAGGGGTTTGAGTCTCTGTTTCCCAGAAGCTCCCTGTGGCAGCAGCGCAGAGAGTTTAGTGGGCCAGGTCAGAACCCTGTTCTCACATTAGGGCTGCTGAAGCCTTTGTGGAGGGTCTTGTGAGTGGAAGCTGGAAAGGTGCTTGTTGCAAAGTCAGAAACTAAGCTTGCTAGATTCCTCCCTCCCTCCCTCCCTCCCTCCCTCCCTCCTTCCTTCCTTCCTATTTTCAGAAGGTCTCACTGTAGCCCTGTCTGGCCTTAGAGTCACATAGATGACCCCCCTTTGCTTCCTAACTACAGGAACTAAAGCCCATCCATCACCTCTGGCTTTTCCCCCTTCTTTTTGAGACAGTGTATCATGTATTCTAGGCCTGCCCTGAACTCTCTGTGTAGTTGAGGACTACGAGAACGACTTTGAACTTGATCCTCCAGCTTCTACTTTCCAAGTTCCCAGTGACACCATGGCTGGTCTTACGTGGTGCTGGGGAAACAGACCCAGAGCCCTGTGCACACTCGGCAGCTCTGCTGAGGAGCTACGTTCCCAGCTCCTGTATTTTCTATTATCGGCGTTTCTAGAATTCTATCTTCCTCTTCCATCTAGAGTCAGAAGTAGGTGGTGGCTTTATTTGAAGAAGGATTATCATTCCATCCATTGCTTATTCAATAAATATCTGCTGAGTACCTACTATGTGCCAAATAGACCTTCAGAAAGAAGGCAAGGCCAAAAGTTTAAGCCTCCTGGATGATACAGAGAAACCACAGCTGGGACTTGGAACAGAGTGAGAAGCCCCTTAAGGCTGTTTGTAGCAAGATCTGAACTTGGCTCTGCCTGGGTGTACGTCAGTGCATGGCTGGGAAAGGTGCCTCTCCACAGCCGCAGTCAGCCAGTTCAGAGATGGCTCTGACCAGTCCCTGGAGATGTCTGGATAATGCGCCAGCCAGGCCACCTGTCCCCTCTCATCCTCTCAGATCCTGCCTGTTGGCCACAGATGGCAGAGGGCAGTGGAGATCCCATGGGCCTCCAGACGGCTCTCCAGAACCTGGCAGCAGCCAGTAACTCCTGTCAGTGCCTACCCAACCAGAGTGTGAGATGTCCCACTCTGAACTGAGGGGACCAGTCCCATTCAGACACCCAGGTACAGGCTCTAAATCAAGCAGGACTTGAATAAACAAATGTCCTTCACCTCTTGTAGGGTTTCTGATAAATCAAAGCAAATTTCTCTCATCGCCAGACATCCAGGCTTTCCCTTTGCTTAGTTACAAGGGAAATAACTGGTCTTCTTAGAAATAGCTCACCTGGGAATGGAGAGACAGCTCAGTGGTTAATTGAGCCCTGTCTGCTCTTCCAGAGGTCCTGAGTTCAATTCCCAGCAACCACATGGTGGCTCACAGCCATCTGTAATGTGTTCTGGTATCTTGAAGACAGCTACAGTGTGCACATGTACATAAAATAAATATAATTCTTTAAAAAGAGAAATAGCTCACCTTTAGAAACACTCACAGGGTAGGTAGGTATGCAGCCAGTCGGTACAGTGCTTGCCTTGAATGTACCGAACCCTGATTTTGATCCCTCACACGACATAAACCAAGCCTGCAGGTGAACATCTGTAATCTCAGCACTGGGGGTGTAGAGGCAGAAGCACTCAAGGTCATCCTTGGCTAAAGAGTGATCTCGAGGTTGAGAGCCTGTCTCAAACAGAAACGATAAAATGTCTTAGGAAACTGGGGCTAAAATGGTCAAAAGGAGTTATTTCTTCTCTTCTTTTGAGACAGGTCTCATTATGTGGTACTTGCTGTTCTGGGATTCACTAGGAAGACCATTCTGGCCTTGAACTCACAGAGATCCTTTGTTTCTGCCTTTGGGGTGCTGGGATCAAAGGTGGGTGCTACTACAACCAGCCCAGAATTTCTTAAGAAGAGTATACAACTGTGGTATTGCTCCGTTATTTATTTCTATAACAAAGTGTCTGGCTGGCTTAGTGTACACAAGGCCCCAGTTGCTTGCCCCAGCACTGCAACTTTTTTTTTTTTTTTTTTTTTTTTTTTTTTTTTTTTTTTTTTTTTGACATAGCATGGGTTTGGAGGCTCAGGGTCATGATGCAGACCTCAGTGTGGTTCTTTTGGAAACTTCATATCTGATGGCATCACAGTAGCAAGAATTCTGTGAGAGGAGAGATCATATGGTTGGAAACTAGGCAGGAATTCAGGCCAAGCTCAGGGGTGCATGGCAGCCCATTCTTTGGAGGGTTTGCTGTGAGAGACATTCCCTTCGGAGGACAGGTTCCCCAATGGCTCACACACTCCCATCAGGTCCATTCTCTCTCAGATTCCATCACCTCCCAGCATACCTGGGACTAAGTTTCCAACCCAGGAATCCTTGGGGGATGTGTCACTTGTAAACCATAGCAGGTGTGGAGCAAGATGGGATAGGGAGGGGAGGAGATGGTGTCTGCCTGGGACACTGCCTTGCATTGCAGCAAAGGTATCAGAGAGTCTTGGAGGACTGTCCCGTAGATACAGCACCCTTCATTCAGAAAATGAGGAAGGTGGAGATAGTGGCTCTTCAACTTGGAAGGAGGAGGAGGTGAGACTATGTAGTTTGACTCCCAAAAACCCCCTCTGGAGAGACCCTGACAGGAGCACAGGTGACCTGCCTTTGTGGGGGGAGGGGGCAGACCAAAGCGAGCACCAAGGAAGGAGCAACCTTGTGTACTTCCAGTGTGGAGAAAGACCAAAAATTGTGATAAGCAGGGCTAGAGAGAGGTCTCAGTGGTAAAGAGCACTGGCTGCTCGTGCAGAGGACCCAGGTTCAAATCCCAGCACCTACATGGTAGCTAACAACCATCTGTTACTCTGGTTTCAGGGAGTTGGAATGCCCCCTTCTGACCTGCATGGGCACCAGACCCACAAGTAGTGTACAGACATGCAGGCAGGCAAATCACCCAAACACCCACAGACAGGAAATAAAAGCCTCAAGTGGCAGAGACACCTCGGGGTACATGGTACTATTCACAATCAGACAAAATACCTACACGACGAGTCCCCCATTTTGTTTAGTTTGACAATGAGGGCGTGGAGGGTACTGAATCTGAAAGAACTCTCTGCTACTCAGCTGTGCCCCAGTCTGAAACCTAACATGTGATCTTAATACCTCAGAAACTCACGGATGGCGGGTCTTGGCCTGTGCACCTGTAATCCCGACTCATTAGAGAAGTGGGAAGATAAAGGAGTTTCACACCATCCTTAGCTGGCTGTTCTGGAACTCTCCATGTAGACCAGGCTGACCTCAAACCCCACCTGCCTCTGCTTTTTGAATGCTGGGATTAAAGATGTGCCGTCACACCTGAATTTATTTTATGCCTTCTAAAGGTTTAATTGTTAGATATAGTTATGTGTGTGTGTGTGTGTGTGTGTGTGTGCTTGTATGAGTCTATGTGTACCAGATGTGTGCAGGAGTCCAACGTCAGAAGAGGGCATCAGATCCCTTGGAACTGGAGTTGCATGCAGTTGTGACTCACTGTATGGCTGCTGGAAATCAAAACAGGTCCTCTGTAAAAACAGTGTTCGCAACCCCTGTCCTCTGTAAGAACAGTGTTCACAACCCCTGTCCTCTGTAAGAACAGTGTTCGCAACCCCTGTCCTCTGTAAGAACAGTGTTCGCAACCCCTGAGCCATCTCTCCAGTTCCAGTGGGACACACTTGAAACCCCAGAACCTGAGAGACAGAAGCAGGAGGATCAAAAGTTCAATGTCATCTTCAGCTCTAGAGTGAATCCGAGGCTATCCTGGGTTCCATGAGACCCTATCTAAAAATAAAACGGGGAGAGAGAATAAGGGGGGGAGGGAAGGAGGGAGGGAGAGAGAGAGAGAGAGAGATTGAGATTATTGCCTTTAGTGTTGGGAGAAAGGAAGGAGTGAGCTGGTTGTGGAGTAGGACCCCATGTATGGAAGAAAGCTTCAGTTAGGAACAAGTGGTACTTGAAGACTCTTGAGATACATTGTACTGTCCCACCGGTCTGCCTCAAGTGTAGTGATCTGTGTGGCCTGCACTTGTTTAGCGTTCTTTGGTACCTGGAATCATGATCTCTCTCTGGGCTGCTTCGGATGGACAGGCTTCAGAGTCCGTGTTTTCTAAAGCCTTCTCATGGAGCCTGAGCTACAGCAGGACTCGGCCAGCCCCATTTCTCTGTGACCCGAGGGTCTTGCTCAGCTAGTTGGATCTGGGAACCAAGTGGAAAGAAGACAGTGCTGAGAAGTTTGGCCTTCAGAAGATGCTCCCTCCCTTGGCAGGAAGGTTCTATTTCTTCCCAGTATATCTACATGAAATATTTCTGGCCTCTGGGGTGACAAAGGCAGGCACAATTCGTTGCCAGAACGGTTACTAAGAACCCACTCAGGGCTGGCATGTTTTTAAGGCCTGTGTTCAGTCCCCTGCACCAAATCAAGTGAACATAATGCCACGTGCCTATAACTCTAGTACTCAGGAGTTAGAAACAGGAGAATCAGAAGTCTGAGCCTGAGATGGCTTAGCTGGTAAAAGCACCTGCCACCAAGCCTAACTACCCGAGCTCCATCCCTGGGACACACGTGGTGGAAGGGAAGAAGAGGACTGACTTCTGTAGTTGCCCTCTGACCTCTGATGCACAAAGGAATACTCACCCACACCAGACAAAAATAATAGAAGTCATTCTTTTAAAAAATGTTCATGGTTGTCCTGGGCCACAGAGCAAACGTAAGTTCAGCCTGGGTGGTTGGCAGGGGGTGTAAAGATGAGGCCAGGGTTTGGGCTCTGAGCTGGTGAATCCTGGTTTGGGCTGTGCTCAGATTGGAATCTGTGCCCTTCTAGGCCTAAACCCTCCCTGACATCAGGTGTGGCTGATGAGATCCTGTTCCACAGGAGGGAAGAAGGGCAAACCACAGCAGGTAGGAGGATGGAGTCAGGACTCAGTGTGAGCCCAAATGCAGCAAGGCCCACCAAACCCTGGGCTACCCCCACTCAAGTCTTCATAAATGGCCTCCTGGACTTCCGGTCCTGGGTTTGACCAGCCTCCTGCTGTGGGAAGTGTCCCGGCATGCAAGGTGATTCCTTCGAAACTTTCTTAAAGGGCTAAGGAGCAAATGTTCTTCCTTTGGGTGTTATCCACTGGACATCCAGGACCTATGGCTGTAGAGGGGGTGATGGTGGCCTAGCTAGAGCCTCAGGGAGAGGCTTGGGATGGAGTCACACTAGATGCCCACATCAGGAAGATGATGGGAACAGGAGAGCTTTTCTTGAGCTCATCCCCATCTAGGCAGACTGGGCAGGTTAAACAGAGGGTGTGGCATGGGCAGTGCATGCCACCCTGGACAATAACTGTCCCTAGACACTTCATTTCTTATGTCCCTGATCCCCACCTGCTCTTGGAGCTTAAACACAAGCTGGTAGATATTGTGTCTAGTCCCTGATGGACAAGCATTCCTTAAGGGAAGCAGGTAGCCAAAGCCCGAGGGATGGCTCAACAGGTAGAGGAACCCTCTCCCAAGCCCAGGGACCTGAGTTCAAATCCTAGGACCTATGTGGCAGGAGAGAACTAGTTCACTCAAGTTGTCTTATGACCTCCACATAAACATATGTACATGTATGTATGGCATGCTCCTCCCCATGTATTTAAAAGAGAGGAAGAAACGGAAACAGGTTACAAGATGAGGCAGAACATAAGTTGCTGCTCTGTTTGTATGAGGGATGGGGAGGGGATGGGAAGGAAAGGGAAGCCAGAAAGGAGATGCTTGTGTGGGGGCTGAGGGAAGGAAGAGAGAGCACTCGTACATATGCATTTGAGTCTGCCCTTTATCAATACAGGCCCACACAAGCCTAAGGCTATGTCTCTGGAGTCCTCGTCTTTTGAGCTATTTCCCCAGACAACCTAAAAATAATTTCCATCTAACCTGAGGATTTGTGATTTGATGCACACTGTGCTTGCTTAGCAGATACACTTTTCTTAACCCACCTTTTTAATCTAAGATCAACATCCAGTTCCAGTGAGTCTGCATTATTTATGCATAGTAAGTAAAAGGCAGCTAGAGCAGCCTGGAGTAAGTCTGAAGAAGACCTGTCCTGCCAGGGTTGGTGGGGCGTCTCTGTAATCCCAGAGCTTGGGAGGTTGAGGCAGGATGGCTGCTGTGAGTTTGAGGTCAGCACAGCTTATGTAGCAAGACCCACATGTCACCAAAAAAGAAGGAAAGAGTCCTTATATAGATGATGAGGTTTGATGCACCCACAGTGACAGTGTGTAAAGGGACCCTGAGGTCCAGGAGGTAAAGGCACTGTTTTAAAATTTTAATTTTTATTTGACATGCGCAAGGGTTGTAACTCGGCGTACCACAGAGTCCCTGGTACTAAAGAAGGTCCAAAGATTGGATGGGACCCTTGAAATGGAGTTGTGAATGGGTGTGAGCCTTCACATGGGCTCTGGGAGGGAGAAACAGGGTCTCTGCAAGAGCAGCTAGGAGAGACACAACACCCACCCTATTGTCTTCAGTGTGCTTCCCAGAGACTGGGAAGATGTTCCATGAGGAGCCGAAAGAGATTCTGCAGAGATGGGTGGAGAAGATGCCTCAGCAGTTAAGACCATACCTCCTCTTGCAGAGGACCCAAGTTCAGTTCCCAGAGCCCATGTTGGGTGTTTCCCAATTCTCTGTAACTCTGGCTTCCAGGGATCTGGCACCCTCTCCTGACTTCTGCAGTTACCCCCATGCATTTGTGCACCCACACACATACACATAAATAAAAAAGAAAAAGAACTCTTAAAAGGTAAGGAGTTTAATTAGGCTGGGCAGTGGTAGCTCGGGCCTTTAACCCTAGTACTCGGTAGGCAGAGGCAGACGCATCTCGGTGAGTTCATAAGCCAGTTTAGTGTACAGAGTGAGTTTCAGCACAGCCAGTGACACACAGAGAGACCCAGTCTTGGAGGAAAAATTATTAAGTATTTGACAGAGGCAATGACTCTGGCTTATCCAGGTGAGTCCTTCTATGCCCATCCTGACCGGATCCTTGGCAGCCGGAGTTACAGACGGTTGTAATGTGGCCTCCACTGTGTTTTGCTTAGGTCTTGATTGTGCCAAGCACATTCCTACCTCAGGAACTTTGAACTTGCTGTTTCCTCTGCCTGCTCTTTTCATCACTCAGATCTCGGTCCAAACGAGAGCCGGCTCTCTGCTTCCAGATTTTTGTCCTGAAGCTTTGAGTACACTCTGTTCTGGAAGGACTGGGTTGGGGCAACAGGATGCAGGCTCCTAGCCTGAGCTGGCTGGCATCCTCCCCAGCCCAAGTCCCGCCCAAGGTTGCGGGATGGAGCAGTGTGCATGAGTCATCCGGCCACAGACACAGTCCCCTTGTTGGAGGGACCTGACTAGTTAGGTTGTGGCTAACTCCAAAAGCCAAGGGCTCAGTTGAAAGGGGAGGTTAGGAATTTTCCCAGGTTCCTCAGAGTCACACAGGTCCAGGAGGGAACTTGAGTGTGGAATAACTGAGGGTGGTTTTCGGAGACAATGTCGGAAGCCCCCTAAAGATACTGTTGTGTCCCTAACCCACACTTGAGCAGGCTCTGCAGATGTAAACAGTGCTTTTGGTGTGCTCACAAGGCTCATTGTGAATCCATCCAGCCACCTACTGTGTGCTGAGTACCACTCACATGTCCTACTGCAGGTCAGACCCTGCCCTTCAAGGGCCTGTAGTCTACAGCGAGACCAACGTACCCACTAAGTCTACAGACTTACTGAGGGGAGAAGGGCTCAGAGTTGGGGTGCACAGGAGAGGATGTGTGGGGCAGGTGATGGTCAGTATGAGAACCTGCCAAAGAGGCAGGGTAGGGGTGCGTACAGGAAGCAGAGGGAGCTTGGGTATGTTACCTTCGTAAGGCGGATGTCATGAAGTACCAGCAAAAGGAAGAGTTAGTCACAGAAATGTTTTCTCTCTGGGATCTGGAAGCCAGAAATCAGTGTTGACAAGACCTCTTCCTTCTAATGCCTGACTCAGGGGAGGATGCTTCTGTCTCTTCCAGCTTCTGGTTGCTTCAAGCATTCTTTGGCTTGTGGCCACATCTCTGTGGTTTCTGCCTTCATCACCACATGGCTCTCTCCTCCATGCCTGCTTGTGTCTCTGTGTCTTCACATGTTGTCTCCTCCTCCTGTGTCCTCCTCCTCCTCCTCCATCTTCTTCCTCCATCCTCCTCCATTCTCTTCCTCTATCCTCCTCCATCTTCCTCTTCCTTCTTCCTCCTCCTCCTCCATCCTCCTCTTCCTTCTTCCTTCTCCTCCTCCATTCTCTTCCTCCTCCTCTTTCCTCCTCCATCCTCTTCCTCCTCCTCCTTCCTCCTCCCCCTCCATCCTCTTCCTCCTCCTCCTCCATCCTCTTCCTCCTACTCCTTCCTCCTCCTCCATCCTCTTCCTCCTCCTCCTTCCTCCTCCTCCATCCTCTTCCTCTTCCTCCATCCTCCTCCATCCTCCTCCTCCATCCATCCTCCTCCTCCTCCTTCCTCCTCCTCCATCCTCTTCCTCCTCTTCCTTCCTCCTCCTCCTCCATCCTCTTCCTCTTCCTCCATCCTCCTCCATCCTCCTCCTCCTCCATCCTCCTCCTCCTCCATCCTCCTCCTCCATCCATCCTCCTCCTCCTCCATCCTCCTCCTTCTCCATCCTCCTCCTCCTCCATCCTCTTCCTCCTCCATCCTCCTCCTCCTCCTCCATCCTCTTCCTCCTCCATCCATCCTCTTCCTCCTCCATCCATCCTCTTCCTCCTCCTCCATCCTCTTCCTCCTCCTTCCTCCTCCTCCATCCTCCTCCTCTTCCATCCTCTTCCTCCTCTTCCTCCTCCTCCTTCCTCCATCCTCCTCCTCCTCTATCCTCTTCCTCCTCCTCCATCCTCCTCCTCCTCCATCCTCCTCCTTTTCTTTTGTGTATATACCCAAACCATACTCCTCATATTCAGTCTTTTCCTTGTCTTTCTTCCTCCCTTCCTTATCTCTTCCTCCCTCTTTTCTCACCTCATACCCTTCTCTTCCCCTCCTTGTCCCTCTCCCTTCCTCCCAAACTTCTTAATAATTTTTTCCCAGTAGACTGTACTTCACATTGTAACCCAGGGTAGCCTTGAACTTACTATGTATACTGTATAGCCAAGGTTGCCCTTAAACTCATCACAATCCTCCTGCCTCAGACTTCTGACTGCTGGGATAACAGGTGCACTGGACCACTACACTCAGCTTCAAATTTTCCTGTTTTTATAAAGATGTCAATTACGCTACATAGGGGCCACTCTACTCTGATGATCTAATTTAACTGTATTAAATTGGCTTCCACATAGGGTTTACCTTGTAGGTGCCGGTGATTAAGACTTTAGTACCTCCTCTTGTAGGGTGGGATATTGGGACGCAATTGAGCCAAAGCAGTGAGCAAAGGCTAAGAAGCAACAGAGCTCAGGGCCAGATGTGTCCCAGGCTGGCCTTATACTCACTGTCCTCTGACCTCAGCCTGCTAGAACTCATCATCACATCTGGCTGGCAACTTTCTTTTCTCAGTTGGCATAGTGGTTTGAAAAGGAATGGCCTCATAGGCCCATGGGAAGTAGTATTGTTTGGAGGTGTGGCCTTGCTGGAGTAGATGTAGCTTTGTTGAAGGAAGTGTGTCACTAGGGCGTGGCTGGTGGGCTATGAGGTCTCAGAGGCCAGACTTACTTGGTTCACTTGCTCTTCCCACTGCCTGCCAATCCAGATGTAGAACTCTCAGCTCCTTCTCCAGCACCAGAATGTCTACCTGCGTGCTGCCGTGCTTCCTGCCATGATGACAGTGGACTGAACCTCAGGAACTGTGAGCCCGAACCAATCAAATGCTTTCCTTTATAAGAGCTGCTGTGGGCTAGAGAGATGGCTCAGTGGTTAAGAGCACCAACCGCTCTTCCAGAGGTCCTGAGTTCAAGTTCCAGCAACCACATGGTGGCTCACAACCATCTGTAATGGGATCTGATGCCCTCTTCTGGTGTGTGTGAAGACAGCTACATGTACTTAAACAAACAAACCTTTTAAAAGAAAGAGTTGCTGTGATCACGGTGTCTCCTCACTGAAATAGGACTCTAAGACAGTCCGCAGCCTGTCTCCGGGGAACCCCCAGACACTGACATTACTGTGTGGGTGCCTAACTCTGGTGTAGGGCACACTTCGTCTACTGCCCAGTGCTCAGGTGAGGTATCTTTCTCACTGTTCTCTGCAGCCTCATAGAGCCCGGAGTCAAGCCTGGCCTTAGAGCCTTGAATCTGGACCCTCACCCAGATCCTAAACGCTTTCCACTGCCTCTGGCTTCCCACCTGGGCTTTGATGTCTTCATCACAGGGTGCACATGGGAGCAGAGCCATGCTAGACACAAGGACTCCTGACTGCTGGGTGGGCTTTTGTGCTCTGGACCCCACCAAGTCCCTCCTAGCATCTTCCTCAAGCTACTCCAGACCCACAGTTCCCCTTGGCCCCACCTAGACCAGAACTATGGCAGATTACAAGTCAGCTGAAAGACCCTCAACCCAACCATCTCCCTTACCTGCCTGTCACTGTCACCCCGAGAAGGCTTATGCCCTGGGGGTAGCTGGGCATTTCCTCTTCAGGAGCCTGACAGGCAGTTGACAGCAGGTTCTAGTCCTACAAGAGAACTGCCACCCAAGCTGGGGACAGGCTAGTGTGTGGGGCTTTGTCCACAGTCAGCAGCCTCTGAGGTGAGGGAAGCCAGGCAGCCCCAGCTGGCAGTTGAAGAGGTCTCAGGCCTCCTTGTGTATGCCTCAAGCTCTAGGGCTTCCCCTCCCTGCAGCCTCTTTCCTCATCCTGCTAGCACACAGTCCTTGGTGTACACCCAGCCTCTGGCTGTTAGTGGCCTTTGGACTGGGGAAGTTGGAGCTCCTGGGGCCCCATGCCAGGCTGGCACTCATAGCAAATGGGGGAGGCTCAAATTGTAGCCTCTGTAGCACCCAAGGGCAGTCCTATGGGGCCTTCAACCAGCCAGTCCTGTTCTGCTTTCTCCTGCTGAGAGGTGGAGTTCCAACGTGGACCTGGAGGACACCTGGGCAGGAAAGCATACAGAACAGACCTGGCTGTAGGCACCATGTGACCACTTACCCTCAGCCCACATGTGTGGTGCTAAGGAGTCTGGCCTCTGGGTGGAGACCCTAGCTACTCCTGCGTCCTTGGGCTGGAAGACAGTGAGGTGTGCTCATCACCAGATCCCCCAAAGGCCCAAAGACTCATTTATGTGGGTGAGCCAGTCATGTCTAATATGGAACTATTTCAGGTCTCTGAACCACTAGTCTAGTCTGGGGCTGCCCAAAATAGCCAGCTAATGGAAGCCAGTGTCTGCAGGAATGGTTAGGGTCCCAAGGCTCCTGCTGTCTAGTTCAGTTCCAAGTGGGATGTCAGAGGTTAGCCTCAACCCCTGCTCCCCACTTCTTCCTCTTCTCCCGTCAAAGTCATGGCTTGCTCTTCCACCTAGAAATCCTGAGGCTATGGATGCCTCTGGAACCCTCCCCTAACAAGCTTCTGGGCAGCAATCATAGAGTTACCACAGCAAAATGCTTCTTAGATAAATGGCTTCATAGGAAACTTCATGGTGCCCAGAAGAGAATGGGTTCCCAGGGCTTTGAACTTGCTGCTCAGGTGAAGAAGCCATCTCTGTACCTGATATGACCCTGTGCAGGAGTCAGGTTGAAACAGTTGGGTTGACTTTGTCCATCTTGCCCTTCTCTCAAGGAACACTGTGATTTAGGGCCATTTATTTTCTCACACAGTGCCCAAAGGGACATCTTTTGACCTGTTCCTTGTAGCCTCCTCCTGGCCTTGTGCCAGGCCTGGCTTCTAAAGCCTTGAATTCAGCCTCTCAGATAGTGTCTGTCTTAGCTAGGTTTGGACATCCCCCAGGGTGGATTTAGTAGCCCCCTTCATGGGCTTGGTCCTCTACTAAGGTGATAAGCCCTGCTGTGTCTTCACCGTCTCCTCCCTTTATGCCTAGAGTATGTGACCCACTGTGAGAGGGTGAGACGTACAGGGACACCCAAAGCACACCCCTGAGAGAGCAGAATCAGCTTGCTTGGCATTTTCAGATGGCCTTGTATGCAGCAAGAGCTTACTGTGTGTAAAGTCCTCATTATGGTCTCAAAGACCATAGGGTCAGCATGCTCAACTTGAGACTGCTTATCTAGGGTTCTAATACCCCAGCCCAGTAAACCTGACCTCTTTTTAACTCCCTGTGTAGCTGAGGATGACCTTTCATTCCATGTCTTAAGTGCTGGGGTTACAGGAGTTTATTACCATGTCTGGTTAATGGACTGAGGATTGAACCCAAGCAAGAAGTCTACCAACTGATCTACACCCCAGTTTCCTCTCTCCTCAACCCTCAATATTAAAACATGTTATATATATATATATATATATATATATATATATATATATATATATGTGTGTGTGTGTGTGTGTGTGTGTGTGTTATATATATATATACATACACATATATATATATATATATATTCACTGTTATTGTCTACAGACACATCAGAAGAGGGTATTGGGTCCACCACGTTGCTGGGAATTAAACTCAGGACCTCTGGAAGAGTAGTCTGTGTTCTTAACCACTGAGCCATCTCTCTATTTCCCCATTTATTTACTTATTCTTATTTCTTGTGTATGTAATGTGTGTGCATGTTCATTATGAAGAGTGCAGCTGTGTGTGGCATGTGTTCAAGTGTATGTTTGTCAGAGGACAATCACGGGTGGCGGTCCTCCTGGGATATCTGGTCTACCAACTTCCAGGGCTTTCCCAGTTTCTGTGTCTCTGCCACTGATATTACACTTCTTTTCCTGGGGAAGATGTAAACAAGGTCTCCAGTCTCACTTAATGTTCCAGAGTTCACTGTGGAACCAGTGAGGTTTGGGGGCCTTCTTCCTGAGAGCACAGGTGAGGGATTACCTACTGGGGGGGGGGGTGGTATGGGTGCTCCTTGAGCAAGCCACCTGAAAATCTTCTGCCCAGCAGGAATGAGCCCCCCTCCCCTGCTCTTTCCAGAACTGTATTCTCTAGTTCCTCTCCCTGGCATGTGTGATTAGGGAAGATTTGCATACAGCAGGTGGCAGGGAACAGCTGGAACCTCAAGCAAGGATCTCCTGATGCTCCCCACTCCTTTGTGAGGGAGTGTAAAGAGCCAACAAGCCCGGTGGGGACGATCTGTTGCAGAGTGCACAGGTAGCCCCCCCCTACAAGATGGCAGTTGCTAGGTTCAGAGGATTGTTGCCTGTGGCAGCCTCCCATCTCATGGTGGGAATGCTGCAATTACAGATTTGTGTTCTGGGGCTCTGAACTCAGGTCCCCACACTTGGGTAGTAGGTGCTTTATTCACAAAGCTACAGCCTCAGCCCCCCCCCCCTCACCAGCTTTTTAAATTGTGTCTGTGCCTTTGGGCACCATTTTCAGGTAGGATCACCTGAGGCCAGTAGAGGGCGTCAGATCTCTTTGAATTGGAGTTAAGGACAGTTGTTATGGGTGCTGGGAACTGAACCTGGGTTCTCAATAACAGCAAGTTCTCTTCAGCACTGAGCCAATTCTCCAGGTCTCTGAGCTCCTGCTTCCTGACTTCTTAATGTTCTCTGATGTCCTTGAGTAGCTTAGAAAGAGGACACTTCTCCACACCTCTATTCTTACCTTTCCTCAGAAGCTCCTGTCTTCTCTTAATCCTGCTCTAACACTACATCTTAACCCTGGAGTCAATGCTGGCCCTGCCTGGATAGCTGAGTTAGTGACTTTGCACAGGTATCTACTGTCTCTGGGCCTCCTTCACATCCTTTGCAGGATGGAAAAAATGCCTGCTCCTATCTTAAAAGTTATTGTGTAACTCAGAGGAGATCACTCAGGGTCTGGGAAGATTGCAAATGTGCCCCACCCCCACCCCACTGCTAGGGATGGAGTTCAGGGCCTTACCAATACTGTGAAAACTCTCCTCAGCCCACCCAGAAATGCTTAATAAGCGACAGGTGGGGATTGTTGCAATGGCTCAGCCAGAAAAAGTGCTTGCAGCCGAGCCCAAGGACCCGAGTTTGATTCCTGAGACCCACACAGTGAAGAAGAGAATGGTCTCCTGCAAGTTGTCTTCTGATCACCACATGTGCACATAAATAAATAAGACCATAAAAACAGTAAGTGCTATGACTACTGTTGCTGGAAGGAAGTCCTTTAAGCTAGCCCCTCCTGTGCCTCGCCTCATGCTCCACCCCACCCTGCCCCCTGTCCCGCTCCAGTGCCTCCTGATATTCTTTTCTGAGCCTCTTCAGTCTTCACAAGGGGTGCCTGGTCGGCTTCTGTCCCCAAGCTGGGGTTGGGGGAGGTGGACAAGGATCTATACTGAAGCATCCTTTGTCCCTGCTGAACCCAGGAGCCTCCTGGAACCCAATGCCCTCTCTCTTCTCCCTCTCTCCACAAGATTTCCAGAATCAGAATTCTGTGGTGGAAGCCAAAGCTGAGACACAGAGAGGGTGAGGGAAACAAGGAAGGGACACAGCTGGGGACACATCAACCTGCTCTTCGCACGTGTGTGACTCCGTGACTCTTGTTTCATCAGACACTCTTGCTCTGGGGCTCTCCTTTCTCCAGAAGACAGAAAACAAAGTTTAGAGCCAGGCACTGGGCCCGAAGCCTGGGCTCTGGGTCTGACCCACACGCCACAGAAACCTTACCAGAGCTGATGATTCAACTTCCTGCCTATTGAGAGAGTCCTGACCACAGAGGTTTCCTTGCTGGGAAGAGGGGGGCAGCTCCCTTCAGAAGGACAGCTAGGGTGGGATAAGGGCCCAAGGACCTGGCAGTGCATGGGCAGACTACAGAAGGCCGTTTAGAGCCCTATCTGTCTCCTGAAGCCTGGTCCCTCTGGGTTAACAGTTGCCAAATGGGTGCCCAGTTATCTGTTTTGCCTGGGGCAGCCCTGGCTTTAACACCTAATATCCCAAATCCTAGGGAATCATCTGTCCAGGGCCAACCGCAGCCGCTGGCCACTCTATCACTACCCATGACTTATGGGCTGTGGCGACTGGCACTCTAAGCCCTAGGACAGAACATTCTAGACTAGAGCATTCTAGAGAATGAACAAACTATGCCCCAAAGGCCACATTTGGCCCATAAGATAAGAACAATTTTTACTTTTTTGTTTTGTTTTGAATACTAGATCTCAGATAACCCAGCCTAACTTGGGACTCATTATATAGCCCAAGATGACCTTGAACTTCTGATCTTTCTACCTGTGTCAGTTAGTTTTTTTCTACTTGACACAGACTGTAGTTACCTGTGAAAACGGAGCATCATGGAAGAATTGCCCCCATCAGATTGGTCTGGGGGCGTGTCTGTGGAGCGGACCCTGCCTACTGTGGGCGTGTCTGTTGAGCGGACCCTGCCTACTGTGGGCGTGTCTGTGGATAGGACCCTGCCTACTGTGGGCGTGTCTGTTGGATGGGTCCCTGCCTACTGAGGCGGGTAGTACAGACCCTGAGTAAATGGTCTCAGGTTGTATGAGAAAGCAAGTTGAGCAAGCCATGGAGACAAGCCAAGCAACGTTTCTCCATGGCGTCTGCTTCGGTTTCTGCCTTGGCTTCTCTTTTTGATGAATTGAGGGGTGTAAGATGAAATATACCCTTTCCTCCCCAAGTTGCTTTTGACCAGAGTATTTATCATACCAATAGAGAAGTAAACTGATGACCTCTGCCTCCCAAGTGCCCGGATTAGTGGATTGTACATGGTTTGCTGGGTGCTTGGAGTCAAACCCAGCACTTTGAGCGCTGTAAGCAAGAATCTACCGTCTGGGCTATAGCCCAGCTCCAGAGTTTACAATTTTTAAAGAGCTGAAAACAAAGGGAAGAATTATACCTGATGGCATATAAGTTACCTAAGGGGCTGGGAAAATTTCCTTGTAATAAAGGATGCTTACTGCCAGGGCTGGAGAGGTGTCACGTTGTTAAGAGCACCGACTGCTCTTCCAGAGCACCCTGATTTGGTTCCCAGTATCCAGATGGCGGCTCTCAACCACCTATAACTACACTTCTAGCAGTCCTGACAGTCTCTTGTGCCGTCCAGTGGTACCAGGCACACACGAATGCAGACAAAACACCCGTACACATAAAATAAGGAGTGCTTACTGCAGCTGGGTGTGGTGGGTGGTGCCTTTAATCCCAGCACTGGAGAGGCAGAGGCAGGCAAAGCTCTGTTGTGAGTCTGAGGCTAGCCCATTCTACCAAGCAAGTTCCAAGTCAGCCAGAGCTATAGTGAGAGACTCTGTCTCAATACAAAAAACAAAAATAGTGCTGCTGACTGCTCCTGTAGAGGACCTAGGTTCAGTAAACATGGTGGTTTACAACCATCTGTAACTTCAGTTCCTTGTGATCTAATGCCCTCTTTTGGTCTCCTTAGACACCAAGCATGTATATGGTACACAGACATCTATACAGTCAAAGCATTCGTACATATAAAATAAAGTTACATGGAATTAAAATTTCAGATTTTAGTGCACATGGATAAAGGACCTAGCTTTGCTAGTCATTTGCATATGGTTTCTGTTGCTTCTGCCCACAGGAGTGGAGCCGGTTTCCCTGAAGGCTTAGGGACCCATGAGCCGGAGAGCTTAGAGGT
This sequence comes from Micromys minutus, assembly GCF_963924665.1. Classification (NCBI taxonomy): domain Eukaryota; kingdom Metazoa; phylum Chordata; class Mammalia; order Rodentia; family Muridae; genus Micromys; species Micromys minutus. Next base: position 4,878,117 of record NC_137979.1, read on the forward strand.
CAGCGAGCACCGAGAAAAGCCCAGTGCCAGCACTTGAAGCTGCAGGGACAAGGCAGCTGTCTCTTCAGCCACTTAATTTGCCCATCTGTACAATGGGGTGAAGGGAGAGCAGTAGGAAGCCATTCCTTCTCTCTGGTTTCATGGTCTAGACTTCTAGGCAGACATGCCTCTACTCTCCAATAAACCATCCATACACAGGGACTACTGTGTGCCCAACAAGGACCCAACCCTAGATCTCTTCAGCCCATTAGCTGGGTGTCTATATGGCTTGCAGGCAGAAATTTTCATCCCGTTCAGACTTCCCTCAGGGGTCTCGAAGAGCCCATGGCACACTTGACAACTTAGGACCCTTGATGAGGGTTCCAAGGGCTCTCTTCTGTCACATCCGGTTATGGGGATGGAGAATTTGCCCTGAAAGCAGGTGTAGATAGGCCACAGTCCAGCACCTCCTCCCCCATCACTGGAACCTGTCAGTGCCCAGACTGCCTGCCCTGTGTGCAGGCAAGCTGAGCTGAGCCAGCAGGAAGTAGACAAGCTTTGAGAGTTCAAACAGCAGAGAGAGAGACTGGGCTCAAGGCCAAGTCCAACCCCTCCACCCATCCTGCCTTCACTACCACAGGTGCAACTCCCTCTATCCCCTCCCCCACCTCTCACTGTCTCCCTTCCCCCTCCTCCCCTTCCTCCTCCCTCTCCTCTTTCTCCCCTTTCTCCTCCTCCCCTTTCTCCTCCTCCTCTTTTTCCTCCTCCTCCTTTCTTTAGACAATCTTACTGCATAGCCCAAGCTATCCCGGAATTCATTAAACATTTTGGCGTAACTTCGAACATATTCTCCCTCGGGCCTCTGAACCGCTTTTCCAGAGAGCTAAGGAAGAGGGCAATCTTGAAGGTCTTGGAGAGTCACCTCTGCTGAGCCTCCAAGCGCCCCAACAGTTTGCTCAGACAAGGCCGGGACAAGTCCTCTTCAGGCTGCCTTGGGGAGCCTCTGATGCTTCTGTATCTTCCTAGGGATGTGACCTGGTAGGTCACCTTTCTTTTTTTCCTATGTCCCCAGAACTCTGCTTGCTAACCTCAGGTTTGAGTGCTTGGGAGAATCAAGGACCCGAGGGGCTGACGCAGGGTGGACCAAGAGGCTGACACTGTTGAGTTCTGCACTGGTTCTGTGATGGCCCTGGAATTCCTGAATGAGTGGAGTGTGCACCACGTGCATGTATTTACTTTAAATGTGTATGAATGTTCTCTGCATGTGTGTCTGTGTACTACCTGCACGCTGTGTGCCAGAGGTCAGAATGGGCACTGAACCTCCTGGGACTGGAGTCACAGATGGTTGTGAGCTGTCATGTAGGTGCTGGAAACCCAACCCATGGACTTTGGAAGAGCAGCCAGTGCTATTAACAGACAAAACAAACAAACAAATAAATGTATGTGTGTGTATTTTCAGACAGTGTCCCATGTAGGTACTACGTGTGTGTAGTAAATATACTTTTACAGAACATATTTGCTGAGACAGACATGGTAATGTATGCCTTTAGTTCCAGCACTGGGGAAGCAGAGACTCTTTCCAGCCTGGTCTATATAATGAGTTCCCATGACGTCCAGACCTGCACAGTGAAACTCTGTCTCAACAACAACAAACAACAACAACAACAACAACAAACCCAACAAAGTTTGTTTATGGGTGTGAATGTTTTGTTCCCATGCACCAGGTGTATGCTTGATGCTGTCAGAGGTCAGAAGAGGGTGTGGAGTCACAGATGGTTGTGAGCTGCCATGTAGGTAGTGGGAATGGAATCAGCTCTTTGCAAGAACAAGTGCTCCTAAGCTCTGAGCCATCTCTCCAGGCCTCTTGAGTAAATACACGTGGAAAATGCATAATGCTCCAATCCTGCCACCAGCCTGTGTGAACAGAAACACTACCTCAGCCCAAGGCTCCTGTGTTCTCTACCAGCCTCGTCCCAAGGGTGGCCACTGTTTCGGCCTCTACCACCACAGACGAGTTTCGTCTATTTTTGAACTTTGTCAATGGAAACTTATAGTATGAGCTATTTTTATGTCTGGCTTCTGTTCACGAGTGTTGTGAAGGATAGAACACTTTGCCCAGCCTCTGGCTGTACTCTGTTCTATGACTCTGAAGGGGACAGAAAAGTGACTGCTGAACATATGTGACTGGTTTGGTTGACACAGGGGCTCATTGCTGTCATGATAGCGGAAACTCAGGTGACATTGGTTTAAATTGTCAGAGAAGGAACCTTTCAACCCATTTCTTCATTCTTTCCTTCTTTGTTGATACTGAATTTGCTATGTCGCTCAAGATGACCTTGAACTCTTGATCCTCCTGCCTCAACCTCCTTATTGTCATTCTATCCAGTTGATTCGGTGCAAGGATCTAGCCCAGAGCTGTGTGCACATCCACAGACCATTTATTTACTTGTTTGTTTGTTTATTGGGACAAGGTCACACTATGCAGCTCTGGCTGTCCTGGAACTCACTCTGTAGACCAGGCTATCCTCAAAACTTATAGAAATCCCCCTGCCTCTGCCTCCAGAGTGCTGGGATTAAAGGCATGTGCCACCACAACCAGCCCTTCACATACTCGTTTCAACCTTTTACTTCTGGCAAATACTTGCCAACGTGGCATGGGATTTTTCTGAAGCTTTTCACCCTAGACAGGGCGCCACCAACTAACTAAGTCAGTCCACTCAAGGCCAGCTTGGTGAACCAATGCGTTTGGACTTAAGTACATGAGGCTGGGTGAGGAGTGGCAGAAGACTCTCATCAGAAGAGTCCCGTCTCAGCACAAAGAGGCACCATCTTTAGTTCATTTTCTCCTTTCTGTGTGCTCCAACACCTCCCCACAATTAAGTGACGCTAAGGGGCAAGAAAAGGTGTTGGGAAGAATCTCCCTCTACTACAGGGGACCAGAAACAGCAGGTACTTTTTTTTCCTGTTGTCATGACTACAGGGCCAAAGGTTTCTAAGGGGGTAGTCATCTTGTACCTAAGAGACTGATCGGTATGTGCCAAATCCCAAACAAGGCTCCAAGATAATGTTCTTATGGGATGGAAGTGGGCTGATCCTAAGCTAAATAAACTCTAGAACTCAGGTCAACTGAGTGCTGGAAACCTGCAGAAAACACATATGGGGAGGACCTTAGTCCTGAAGGCCACAAAACACACTCAGGTGGCACAGAGGCCCAACCTAGATCAGACTATGAGGTCAGAAAACAGGCTAGGACACACACATACCCCTCCCCAAGGAACTTATGTTTCTCACTGTGAATAGACATATATAGGGTCAGGTACTCCAGTGTTACTACATAATGATGTCAGGAAAAGAGAGGTCTGCCTACCTCTTCCAAGGCTGTGGCTTTGAGGGCCTAACATATAGTAGCTTAGGGATAGAAGTTAGCAGGCTGTTCCCAGGCCCTTGATCCAGTCCCTTTCTGAGCTGGCTTTAGTTACCAGATTTTAAGATCAAAGCCTTGACCCTGGCAGTCCCAACAAACTAGGTTTGGCCCCTTGTTGACAGTACATCACTTAAAGACAAACTTAGTAACAAAAGGCCAAGAAAGGATATTTATTCAATGTGGTTACACTGAGAAAAGTAGATGAAGGAGTCCAAGGCTCCATCCTTTTAGGTTTAAGGAGAGGGCAAGAGGCATGGGGAGGTAAGCGGTGTTGGCCCACTGGCCCTCCACTGGCTATCACTGCCTCAGTTCAGGTCTACCTTACAAGGTGGTCCAAAAAATACAGTTGCTAATTCACCAGCTGCAGAGAGAACAGGCCTTATCCATGGATAATTCTCCTCATCTGGGGGTGTGAGGGTTCTATGGGTTCCGAGTTGTGTGCTGGATATCTCAAAGGACAAAGAGCACCGCTCACCAAGGCTTCTAATAAAACACAGAGAGTACACAGCCGAGGTGCCGGCTTTTGTCTGGTTTTCAGTGCCTTTCTGATTTCTTTGTCATTGTGAGCACTAAAGCAGTTTCTCAACTCTGGCCTGGCCCCCTGTTTGTCTTCCTGGAAAGATTGGGAGAGTGAGGCCAGGGAGTCATTTTGTTTGTTTGGGGGGGGGGATTTTTTTTTCTTATGTTTGTTTTGCCTGTGTGTCTGTGTGTCAGATCCCCTGGAACTGAAATTACAGACAGCTGTGAGCTGCCATGTGGGTGCTGAGAATTAAACCTAGGTTCTTTCAAAGAGCATCCAGTGCTCCTAACCACTGAGCCATCTCTCCAGCCCTGTGGGCTGTGTTTTTAAGACCGATCTCACCATGTAGCCCTGACTGTCCTGAAACTCACTCTGTGTAGATCAGGCTGACCTTGAACTCACAGAGATCTATCTGCCTCTGCCTCTGCCTCGGGGTGCTGAAATTAGAACTGTGTGGTTACTATGCCCAGCTAGAGGTTTGGAAATCTTGCTTGGGAAAGGATTCTCTATAGGTCTGAGTAGAGTCATCCCTCCGAGCGAGGGGCGGGGCTTGAAGGCTGGCACTATGGTTAGCATCATACCGAGACGCTGACAAAGGTCAGCCGCTTGCCTTGGCCTCTTTGGGTTCTGGATTAGTAGAGAGAGGAGCTGGTCTGTCTGGAGATTACCCGAGTTTCTTTTCAGTTAATTAATGTTTTCCTTTTTTTATCTGTATGGGTATTTTGTCTACACGGATGTCAGTGGATCATGCACATGCTTGGTGCCTGTGGAGGTCAGAAGAGGACATCATGTCCCCTGGGACGGAGCTCAGGTCCTCTGGAAGAACAGCCAATACCCAATGGTAAGTTGTCTCTCCAACCTCATGGACTCTGCCTTTTTTTTTTTTTTTTTTTTTTACTTTGTTTGCCGGTTTGTTTGTTTGCAGATGTACTGTACTGAACCTCTGGCTTCTACTTCCCGGACTCAAGTGAGCCTTCTGTCCTAGCATGTGGAACTTCTGGGATTATCACTGCTTGCTGCCTGTACACTCTGCATGGAGAGACTTGGGCCAAGAATAGCCAGGACCCTCAGTCTGAGCGTTACCATGATTCTGGTTCTGTCTTGTTTTTAATTCTCTCTCTCTCTCTGGATATATCTTATTTACATTTTAAATGTCATCCCCTTTCCCAGTTTCCCCTCCATAAACTCCCTATCCTATCTCCCCTCCCCCTGCTTCTATGAGGGTACCCCCCATGTCCCCTCCCACCTCCCCAAACTGACATTCCCCTACACTGGGGCATCAAGCCTTGGCAGGACCAAGGGCTTCTCTTCCCATTAATGCCCAACAAGGCCGATTCTAGTTTAATAAGGGTTCTTAAACACTTTAACCTTCCTTCTAGCCCACCACCCACTAGAGGTAGTGGAAAAAAAAGGTTTTTGGATACGGAGGAAGTGGACCTGCTTAGAAATGGTTCATTGGAGTAAATCCTGTCTGTGTTGTCAGGAGACCAGCAGCGGCAGCCCCATCTACTCGAAAACACTACACAAATACACCAGCAGTCCAGTTCTGTAGTGTCGGGACAGCAAACACGAATCAGCAGCAGTGGCGCAATCCAGCAGAAACAGCCAGGCCTCAGCCAAATTGGCACAAGTCAGCAAGAGGGACCAGGACCACTAGGGATGCCAGAAATTCTTTGCCGAGCCTCTCTCAGTGAATCAAAGATCAGTGAAGACTTGAGACCAAGAAGAGTTGCAAAGTTACTTATGCAAGCAAACCCCTGTCACTGTCCGTTGGGTTCTATTTATACTCCCACAAAGCATCATGTGTCCTCCACAGATCTTGCCTCACTACGTGTCTTGCCTCAGCCCATGAGTCTGTCTTAGCAAAACTCCACATGAGTCTGTATCACCTGACATCCCTCTGCCAATTGGCCAGAGCCTTTGGGGTTTTCGTTGTTCAAAATATTATTTATTTAATGTATATAAGTACACTGTAGTTGTCTTCAGACACACCAGAAGAAGGCATCAGATCCATTACAGATGGTTGTGAGCCACCATGTGGTTGCTGGGAATTGAACTCAGGACCTGTGGAAGAGCAGCCAGTGCTCTAACCACTGAGCAATCTCTCCAGCCCTGCCAGTGTCTTTGGAAGAGGCAAGAAGTCACAGGAACCTCTCCATGTATTTCTTTCTATGGAGTCTCGACAGATGGAGCTCAACAACGCATGTAAAGTGAACCAACACACACGTGTCATTAGTGAAGAATCCTTCATCGTGTGTTCTTTCACATGCTTGCTTTACCAAAAACGTTCTTTCACCTATGTTGGCTTCAGCGAAATGTTCCTTCATGTGTCTGCCTTAGTGAAACACCACCCAACACAACCGACCTTCCAAAGAACTGTTCGGTTTTTACTTCCGGGTGGGGTACATGCAGGATGCGCATGGACGTCGAGGACAAGTTGTGGGCGTTGGTTCCATCTTTCCACAGTGTGGGTCCGTTAGGCTGGGCTAAGGATGCTCTGGCCATCAGGCGTGGCAGCAAACACACTGGGTCATCTCTAGCCTAGCCCTCAGCTTTCCTCCCCTCCTCTCCCTTCCTTCCTCCTCCTCTCCTCTGTCTTCTCCTTTCTCCCGTCTCAGACGTAATCTCAGCATCTCGCTATATAGCTTATGCTTGTCCTCAGATCATCCTGCCTCAGCCACTTAAATGCTGAGATTATAGGTTTGAGCCACAATCCGATTCCAGGCACCAGCAAGGATTTTCTAGTAGACATTATAATGGACCTAGCTTAGTTTTCTCAATTCTATACAGACAGCTTGGCTGAATACCCTATTAAACACACACACACACACAGACACACACAGACACACACAAAGTATAAAGACACTTCCTTATACACTCACACACACAGTGGAGAGGCACTTGCTACCAAACCTCACACTCACACATACACACACTCACAGACACACACACACAGACAGACCAGTGGCTGATGTCAACTGTCTTCCTCAATCACTTTCCACCTCATTTTATTTAATTGCTTTTCACTTTTTATTAAGGGGGAGCCGTGTGTGCTGCGGAGTACGTGGGGCGGTCAGGGGATAGCTCCGTGGAGTGGCTCTCTCCCTCACATGGGTTCTAGAAATCAAACTCAAACTCCGGCTCGGCAGCAGCTTCCTTTGCCTCCTCAGCCATCTCACCAGCCCTCTACCTTCGTTTTTGAAAAGTATTCTTTTTTTTCCCACTGAACCTGGAGCTCACCAGTCAGCCAGTCTAGCTCCAGGGTCTGCATGTCCCTACAGGGGACAGATGGGGCCTGCCTTACCCAGCTGTTACGTGGATACTAGAGATCGGGAGTCAGGGCCTTCTGCTTGCAAGCACTTTATCTCCCCAGCTCTGAGTGACTTCTTGGTGGTGGTGGGTTTCTTTCTTGTTTGTTTTAGACAGTTTGCTCAGACCAGGCCAGCCTCAAATTTTCAGTGACCTCCACTCAGGGTCAAGGTCAAGTGACCTGGCATGAGGAGCTCTTTGATTTGCTGAGCCAACTTCCCTCTCCTAGACTCTGTATAGCCACACAGCTGTCAACTCCAGGCTGACACTTTCATATCTTCAAGCCCAGGTGAATGGCGAACATGCTTTTCTGGCTCTCCAAAATATCCACAATTAGCTCTGATTGGAACACACAGTTTGGCACAGGATCACAGACATCTCCACACCAGCCACCGTACAGCTCTGCACGGTTTCTAAGATATTCTGAAGCCTGTGTTGAATACAGTGTGCTCTGTAGCATCCGGAAGGCGCCCTGCCGCTAAGCATCCTGCAGAAAGTGCTCTGCAGTTTTGCACTATGAATTAGGTGTTATTCAGCTCTGCATGTGGGTAAGGCTCGCATCTCAGCACCGTGCACAGGGCATTCTATAGCTCAGCAGACGCCCAGGTCAGGAAGGGTGCTTGTGGTTTGAATAGGTTTGGCCCCCATAAACTCCGGTGTTTGAATGCTTGGCCCACAGGGAGTGACCCTATTAGGAAGTGTGTCTGTTGTCGGAGTAGTTGTAGCCTTGTTGGAGGGGGTGTGTCACAATGGTGGTGAACTTTGAGGCCTCATATATATGTTCAAGACTAAGATTTCTGGCTGCCATTGGATCAAGGTGTAGAACTCTCAGCTCCTCTAGCACCATGTCATGCTTCCCGCCATGACGTCAATGAACCAAACCTCTGAGTGTAAGCCAGCCCCAATTAAATGTTGTCCTTTATAAGAGTGGCTTTGGTCGCCGTGTCTCTTCACAGCATTGGAAATCCTAAGACAAGACTCTATAGCTCTGTCTGTAGGCAAGATCCAGCTCTGCTGGGCTGGGCTGGGCTGGGCTGGGCTGGGCGTGGCATGGCGTGGCTTATGTGTGACTCCCATGCCAGAGAATGAACCCCATCTGAAGCCCGGGAGCTGAAAGTGATGAGAGTAATTGTTGCCCAGGTAAAACTGGGATGCTGGGGACTGACTGGAGAGATAGGAGCTGCTCTTGCCAAGGACCTGAGAACAGCTCCCAGCACTGCATGTGGCATCTCACAACCGCCTGTACCTGCAGCTCCAGGCATATCTGATGCTTCTGGCCTCATGGGTACCCGAACTCATATGTATGCGTGTCACTCATCTCCAAGGAAGTGTGGGGTTTCCTTGGCAGCCCCTGCCCTCAGCTCACCCCTCTAAGACCTGATACCTTCCTTATACTTACTGTTCAATCTGGGCACCCCGATTCCCTAGAGTCAACTGTCTGGGCTAAGGTTATTGGCCCCTGAATGCACTGTGCTGCCCATGAGGGCAGGGACCACAGCTTCCTCCCCCCTGGCACTGCAGAAAGACTTGCGGAGTGGATGTGAATCATCGTTGGCAGTCGAGTAGAGCCTGATACCTTTCAGAGCACTTTAGTATTGACGCTTGGCTTGGTTCTTGGCTTTCCTTTTGGCTACTCAGGATGGAGTCCAGAGTCCTGTAAGACCAGAAGTCTTGTGTCCTGTTCACCCATCAGCCAGTCAAACCAAAGGGCTGGCACATGAGCTGACAGTCCAGTGAAGCCTGGACCACAGAATGCTCTCAGTGGGGCTGTGGGGTACTGTGAGGTAGGGCAGGATGACACACCCAGGACAGCGGAGATGGTTGCGCCCCAGGTTAGGAGCCGTTTTTCAGGACTCAGAGTATAAGTCAGTGGCAGAGCATTTGCCTAGCATCCTCAAGGCTCTGGGGTCAGGTTCCATGATGCAAGGAGAGCCGACTGTTAACAATTCTAAGGAAGGATGGCTGAGTAGTCCCCCTTTAATCAAGTTGAGACTTGGAGCCTGGCTCCAAGCCTATGTGATACCACATTTTCTGACTTGAGACAAAAACAAGCTGTGAGAACCTACAACCGGGAGTCTCAACAAGGAGAAGGGTGTTCACGAAAGCAGAGGTGCCTTGGGCTGGGAGCTCCTGTCATCAGAGGTGTGCAAGCAGATCTGGGAGCAGCAGAGGCCACGTAGGGTGACTCCAGTTTCCTTGTGGATTACATATGGTATCATTTATTCGACCCCGGATGATCCCAACCAGCAGTTTAGGACAAAAAACCGAAGGCAGAGTGTGGTGGTGCACACCTGCAATTCTGGCCCTGGAGAGGCTGTGGTTGGAGGATCCAAGTCAGCCTCAGCTACTTAGGAAGTTCGAGGCCAGCTTGGGCTATAGGAACCTTGCACTGAAAGGAACTAAATAGGGCCAGCAAGATGGCTCAGCAGGTTAAGGTAAAGATGTCAAGCATGATGACCAGAGTTAAATCTGTGGGACTCACATGATGGAAAGAGAGAAGACACTCCTTCGAGTTGTCCTCTGATCGCTGCATGTGCTATGACCCTCGACTATGCATACTTGTACACACAATAAAGAAGCAAAAAGTACAGCAAAGTGTAAACAAATCCTCACATACACAAATGAAAAACAACTACAAAAACCCACGAGGCAAAACCACAGCTCGGGTACCGCAGTTCTGAGTCCTTTTAATTTCTCCTACAGCCTGGCAGCCGGGCAGGGTCTGGCCCTGCCCTATGACACAACTGCTACTCATCCTATGTCCCAGGGCAAAGGCAAGCGAGTTTATTGGCCTCTGTCACTTTAATGAAATAGCCCCTACACCAAACAAATCCAAGCACAGACATTTGCAACTAATTATGGCATTGCTGATCAGTCAAATTTCATTGCAAATTGCATGTTGAAATTGATAGTGTAGAGTCATGAATAAACTGGCTGTCTGGGGGAGTGACACGGGCACACAGGACTAGATAAATAATTCAATTTAGCCTCAGCCAGACACTCTGAAGAAGAGGAAACAGCAGATTAGCGTGACCCGGAGAATGCTTCTTCACCCCGGTAGCGGCTGCCAATGTGCCTGGCTTCCAAGGGCAGCAGAGCCTGCTGCAGGCTCCTCCCTCCTACTCCGGGAGACCGCAGGGCACTGAGTGTTCCAGGCTTTAGTTCTTAGTCTGTAAATTGTAGCTGGGAGTGGTGGTGGGAGGGAGGGCCAGCCTGTGTTACCATTTGCTGCTGAGAAGCCCACTCAGGAGTGGTCTTAAGGGACGAACACATCCCCATTCCTGATTCCTGGGCCGGGGAAACCTAAGCCACCTTGAAAGTTAGGTTATGGATCTGGGGATGTGTTTCAGATAGAAGAATGTTTGTCTAGTGTGGACACAGCTCTAGGTCCATCCCCAACTTGACATAAAATGGGGGAGTGGTACATGCCTGTAGTCTCAGCACTTGGGAGGTAGAGACAGGAAGATCAGGAATTCAGGGTAATCCTTGGCTAGATATGAAATCCAGGGCTAGCCTAGGATACTTGAGTCCTTGTCTCAAAAAAATGTTACTTATGTTGGCACATGCCTTTAATTCCAGCACTCCAGTGTCAAAGGCAGGTGAGCTTCTACGGGATGCAGGCCAGTCCGGTCTATAGAGAGAGTTTTAGGCCAGCCAGAGCTATATAACGAGGCCCTGTCTCAAAAATAAATACATTAAATAAGTATATTTATTAAAAAGCAAACCAAACAAATCAGTCAAATAAACAAATGAAAGCCAGGCAGGTCAGGAGCCATGACACGTTTTGCAGAGGTCCCCACCAGGATTTGCATGGGTCCTAAAAACAATAAAACCCAGAAGAAAGTTCATCTTGGCTTGTCATGGAAGCCACAAGATGGAATGACATTGTCTTCAGGACCCAGCCTTTAGCATGTTCTCCTGGGATGTCATCCATCTAGGGGAGACAGGCGAAGCGAGGCAGACACACAAGTGTCAATAACCAAAAACCCGTGAGATCTGTGGGATGGGAAGGGCAGCCACTGCAGCCCCTAACCCTGGGCCAGCCCAGGGTGGAGAGAGTCCACCGGCAGCCATGTTGGGTGAACTGCTGCTCTCCGGATGCAGAGCAGAGAGCTGGCAAGTCAGAACCAGAATGTCTGTAGGAAAGTGGGCCAGCTATGGACTGGGAGAATTGGCAAGCTGAGCCTGAGCATTAGGGGTGGCTGTGAGTCAGCCTGAGGAGACAATAGGAACGGAATTCAGAAGAAGGTTGGGGCTGGGATATATATTTGGAAGTTACTCATTGCCAAATTATGTGTAAAGCCAGAATCCTGGAGGAGGTTATCCTGGTGGGCACAGTAGGTAGACACAAGGTCTCCAAGACTGCTCCTTGGAGAGGAACAGATGTGGGCGAAGGGGGTGGAGAAGGGAGGGTCACGAAGGGTGGGGAGAAGAGCCCCCTTATGTTTATCTCTGAGGTAACATCTCAGTCTGTACTACAAGCAGCTAACAGAGCTCACCATGCAGGCAGACCTAACTCTAGATCTTCTTGTTAGTTTTCCAACCATTCGAGTAAAGATGAACGGTTTTCCTTTTAAGAACGTGTGATTTACTTGTTTGTGTGTGTACGGGTAGGTGGGTGTATGGAGGTCAGAGGATTCCAGGGATTGAACTGAGACCATCGGGCTTGGCTGCAAGCACCTTTACCCAGTGAGCCACCTCGCTGACCCAAGATGAACTCTTGTATGCGAAAGCCGCAGAAGGAAGGTAAAGTCCAGTGACTGACTGTGGAACTTAAGGATGTGGAGGGAGATCACTTTGATGGCAGATTTGGACTAGTGAGGGGGTGGGGGGAGGTCTACGGGAGTGAGTACGGAAGGGAGAAGGGCTTGAAGGAGGTCCAAAGGGTCTATGCCTTCCCGGAGTCTCCTCAGAGAGGAACGACTCAGAGAGGAAGGTTTTTGAGAGCGTAAGGTCATGAGGAACTTTTCCTTTCAGAAAGAAAAATCAGAGGCTTTTTGAGTGTCGGTGGAAATCGTCACAGACACAGGAGAGCATGGTTGGGGGAGGGTGATCCTTGGCATGGCGCCCTGGAGAGGCAGGTGGGGTTGGCATCTGGTGCACAGCCGGGTGGAGTGGCACATGCCGGCTATCCCAGAAGGTAGGTAAGGAGGAAAATCAAGAGTTCGTGGTTAACCTTGCCTTCATAGCAGTTTCAAGGCTAGCCTGTGCTGCGTAAGACCCTGTCTGAAAACAGCAAAAAGGAAGGAAGGAAGAAAGGAAAGGAAACAAGAAACAGGCCTCCCTGCTGGGGGACAAGGGTGGGTGCCGCCTCAGTGGGAGGAAAGGCAGAGCGGATGGGCACAGATGCCGGTGGGTGGGGAACCGCGGAGCCAGCACAGCGTCGGTGCCAAGGGCTTCTATTTTCTTAGCAAAATCGGAAGAGGTTGTCAGCTGAGAGTGAGGTGGAGGAGGAGGTGTGAAGCAGTCGTCTAGGAGAGCGGGTGTGAATAGACTTGAGGGATGGAGCACAGCGGCTGGGCAGTCATGGTCCTTGGAGTGGGACGGGGGGGGGGGGGGGGCGTGGGGGGGCGGGGGCTGAGCCCGCAGCTGGGGGCTGGGGGTGCAGCGAGCACTGGACTCCTCTAGCTCCTCAAAATAAATGAATGAGTGGAGGCGGGTCGGTGAGTGAAGGCCGTCCGTGGGACCCGTGTGGGCGTAGAGGGCTGCATTTACTAGGGTTGTGCCTCCGGCAGATGAAGGTAACATGATCGGATGGATAGACAGGTAACTTTAGGACACAGCGTCCAGGCTGGGACAGGAGTGAGTCAGGACACCGAGCAAAGGAGAGTCACAGATGTTTGCTCAAGTCAGTGGATTTCAGGGTGAAGCGTTGAGTTGGGGGACCAGAGGAGAGTAGGCTGCAGAGAAGGGCAGTGTCTGAAGTTCAGAAGCCTGGCTATAGGAAGGGAGGCTGAGCCAGTGTAAAGACTGTGAATGTGCAGAGAGGGAGAGAGAGGGGTGGGGGAGGGAGGGTGGGCAGGCATTGTTCCTGCCCTTGAATGCTGAAATAAAAAAATCCCAGCAACTCAGCAGGCAGAGGCAGAGGGATTTCGATGAGTTACAGGCCAGCCTGGACTATATAGTGATTTCTAGGACAGCCAGGACTAATACTAAGTTCGAAAAACAACAACAAAAGTCTGCCCCAGTACTGGCTCACATACCTGTAATTTCAGCAGGGGTGGTGGAGGTGGTAAGGATGTAGGTAGATCAGGATTTAAAGGCCAGTATGATAGTTTGTATGTGCTCGGCCAAGGGAGTGGCACTATTAGAAGGTGTGACCTTGTTGGGGGAAGTGTGTCACTGTGGGGATGGGCTCAGAGACTCTCCTCCTAGCTGTCTGAGGATGCCCAGTCTGTTCCTGGCTTCCTTCAGATAAAGATGAAGAATTCTCAGCTCCTCCTGCACCATGTCTGCCTGGATGCTGCCATGCTTCTGCCTTGATGATAATGGACTCAACCTCTGAACCTGTAAGGCAGCCCCAATTACATGCTGTCATTTATAAGAGTTGCCTTGGTCATGGTGTCTGTTCACAGCAGTCAAACCCTAACTAAGACTAACTAACTAACTAACCAACTAACTAAGTCTCAGCTACAGAATAAATTTGAGGCTAGCCTGGACTACAAGAGACCATGTGAAAGCTGAACCACTGGAGACATTCAATCATTGATCTTTCTCACTTTGCTGGGGATCAAACTTGGGGATCCGTGCATAGGAGCCGACCTCCTTACTATTTTACCGGTGATCTATTTTATAGCCCCTGCCCCTGACATCACTATTTTTTAATTAATTGCGTATGTGTATGAATGAGCCCTGTGGAGGTACGAAGGTCAGAGGACAATTTTCGAAAGATACTTTTCTCCCCTTCCACCTTGTGTTTGAGGCAGGGCCTCCTCTGATCCTATTGCTAACATGAAGCTGGTGGGCCAGTTAGAGTCTGAGGCTTCTCCCGTTTCTGCCTCTCATCTCACCTGTGGAATGCGTCCAGCGGGCACGGCACACCCAAGTGGCTTCAGGCCTTTCCCATGGCCTCTGCGACTGAACTCAGGTTGTCAGCTCAGCAAATGCTTCTATCTGCTGAGCCCTCTTCCTGACCTGTCATTGGTCTCTAAGCAGGATAATCAGGAAGTAATGCAAGAAAACAGAGTGAACCGGACTTGGTGGCATCTGCTGGAATCGTAGCCCTGGGAACACTGAGGCAGGAGGATTTTGGGCAAGCTTGGATTATATAATGAGACCATTTTCAAATTAAAAAACAAAATCCAATGAAAAAAACCCTCAAAAAACCACAAAAGCACAAATTTCACAACATACTGGTACCTTCCTGTGTGGGGGAAAAAACCCTCATAATTGGACTTCCCCATGCCTAGACCTAAGGGGCATATGGATTACCCCAAAGGGAAACACATGTCCTTGGAGGCCATTTCCTCTCAGAGCAAGAAAGTGACAGGGACCATCAGAAATGAGACAGAATACGGAGTGAGGTTCATCTGAGATTCGGAGAACCACGAGAAAAGGGGGGATGGAAAATTCAGTCTGAGAAGAGCAGTGAGTCCCTGGACTGATAGAGGGAGGACAGAGGGTTTGGAGTCCCATGTGAGGATTCACAGGACCAGGACAAAGTGAAAGGAACAGAGGCATGGGATGGGCACTGGGCAGAGAGGAGAGAGTTCTTCGCACCAGTCCATGTGGTGTAGGGTCTCTGAAACAGATATTCCTAAGAGCAAATGTGGCTCTGTCTTCTTCAGGCAGAGAAGTTACTAATTTTCGGGGGTGGGGGGGGGTGAGCCCAGAACCTTGGCCACACTAATCCCATGTTCTCCCACTAAATGCTTCCCAGAGCTGATGCTGACACTAAAGCACCAATACCACAGCAGAGAGGGTTCTCCAGAAGTAGGATTGTGCATGACAATGCCACACTTACTCATCTACATACAATAAAGTTTGCCCTCAAAATATAGAGATTAAAAGGGTGCAGTTTGGGTCTGGGGGAGAGCACAATGGGTTAAATGATTAGGACAAAATAAATCTAGGTTTGCAAAACTGTGCAGGTAGATTACAAAGCCAGTGTTCAGCTAGGGATGCAGATCGGCTGGTAGGAACCTTGACCTGTACACACACAGCCTTGGGACGGATTCCCATCACTACGTAAAACAGTACATTAGGTACACTATGTAATCCCAGTGCTCAGGAGCACCAGGAATTCAAGGTCATCCTTAACACCCTAGCAAGTTTGAGGTCAGCCTGGATTATATGAGACTCTGCCTCAAAATAAAAACCAGTGGCTGGAGAGATGTCCCAGCATCCAGAGCGCTTGCTCTTTCAGAGGAACAGTGTTCAATTCCCAGCATCCTTACCCAGTGGCTCACAACAGCAGCTTTCCAGCTCTGTGGGATCTGGCGCCCTCTTCTGGCTTCCATGAGCACTATGCATACACATGGCGCATGTACACTCACGGTGGTAAACCACTCAGAGCACCCACAAAACTGTGGCACTGTCCTGGGGTCACTCAGATGCAGCCCGTTGACTTTCAGCAGCAACCGCTAAACTGCAAAATCGTGGATTGACTTTGCCAGCAAATGACGCCGGGCTAGTTCCTCAGCTTGAAGCACAATCGGTCTGCTCTCTTCCTCCACATGAGCTCCGTTCCAGTCAGCAGCCTCCGTTTATGAGCCAGAGCAATCAATCTTCTTAAAGAAAATTCTAAGAACACAAACTATAACAATTGATAGGTGGGATTTCATCAAAATTAAAAACTGGGCTGGAGTAGAGGGTCAGACATTTAGTATCAAACCTGGTGACCTGGGTTTGATCACCAGGATATGCATGGCAGAAGGAGACAGCCAAATTCTGTGAGTTGTTCTCTGACCGTATGGTGCATGCATTTACCTCACCCACTTGTCCCCTGCCCTGAGAGTAAATAGACGTAGACATTTCAGGAATTATCCAGGGGACATAGCTACACTCGGGCACAGCATAAACATAAAAAATGGGTAAAAAGGGTTGAGCGAAACAATACAAGCCTTTAATCACAGCATCTAAGAGGCAGAGACAGGTGGGCCTCTAAGAGTTCAAAGCCAGTCTATCTACATAGTGAGTTTCAAGACAGCCAAGGGTATAGAGAGAGACTCTCAAACAAAACAAAACAAAACTATATTTAAAAAATTGAAGTTCCAAAAACTTTTATGGCAGTCTGGATTTAATGATTTCTCTCTTTCTCTCTGTCTCCTGCTGAGCCATCTCTCCATCCCCTAAAGACAGTCTTTATAAGATTAGGGAAGTTTCTTTCCATTTCTGGTTTGGCAAAATACTTTTTAAAATTACTCACCCATTTAATCCAATCAGCGCTGGATTGTGGCTGCTACTTTCTCTGTCTCGTTGAGATAACCAGCTGAGTTTTCTCCTTTTGAAGTCTGTGCCGATCAATTTACACAGACGGCTTTTTGAACATTAACCAATCTTTACATTCCTAACGCAAATATGATTCGGTGGTCAGTCCTTCGAGTGTCCCTTTATGTCTGGCAAATTCTGTTCAGCAGACTTGTCTGGGTATGTCATGGCTGTGTTCATAAACAAAACTGGCCTTCAAGTCCTTGCTGCTGTTCAGATTAGAGGCAGGGCCAACGCTGACTCTAACGGTGAGTTAAGGTTGCCTTCTGTTCTTCAGATGGGAAGACCTAAACGTGCAGAAAAGGTGCAACCATGGAATATTTCCCCCTTGCATACTCAACATAACCCAAAAGGTAACCCTATCTGAATTTGTAGTCTCCTTCTTGGGAAGACTTTTAAAAAATGGGTTCCACGCAGCCAAGGCTGGCTTAAAACTTGCTTTGCAGCCACCGATAGTCTTGAACTTCTGACTCTCCTGCCTTCACCTCCAGAGGCTGGGATACAGGCAGGCATGTGCCACCTTGTGAATTTTACTTCTTCAACGCCTACTTTTAACGATGGTTTTGAACGCTCTAACCTTACTGCTATCCCACCACCTACCAGAGGTAGTGGGAAAGAAAGGATACGGGATAGGGATGTGGACCTGTTCAGAAACGGTTCATTGGAGCAAATTCCATCTGCCTTGTCAGGAAACCAGCAGTTCAGTTCACAGGTCAGCAGCGGCAGCTCGATCCACTCGCAAACAGTTCACGGATACACCAGCCGTCCAGTTCGGTAGAGTCAGGATAGCAGCAGCAGTGCCGAGACCTAGCAGGAGCTATCAGGTCTCAGTCAAATCAGCACGAGTCGGCAGGAGGGAACTCTGAAGATGCAAGTCCCACAAGCACTGCACAGCCAGGTCTATAAGCCAGCCTAGCCCAGCCGCACTGTCCAAAGAGTCCTATTTATACCCTCCAGACGTCACTGTCCTCCACAGGTCTTTCCAAACATGAATCTGTCTGAGCTGACATTACTCTGCCAATCAGCCCAAGTCCGCAGCAGAAGGATTTTTTTTTTTTTTTTGGTGCGTTTCTCTCTATGGAGTCCCGACAAATGGAGCTCAGCCACACAACGTAAGGCGGACCGACACACATGTATAGTTAGCAATGGATCCTTCATCATGTCTTTTCACATGCTTGCCTTAGCAGATCATTCTTTCACCATGTCTGCTTCAGGGAAACGTTCCTTCACGTGTTTGCCCAAGCAAAACACCATCCAACACAACTGACTTTCCCAAGAACCCTTGTGTTTCCACTTCACCACCGAACCTTTATTCGGTGATGGGGGTTGAACCCAGGGCCCCCCATTACCTGCCAGGCAAAGCACCCTACCAGTGTACAGCTATCCGTAACGCTCTCCTCTTTTGTCTCTTTCCCTCTCCTCTCCCCTCCCTGTCCTTCCCTCCTTTCTTTTTCATTTTTCTTTCTTTCCCTTTTCCTTTTTGACAGAGTCTTGTGTAGTCCAGGCTGGTCTCAGATTTGCTATATAGCCAAGACTGGCCTCGAATTTATTTTTTAAAAAAATCTAATTATGCAGTGCATGTGCACACTGCATAGCACAGTGCGCATGCCAGAGCATGCATGTGGAGGGCCGAAAACATGGGAGAGACTGTTCTCTCTTTCCACACCGTGGGTCCGAATGATCAAATCCATCTTTCAGGCTCTGGCCTTGAGTGGTTGGTCTCCTGGAGTTCATCTCCCACGCTCCCACAAGCTGGGATTACATGTGTGCACCACCATACCCCACTACAGACTCATAATTGCTGTTTGAATCTACAGGATTTATAGGATATTGTGGTTTTCCACATCTTCATGAGTCATTTGATAGTTCATTATTTCTAGGGATTTTCCATTTCATCTACGCCTCTCATAGTTGTTGACATTAAGCTACTCATAACATCCTCTTGGTATCTTGGCTCTTCATTTTACTTACATTGTCTATGTGGTATTGTGTATGTGCACGTTTGCATGTGTGTGCGCAGCATATCTAAGAGTGTACATCCTGTGTGTACACGTGGAGGCCAGAGGTCAGTCCTGGGTACTTTTCTTTCATCCTGCGCCTTATCTTTTGAGACAAGTCCTCTCATTAAACCCAGTGCTGGCTGGCCTAGCGTTGTGTGGTGCCATGATCCAAGCACAGTGCTTCCCAGCAGGTACTCCCCAGCCTCAATCTCAGGGTCTTTAAAACGTGCATGGGAACTCTTGTAACCCTTCTTCCTTCTTCGTAGCTATTTCTTCTTCTTCTTCTTCTTCTTCTTCTTCTTCTTCTTCTTCTTCTTCTTCTTCTTTTTCTTCTTCTTCTTCTTTTTCTTCTTCTTCTTCTCATCCTCATCCTCCTCCTCCTCCTCCTCCTCCTCCTCCTGCTCCTCCTTCATCTTCTTCCTCCTTTCCTTTTCTACTTTTTCTCTTCCCTTCTTTTTTCCTCCTCCTTTTCCTCCTCCTCTTCTTCTTTGAGACAGGTTTTTTTGTTTGTTTGTTTGTTTGTTTTTTTTGTTTTTTGTTTTTTTTGGTTTTTGTTTTTGTAGCCCTGGCTGCCCTGGAACCGCCCTGGCCTCAAACTCAGAGATCTGCCTGCCTCTGTCTCCTGCATGCTAGGATTAAAAACTCGTGGCACTACCATTTGCCTAGTTACTTATTAATAATAGTCTCATCAGTTTTAATTAATAGTCTCTTCAGAGTTTTATCAATCTAAAGTCTTGCTGGAGTTTGATTTTTTTTTTTTTTTTGGTACAATAGTTTTTGTTTTGTTTTCTTAAAAGGAAGTCTTACTCTGTAGCCCAGGCTGGCCTGGAACTCAGGGCATAGCTCTGACTAGCCTCAAACTCATGGCAATTCTCTTGCTTTGGTCTCCCATGCTGTGATTATAGGCATAAGCCATCACTTGTAGTAGAAAATCACACTGTTTTTAATATGCCCAAGATTGTAGGTTCAGTTTTCAGCACTAATTTTTTTTTAATTGGTGAACAAAATTTAGTAATACAAAGAATTCTGTCTATTATATGGTTGGCTTTTATTGAGTTACTTTTTTTCTCTTGAACAGCCAGACTTGGTGGCTCTTGCCAGTGTTCACAGCACCGGGAGGTGGGAGCAGAAAAGTTAGGAGTTCAAAGTCACACATGGCTATGTATCAAGTTTGAGAGTAGCCTAGACCACAACACACCCTGTCTCCAAAATAAAAAGGCTGGAACTGGAGCTCAGTTACTGGAGTGCCTGCCTCAAATGCACCAAGTCTGGGCTTCTGTCCCCAGCACTGCATAACCTTGGTTGGCGCGGCGGTGCACACGGAGCCCAGCCCAGCACTCGCCCTGTGGTGGTAGGAGGAAGGAAGCTCAAAGTCATTCTTGACTATTTCAAGGCCAGCTTGAGCTACATGCGCTAAGAGACTGTCTCAAAACAGCAGCAGCAGCAGCAGCAGCAACAACAACAAAAGCCATTCCTCCCATATTTATTATTTCATTATTGTAGTTTATTTGAGTGAAACTCCCTGAACTGCATCTTTGGTTTGTGACTTTTAAGCAATGCCAAGTACACTTGTAATTGAAGATTTTTCTTTCAGTGCTGGAATTAAAGGCATGAGCCACCACTGTCCTGCTCAAAACCTTTACCTTCTTTGAGTGGGCCTGTCCCAACAAGAGTTTTCTTTCAACATCTTTATTCACAGTGTTGCAGAAGCTGTAGGAAAAAATTGGAAGTGTACTTGAAGAAGTTGTGTGTGTGTGTGTGTGTGTGTGTGTGTTGTTTTTGAATGTGTGCATGTGGGGCGGGGGGGGGGGGATGGATAGCTGTGTGCTGAGACCGGGACAAGACGCTGAGTGTCCTCTGTCCTTCTCCCTCTTATCCCCTTGGGACAGAGTCTCTCTCTGAATCCCAAGCGAGCGCTCCCTTTTTCATCGAGGCTGGCAGCCAGCAAACCCCAGCAAACTCACTGTCACTGTTTCATCTTGACACCCCAGCCCCAGCTCTGAGGCTGCAGGCACAGGGGCGGGGCACAAGGGCGGACCGTGCAGAGGACCGCGCATGACTCTTGCGTGCAGAGGACCGCGCATGAATCTTGCGTGGGTGCTGGAGGCCTTCGTGCCCCGAGCTTTTATCACTGAGCCATTTCAGGAACCCTTGCTGGTGAATCTTGCCAATGTTGACGTCTCCCCTTTGACCTAATCACTCACTTCTAGGAATCAATTTTAAGGAAATGATTCTTGGGAAATAATGAGTCATTTCTAAGAAACAATTGGAAGGATAGTCATTAAATCATAATATGTAATAATAAATTTAGGTGAGTTAGATATATAGAAAGACGTTATGTTCAATGTAATACCCCATAACCATCGGGAAATCACCACATGTCCCTGAGTTATGCACATAAACCTGAGCTATTATTTTAATTCACCAAAAGGAAATAGGAGGTATTTTCATATCATAACTTTAAGATCTCTTAGAATATTTTCAAATCATACTTAAAATCACAGAGTGGTGTCCATAAAATATAATTCTTGTCAGTGAAAATCATCTAACAAAATTGATTTGGTTTCTTCTCTTCTGTTGAGGACTTAAAAAATATTTTACCTTTATTTATTGTGAGAGTGAGGTGGGTGTTTGTTCATCATGGTGCATAGGTGGAGGTCATGGTTCTCTCCTTCCATGTGGTATCAGGAATTGAACTCAGAATCAGAGGTTTGGCAGAAAGCCCCTTTATCCACTGCCTCATTACAAGGGCCCTTGCTGATAACATTAATATTGATTTTGCTATGAGACGTTGGTCTTTGGTTTTGTCTGTGTGGGTTTTTTTTTTTTGGGGGGGGGGGTTGATCTGGCTTCGATACCAAGATAATACTAACCTTTTAATTCAAGTTTTACTTTTTAAATTTACATTTTAACAATTAGTTAATCAGTCAATATAAGGTCTCCTGTATCCCAGATTCTTTCTGAACTCGCTGAACATGTGAGGATGGTATCGAACATAACCTCCTGCCTCTGAGTGCTGGGTATCACAGGTTTATACTATCACACATGCTTTATATGGTGCTGGGGATGCTCTTAATCTCTGAGACATCTCTCCATCCCTCCTCATCCCAGAGTTTTAAAATTAGAATATTTTTATTAATTATTTGAGAATTGTATACATACAATATATTTGAATTGTTGACTCCGGTCCTTTCAGATCAAACCCTGACTCTCATCCCTCTATATTGGATGGACGATATCCCATTGTAGATTATAAATTGAGCATTAAAAGCAAACTAGCACACTGGACCTCTTATGAGGCCAATTTAAGTATTTTAACATGCACATAAGGACCTCAGTGGTCTCAGTTTGGTACTGAAGGCCCTGGATTCCTGCAGAGGACTCAGTCCATGTTGGAAGGTTGAAGAAGATGGGTTCTGATGTTAGTGAAGGACAGCAGAGGCAGCAGTGGCGGTGGCGGCAGCAGCAGCAGCAGTAGCATGGATGCACTCACCAGCAAAGAGCAAATGTAGGCAGGTAACACCGCTTTCCTCTCAGACCTCTGCATTTGGGGTGCTACCAGCCGAAGGTGCCTACTTTTAGGAGTGTCTCTCTTTCAATTAGTCCTTCCAGGAAGTACCCTCTCAGATCCACCCAGAAGTGAATCCCTTAGCTGATTCCAGATCCAGTCAAGGTAACAGTCAAGGTTAACATAACAGTTTTCATGTGACTGCTCCTATGCTCTGATGCTCCCTTTTTGGAATAAGAAGGATGAAATCTGTTGTTTTATTTGTAGAGACCACAGTTAAGAGACTTTGAACTTTTAAAGCATCGGAATTTGTGTTCCATACCACTTATACATGTGTGTGTACCCATATACATGCGAATACACATGGAAAACACACACACACACACACACACACACAAAACCAAAAGCCAAACAACAAGAAGGGCAGCTGGAAGTGAAGAGATGGCCCAATGGTTAAGGGCACCATCTGCTCTTCCAGAGAGGACCTAGTTTCAAGTTCCAGCACCCACAAGGCAGCTCACAACCATTCATAACTCCAGTTCCAGAGGATCTGACACCTTCTTCTGTCTTCTGAAGGCACCTGGGACACACATGGTGCACAGACATTCATGCAGGCAAAACACTCGCACTTAAAATAAGGTAATAATTTGAAACTAAAAATGAAGCTATAAGACAACCAGAAGATGCTTACAAAGTCTATCTGTGTAAGATAGTCATATGGAAATCTGAACTGGTTCCTCCTGTTCATATTCCTAACACATGTTAGGCTAAGGTAGGAGGATGGTCTCAAGTGTGAGGCCAGCCTGGACGAAAGAGAGACGCTGACATTCTCTAAAGATGTAAATTAGCTAATGAAGTTTGGGGATATAGCTTGGTGGTAGACTTCTCAGCTAGCAATACGGAAGGTTTGGATTCAACTTCCTCTGTCTGTGATAGCAAGCACACAAACTATCACTAATCATTAGGGAAATATAAACCATGAGATATGACTCGATTCACAATGGCGCTACACTCAAAAGGACAGACAGTAACAAGTGTTGGGATGTGGAGAAATTAGAATTCTCCTCCACAGCTGCAGGAATGGAATGTGCTCTAGCTCCACTGGAAAGCAATTAACAGAGGTTAACCACAAATAGTTAACCCTGAGTTCCTGTATGATCCTGCAGTTCTCCCAGACACATGTTAAAGGGAAGTGAAAACATGTCCATCCAACAATTCACCCACGAGTGCTCACAGCAGCAGCACTGACAATGTCCAAAAAGTATAAAAACTCCAAATGCCCGTGAACCAATGATGAAAAAATAAAATGTGGAATATCTACATAACAGAATAATAATATTATTTGGCCATGAAAAGGGGTAATTTTTTCTTTTCACAACAATCTTCTGAGGTAGTGTCTTACTATGTAGTCCAGACTGGCTCAATGACAAACACATACACATGTCTTAGTTAGGGTCTTACTGCTGCAAACAGATACCATGACCAAGACAACTCTTATAAGGACAACGTTTAATTGGGGTTGGCTTACAGGTTCAGAGTTTCAGTCTATTATCATCAAGACAGGAACATGGCAGCATCTAGGCAGGCATGGCGCAGAAGGAGCTGAGAGTTCTACATCTTCATCTAATGGCTGCTAGCAGAATACTGGCTTCCAGGCAGCTAGGATGAGGGTCTTAATACCCACACCCCCAGTGACACACCTACTCCAACAGGGCCACGCCTTCTAATAGTACCAATCCCAGGGCCGAACATATACAAGCCATCAAAATCCATAAAAATAATATTTAAAATGTTTACAAAAATATTTATTTTGGTGATAGAGAGATTGCTTAGAGTATTGAGTCTGTTTGCTGCCTAAGAGAACTTGGGTGCAATTCTCAGCACCCACATGGTGGCTCACAATTATCTGTAACTCCAGTTCCAAAGAATCCAAGCCCTGGTTACAGATGGTTGAAAACCTCCTAGTGTGCTCATGACCACTGAGCCAACTATCTGACCCTCTAAGCTGTTATTTTGCCAGGTGAGGTGGTATATGTCTTTAATCCCAACACTTGAGGCAGAGACAAGAGGATCTTTGCAAGTCTTAGACCAAGGTAGTCTACACAGTCTGTTTGAGGTCAGCTAGAGCAACATAATGATATTGTGTCTCATAAAACCAGAAACCACCACAAGGCAACTGAGCTAGGTCTCCCGTGACCTCAGTCAAAGCTACCCTGGGTTGATGGGAAGCTGCAGGCAAAGAAGAAAGGAAGACACAGAGAAAGAGAGTGTTCTAGAGGCTGTGCTGGTCACGAAGGCAGACGGGAATGAAAGCAAGCAGATCTGTTTACTCTGCACTAAGAGACACTGGGGCATTCCTCAGCTTGTCCCATCAGCCCCTTTCCCTAACTGGCCAGTCACCTGAAATGGAGCCACCTGGAAAAACCACATCCACCCTGACCTTGGACCCCTTCCCTGAAGATGTCCACTCCCACTAACCATTTCTTCTTAGAGCCAGGAAGCACTGCCAGACTGAAGTTTATGGAATCCAAGATGGCAGTCTGTTTGCCCCATGTCCCTTACTACTTTCCTCTAGTTGCCATAACAACATACCCACAGAAGTAACCTAAGGAAAGAAGGAAAGATTTATTCCAGCTCACAGTTTGAGGGTGTGGGGTCCATGATGGAGGAGGATAATGCAAGGCACCTGGTTACATTGTATCCAAAGGGAGGCACACCAGCCTGCCTGTGCCTCCCTCCCCCTCTCCATCTTTATTCAGACACAATAGAGTGGTGTGTGTGTGTGTCTGTGTAGTTACTTTTCTATTGTCAGGACAAAACAACACAACCAAGGCAACTTATAAAAGACAGGATTTAATTTGGGGACTCACAGTTCCAGAGAGCTATAGCCCATTGTCACTGTGGCGGAGAGCATGGCAGTAGACAGGTAGGCATGGTGCTGGAGCACTGGCTGAAAGCTTCCATCAGATCCACAAGCATGAGTCAGAAAGAATGAGAAGCTTCCTGAGAATGATGGAGGTGTTTGAAACCTCAAAGACCATTCCCAGTAACACATCTCCTCCAACAAAGCCACACCTCCTTTAAATTTTTTTTTTTTTTATTAATATGAGTATACTCTAGCTGTTTTTAGACACACCAGAAGAGGGCATCAGATCTCATTACAGATGGTTGTAAGTCACCATGTGGTTGCTGGAAATTGAACTCAGGACCTCTGGAAGAGCAGTCAGTGCTCTTAACCACTGAGCCATCTCTACAGCCCAAAGCCGCACCTCCTAGTCCTTCCCAAACATTTCCACCAACTGCAATGGGTGGGAGTCAAGCATTCACATATATGGGCTTATAGAAACCATTCTCATTCCAAACACCTCAATTGGTCTTTTCTCATCAGTTACACCCTTCTAGAAAATGCCCCAAAGATATACCCAAGGGTTTTCCAAATCCAGTCATGTTGACAGTGAAGACTGATCATGGCCCCATTCCCATATACACACACTTATTTACCCATTAAATTACCATTCCCAAGAGATGTTACTGGGAAAACTCAAGTCTTCACTCTCTTTTCCCTGGTGGTGTTACCCCATCTCACCAAGGGATGCCTGGGCAATGTCACCCCAGCTGCCTTACTGAAGTGGAGAGAGCTTGCTCTCAGAGGTCAGCTTGGGCCCATGCTTCTTATGGATTTAGATGTGTAGCCTTACAGGATCCAGCTTGGGCTATGTCTTGGTAGAAGAATCAACTCTAAATTCTGCCTCAAGATACACTCCCTGCCATAATCTACAACCTCCAATTAGTGTGGATCTGCTCAGGCCACCAGCTCCCCAATAAGCAGGAAACAGAGAGCCTTGGATGCTGAACTGGAGATCTGATCTGAGAAGGAAACCGACTAGAGTGTCGGGCCTAGAACTTTCCAAGTCTGCCTCTCCCCCCCCCCCCCGCCCCCAAGTCACAGTCTCATATAGCCCAGATTGGCTTCGAATTTACTAGGTAGCCAAAGCTGCCCTTCAACTCCTGGTCCTCCTGCCTCTGCTTCCCACGTGCTGGAATCCCAGCCATCTGTCACCGTGCACATGTACCAGTCGTGTTCCCTTAGCATTCTCTCAGAGCCATCAGCTTTGCCCAGGCTTTGCGCAGGCTGACACACCTTGGAGGAGGTAGCCATTGAGTCTGCCTTTCTCTGTGCCAGCACATACAGACTAACTCATTCCATCTGGACCAGAGCCAGCAAGTAAGATACGCTTACAAATAGGGGATCGAGCAAGTTCTAAGGGATTGGGGTGGGAGGATGCTCTTCTGTGGCTGTGACAGAACAGAAACCAAAAACAACTTGTCCCACAAAGAGGTTCTTTCATCTTACATTTTATAGTCCACCATCAAAGAAAACCAAGACAGGAACCCAGAGACAGGAACAGAAGCATAGACCACTGAGGTCTGCTGCTCAGTAGTTTCCCACTTGGCTTGCTCAGCTACTTTTTTTTTTTTTTTTAATTTATTTATTTATTTTATGTAGACACACCAGAAGGGGGCATCAGATCATATTGTAGATGGTTGTAAGTCACCATGTGGTTGCTGGGAATTGAACTCAGGACCTTTGGAAGAGCAGTCAGTGCTCTTAACCACTGAGCCATCTCTGCATCCCTACCGGCCCACCTGCAAAGGGATGATGCCGCCCACAGTGGGCTGGGCCCTTCCACATTGATGAGTAATCATGAAAATGCTCCACGGATATGTCCACGGGCCACTCTAATGGAGGCTATTTCTCAATTGAGAATTCCTCTGCCCACAGTCTAGATCATTTTAAGGTAACAAAAACTAACACAAGGGCCTCCTACATTCAGTTCTCCCCTAGAGAGCAAAGAGATTAAAGACTCAAGCAAAGGCCCTGAGACAGCCTATAGTAAATGGCCTCTTGGTTTGGGTCATTAGTTTTGTTTTAATTTTATTTATTTACTTGAAGATACTTTCCCTGGCTGGACTGAAGCCCTCTATGTAGTCCAGGCTGTCCTTGAACTCACAGAGATCCATTTGCCTCTGCCTCCCAAACCAGTCTCTGACTAGTTTTGTTTTTGAGGTAGAATCAATAGCCAGTGCTGGCCTCAAACTCCCCACATAGTAGGATGTAGCTCAGGGATTGGTTTAAACTTCTGGCCCTCAGCCTCTGCCTCCCAGATGTGGAGATGGCTGGCTTGAGTCACTATGCTGTTTATGCTGTGCTGGGATTGAACCCGGGTTCTCCTGCCTAACGACTGAGGTTCGTCCCCAACTATAGATCATTTATCTGTAGGGTCCCCTAGCAGCCTTCCCCACTGTAAAGTCCTGTGGCTAGCACTGGAGCCCTTGGTCACTCTCTCCTCTCCTCCCCCTGAGGGTAGGGTGAGTTTAGGTGTGTGGTGGGCACACACATTCCTAGCCTCATTTGAAGACACAAGTTGTACAGCCCACTTTGGCCTCCAACTGCTGGGGTACTGAGATTTTTAAATAACCACTAGGGACTCCCCCTTCTCCTCACACCGTAGCTTGAGTCACCCCAAAAGCTCGCCTTTTCCCCAACCCCCCTCTCCAGGGCTTCTGCCTTCTGAGTTGCCTCTCTGAGGTCATGTGTACCACAGACCACATTTGGCAAGAACCTACAGGGGTGGGTGGGACCACTTCTTGAAGAGAGCTCTCTTAGAAAGGGAGAGCCTTCGGTCAAGTTATCTACCTAGGACTCTACCTCTGAGAGGGGAGAGAGACAGGAGATTCATCACCGGCGTCTGCGGGGAGGGGGGCGTAGGGGGAACCTGGGGGGACAGGGAACCTAGGCTGCCTGGATTCCTGAACTTTATACGATGTAAATGAAAGATGAATGATGATTCTTACAGAGAAGCCCCCTCCACCTCACCTCCCGCGGTGCTCAGTCCCATTCCCCAGAAGGGAACTGGCTATTTCCCAAAACTCAGACACCTCCTGGCTGGAGCTGGCTGTGGGCCGGGCACCCCCGGGCAGCTGGGCAGGGCGGGGTGTCCTGGAGAGCCACGGATGGGCCTCACACCCAGGCTGGGCCAGGACACCCAGTCCTTGGCTGAGGCCCAAACCGGCTCTGTTTACAGAATCTGTCAGCCTGGTTCCCCTCCCCCATCCACCACTTCCCCTGGAGTCCTGGGGGCTGGGAGAGGACAGGCGGGGCCAGTGGGAGCTCTAGCCGCCGGCCTCCCCATGCAGGCTCTGATATTCATCTGTTTCTAGCATCCTTTCTTCTGGCCTCCTTCTCTAAGCCTGGAGCGGCACTTCCAACCCTGAGGCAGGTGCATTTCAAGGGGGTTCTGTAGACAGAGCTTGCCCCCGAGGGAAGCTGAGATAAGAGGTGCAGAGATAGGCTCGGTGCCCAGCGGTGCCAGGGAGATTCCCAAGGGCTTCCTGGAATTCTCCAGACAGATGAGAATGAGGCTTTCTGCTTCCTCCACACCCCAAACCCGTGGGCCCCTAGGAGCATTTCCAGAAAATTCCTGGAGGCACCTGGAGCAAAGTGGGTTAGCCTGGAGGATAGATTCGGGACTTTCAGGTCTACGAAGTCCGGTGAGGAGGATACCAGGCGAGCCTGCATGGTGACTCAGCTCCCGCCAGCAGCAAGGAAGCTCTGCGTCGGAGAGGACAAGGGAGGGGGGAGGAGGAGGTTTTCTGGACGCCCCACCCCCTCTGCTCCGGGAAGGCCGGCCCACCACACCCAGCTTCTCAGAGGAGCCTGCATTTCCCAAGGGTTTTCCCTTACGTATGAAGTTACTGACAAAGGCTGGTACTTGAGGAGTGCTCTCTGTAATAATTTTCCTTCCTTTAGGGATAAGGAAACTGAGGCATAGAGAGGCCAAGCTACTGAGTGGCTGGACTGTAGTTTCCAGGCAGCCAAACATCAGCTTTCTCTGTTCCAAGTCACACTATGCTAGGTGCTAGTGGGTGACCCCAGTGTTGTCTTCCTAAGATGGAACCCGGAACTTGGAGATCCCTGGGGCCCAGAGGCTAACTGTTTTAAAATGTACTATTTTTGACCAGTCTGGTGGTGCTCACCTTTGATTCCAGCTTTCGGGGAAGCAGAGGCAGGTGAATGTCTTGAGTTTCAGCCCAGCCTGGTCTACAAAGTGAGTTCCAGGACACTCAGAGCAACATGGAGAAAAATAAAAATAAATAAAAATAGAAACAAAAACAAATTCAAAGCTCGGGCATTTGCTGACAACCTGCCCTGGTAGGCAGAAGTGCCCCATTCTTGAGTTCCCCAAGGCCTCCTCTCTCTAAGGGAAATGTGTGGGTACTAGGTTAGGTCCCCTGTGGGAAATTACCACCCTGGTCCTCAGCTCTGTGATGCTTACCGATGTTCAGGTCTTTGAGACCTGAGATCTTAGTCAGCGACAGGCCTAGGTCATTCTGTAATCGTGTGCTCTTACAGGTGGGGTGCCAAGACCAGGGCAGTGCCACAGAAAGGTAGTGTTAGTCCAAGCCTATTCTTCCCAGCACTCTGTAGGTAGAAGCAGGTGGGTATGAAGCTAGCCTGGTCTATACAGTGAGGGAGAGAGGCAGAGAGAGTCTAAATTTCAAAAGATCAAAAAGCAAAAACCAATGAAGTAGCAGGGGATGATGGGACACACCTTTAATCCTAGCACTTAGGGGCTGAGGCAGGCAGATCTCTGTGAGTTC
This sequence comes from Micromys minutus, assembly GCF_963924665.1. Classification (NCBI taxonomy): domain Eukaryota; kingdom Metazoa; phylum Chordata; class Mammalia; order Rodentia; family Muridae; genus Micromys; species Micromys minutus. Next base: position 4,907,948 of record NC_137979.1, read on the forward strand.
AGGGCCAGCCTGTTCTCTGCATAGAGAACTCCAGGATGGCCAAAGCTACGTAGTAAACCCTGTCTCAAGACAAAACAAACAACAACAAACCAGACAAAAGGAACCAGTGGGATGCTGTGGGGAGGGAACAGTGCCTCAGGGAAGTGACTCAAAGAGGCTGAGATGAGGTGACCCCTCAGGCCCCACCCCCTGTGCTATCAGCTGAGCAGTGTCTGAGTGTGAAGGCTGGTTCTGACAGCTGCATGGTGGAAATTTTCCCAGACTCTCCCACTTCCTTCCCCTTTGACCCCTTTCTGCTAAGCCCTGTGATCTTAATGTCTGGAGACACACAGAAGAGTCGGAAAGAGAGCCTGCTGCTTGCCTCTGCCATACAACCCTGCCTCGGTGTGTCCCTTGGTCTGGGGACCTGTATTTGCAGATCTGAGGGGCTCTGACTCATGGGAAAATATGAGATGGACCCTACTCTGTGGTTGACATGGTTTGACCTGGTCCCTGTCTAAGATCAAAGGACCTCTCAGAAAATCATGACCTTAGGCAAAAGCTACTTTACCTCCCAGGCCCTCTGCAAAATGAGAGAATTCAAATACCAAACATCCTTCCAGGGAGTGATTGTAACACTGAGTTGAATGACTCACTTGACTCTGACCAAGCATAGGAGGGTGGGTGACATTCAGCTGGCTTTGTAGGCAAAGTGCATTCTTCTCATTTGCTTCTGGAAGAAGTCAGTTCCCAAGACCAGAAAGAAGAGAGGAGAGAGAAGGGAACTTGAGCAGAGAGTTCATGGGATGGGTTTCCAGTACTGGGAAAGGCTCAGGAAATCTGTGTCCTAAAGACAGACATTAGTAAACCCAGCTTCCTTCTACCAGGCATGGCTCTGGGGCTTTCCATTGGGCGGCTCTGTAGCCTGGTTCTATGCAGATCACAGTTCAGCCTCCAGGCTCTCTACCCCTGTCAGTTGCATTGCAGGCTAGTGCAGGATGATTGGGCTCATTGTGAGAACCATCTATGGAGACCATCCTTCCCTCCTATTTTAGTCAACCTTATAGGCTAGAGCAACTCTACCCAACAGGCTGGCATTGGTCCTCGTACAGAGGGACCAGCACCCTAAGTGCTGGGATGGAGGCCCCAAATAGTAGGAGACTTGAGAGTGTGCTGCTGGGGGGGGGGGCTTTGCATAGCAAAAACAAATTGGAAGGGCCCACAGCACCTCCCCCCCTTAATGTCAAGAAGGGATCACAAGGCTGTGACCTGGGACCAGACCTAGTTTCCTAAGGTTTTAAAGTTGGAAAACTGAGACTGCCCTAAGAAGATTCTGGAAGACCAGAAGGACTTCTCCCAGCCCCTGATTTGCTTCTTTTCTGTCAAAATGTAGCCTTAGTCAGCTTCAGACAGGTGACACACATCTCTCCATTGTGAGACCTCAATTCACTAGACTGATTGATCCATGGGAGTGTAAGACTTGTCATCTGTCACATCCATCTATTCATCCATCCATCCATCTACCCATCCACCCATCCATCCATCCACCCACCCCACCCATCCATCCATCCACCCATCCACCCACCCATCCATTCATCCGTCCATCTACCCACCCACCTACCCATCCATCCATTCATCTACCCACCCACCCATCCATTCATCCATCCATCCATCCATCCATCCACCCACTCCACCCATCCATCCATCCACCCACCCACCCACCCACCCATCCATCCATCCATCCATCCATCCATTCATCCATCATCATCATTGTTTGCACAGGGTTTATGTACCTCAGCCTGGATTCAGACTCACTAATGTATATGAATGACCTTGTACTTCCAGTCCTCTGGCCTCCACCTCCTCAGTGCTAGGACTTAAGTCATATGCTGGGTTTTTGCTGGGGACCAAACCCAAGGTCCTGTGGATGCTAAGGAAGACTACCAGCTGAGCTGTAGCCCTGCCTCCTGTCATTGTCCTATCGCTGGGCTTATAGGCACACACCACCTTTGTCTTCCTTTGGAAACAAATTGTTCCCGACTTCAGCGAATCATAATCCCCCCCCCCCAAGAGCAATCTTGAGAATGTCAAGGGGAAATTATTGAATTATCCCAGTTGGCAGAGAAACCTAATTTATAGCAAAGCATTTCTCTTGAAGTTTTAATAGATTTTTTTTTCCCTCCGATGGATTTTAATGCTCAATTGTTTCCCGGGCTTGGAAATTTCCTTTGAAGCACTAACATCACTTTTCTGTTCTTGATTTATTACCAGCTCCTGGCTTCTGAGTCTAATAGGAAACCCAACAGCCTGTTTCCCTTAAACGTGAGAGAGGCCTTCAGCCTCTGATCAGCCTGTCTCTGTCTCATTAAGGCCTAGAGACCTGTCTGAACCCTCCCTTCTCAAAGTTCCCTCCTTGAGATGTTTGGTGGAATTGAACCTCAAGACCCTTTCTGTCTAAGTGCCACTGGGCAGTGGTAATCCTTAGTGGTCATGTGCCTGGTACCCCACTAGCCCTCCTTTCTGCCTACTCCCTTTCTCCCAGCCTACCAACAGGTCTGCTGTACAAGGAAGAGAAAAGAGGATGGCATGGCTGAGTGTCAGTGCCTCTGCTTGGACCAGTGACAGCTTAGCCTCCTGTCAGCAAAGGAACGTTTGTGTTGATGTCTTTGTGGTTCAGTGAAATAAACCATCTGGAAAGAGCATGGGGAACAACATGGTAAAGAAGCCGTTCTATATGTCTTTGTTTATAGGACTCCTCTGGAACGATCTGGAAGCCCTGTAGAATCCTCCTTGAGAGATGGCTAGCATGCTGGACGCCCAGCTGCCTTCTTTTATTTATTTAAAAAATTTTAATAATAAATAGCACTCATGACCACTAGAATATGTAATGTAAATATTTAAAAGATTTTATTTTATTTTACATGGATGAGTGTTTTGTTTGGAGGGATACACCACATGACAGACTTGTAGAAGTCAGTTGAAGGTATCCTTTCAGGTGGTTGTGAGGTGCCTTGTGGGTGCAGAGAACTGAACCCAGGTCCTCTACAAGAGCAGCCAGTGCTCTTTGGAGCCATCTCTGCGGCTCTGGCTGCACAGCTACCTTCTGAGTGACAGAATAATACTGTCGTGCTTGCAAAGGAAGAGGTGACAGGTACAGAACAGAAATATTTAGGAATAAAACTGACTTCTTTAACACTCTCGGAACCATGACACCATGTTTACAGAGATGACAACTAAGGTCCTGAAGCAGGAACCCACACAGCTTTGGCAAAAAACCAAAGGGAGACTGAGACCCAAGGTCTCAGCCCTTGGGGGTTTTTCTTAGTGTATGAGAGGTTCTCCTAGACTCTGGCTAGCCTGACTCTGCAGGGCTCAATAAAATCAAGCTCTATGGGGAGAAGGGCATCCCTCAGGCTCCAAGGGACACTACTTGTCACCCAACAAGTGGAGGTTCTGGGAACCTCTCTCTGAAGACCTGAGGGCCGGCCTCCTTTCTCTGTGGGCCACCTTTCTTCTGGCCTCCCTCCACCCAGCAACTGGAACCCAGGCCACCTGATTCCGTTTCCTCTCTGGCAGACAGTGACTAGTACCACATGTGGCTGTGAGCCAGGCCCTGGAAAGCTGAGTGTGCAGGGCACAGAGGTTTCTGTCTTTTTGAAGAAAGTGGAGAAGGGAACTTGAGTAGGCTGGTCATAAGATCCTGCTTCCTGGGGACAGGAGCTCATGAGAAGCCAAGACTGGGAAATTTCCTAAGCAGTCCTGAGGAGCAGACATTAAAACGGGAACTAATGCAATATCAATTGGTATGTTCCAAGGGGCAGAGTGGGTAACATATATCAGAAAGCCACTAATAAAACCCCACACATGTATAAGTCAGTGTTGGGACTTAAGAATATGGCTTAGTTGCCTGTTAGCATGTCTGGAACCCTGGGTGTGATCCTCAGTATAAATGGAACATGATGGTGCAGCCCTGTGATCCAAGCATTCAGGAAGAGCAGGAAGAAGTTCAAGGCCATTCTCAGGTCACCCTTGTTTCATCGAAACTTTAAGGTCAGTCGGGGATACATAAGACCCTGTCAATAAAGGAAAAAGACAGAAAGAAATGAAACATAAGGTAAATTTGGTAAGTGTGAGAGCTTTAAGAATTTCAACTGGTTAGAGGAGGTGCAAGTTTCTTGTCAAGGGTGGTTCAGCCCATGGGTCAACCTCCAGTTCCTAGCCCAAGTTTAGAAGTCCCCACCCCTACCCCTAATACCACATATCCTGCTGACTAGTCATTCTCACTGTCCCTGGGACTTGGGTTCCTTGCCAGAATTTCTGAAAGTTTGCCCTAGGGCATGTAATTTTCCTGGGTTTGTGTCTGGCATAAGGATCATAGCTTCTGCTCTCTGCCTCCCACCTCTGGAGGAACCGGAGGAAGCGCCTTGCCTATTGAGCCTATGGTGTGGACCCAGGGGAGGTTTCTGATGTGGGAGCAGTCTCCAGAGGTGGGATGAAGGACCTGTACAGACCTGTAGTGCCTGGAGCAGGAAGCTTCTGTGCTGACTCCTCCAACCCACACACCCTGGCACAGGCTGTCTGGGTCTGAGTCTGTTGGGCACCAGGAGTTGGCTCGCTTGATAGCGGTCATGCTGGAGGCATGCATGCCATTCAGGCCCTTGGCCCCAGCCCATCTCTCATCCCATGGTTTCCTCAGCACTGGGCAGACAAGGCAGTGTGTAATACAGCTCCAACTATGGCTGGAAGTTCTCATAGAGCTTTCCTTCTATATGGTTTTTGTTGTTGTTGTTGTTTTTGTTTTTTTTTTTTTTTTTTTTTTTGAGATAGAATCTCATGTAGCCCAGGCTGGCCTCAAACTCCCTATGTAGCCAAGGATGACCTTGAACTTCTGATTATTTCTTGTACAAGTATGTGTGTGTTTCCTTGTGTGTGCGTGTGCGTGGTGTGTTGTACATGCCATGCTGAGACCAGAGAAGATCGTGTGTCCCCTCTGTGGCTCTCTGTCTTATTGAAACAGACCTCTCATTGAAGTTGGAGCTATTTTTCAGCTACCTGGCAGCCAGTATGTCCCAGAGACCATCCATCCCGTCTCTGCCTTTCCTCTTTACCTCCTCTCTACCCAGGGCACAAGTAGCCAAATTCAGCTTTCTATATGAGTGTTAGGGATCCAAGCTCAGCTCCTCATATTTCTATTTTTAAATATCCATGTATGAATGCATATATGGATGTATGGTATATGTGGTGGTCTGAATGAGAATGTACCCCATAGGCTCATCTATTTGAATTCCTAGTCACCATGGAGTGGAACTGTTTGAGAGGGATTAGAAGATTAGGAGGTATGGCCTGGTTGGAGGAGGTGTGTCATTGGGTGTGTCATTGGTTTCAAAGCCCATGCTGGGCCAGTGTCTCTCTGCCTGCTGCCCTGTAGATCAGGATGCAGCTCTCAACATCATGTTCAGCACCAAGCCTGCCTGCCTGCTGCCACAGTCTCTGCTATGATGATAACGCACTAACCCTCTGAAGCTGTAAACAAGCTTTCTTTTCACAGCAATAGAACAGTAGCTAAGACAATATGTGTGTGGGCGTGTACACACAGAGAAGGCTGAGTGAGTGTCTTCCTCTGTAATTCTTCATTTATTACTTCTGAGGCAGAGTCTCTTTCTAGACTAGGATTTGGGTTTTTTTTGTTTTTGTTTTTTTTCAGATAGATAGGAAGCGAGCAAGCGCTGGCAACCCTCTTGCTTCTAACCCCTTGCTGCTGAGATTACAGGCATACAAGCTTGCTACACAGATACTGGGACTAAACTCTGGTTCTCATAATTATACAGGAAGTACTCATAAATACTGGGCCATCCCGCCAGACCCTCATATGCTTCTGAGGCTTCTATTCACCATCAAGACAATATAAGGGGCTGGAGATGTTGCTTCATTAAGTAGAGGACTCACTTAGTGTGCATAACGTCCTAGATTTTGGGTTCAATTCCAAACACCCACATGGCAGCTCACAAACATGGATAACTCCAGTTTCAGGATATAAGATGATTTTCTCTGGCCTCTGTGGCCACACGACATTCATGTGGCACACAAACACATATATGAGCAAAATACACATACACATAAAAAAATTAAAATAAGAAAATAAAGTTCTATGTTCTGATCCCCAATATCACATGAAACCAGTCCCGGATGAGCTGGGCAGGAGTGGCTCATGCTTTTAATATCAGAACTCTGGAGGCAGAGGCAGGCAGAGCTCTGTGAGTTTTCTATTGTTTTGTTTTGTTTGAGATTAGTGGCCAGGTTTGGTGGCTCTAACCTTTAATTCTAGCACTTGGGAGGCAGAGCCAGATGGATCTCTATGAGTTTAAAGCTAGCCTGGTCTACAGGACCAGGTCTTCAGGACAGCCAGATCTACACAGAGAAACCCTGTTTCAAGAAACAAAAGCAAACAAACAAACAAAAACACCCCACAATATTATGTATGAGTGTTTGGCTGGATGTGTGTGTGTGTCTATGCATCACATTCATATAATACCCATAGATAGTAGAATAGAGCATTGGATCCCCTGGAACTGGAGTTACTGTGGGATGCCATGTGATTGCTGGGAACTGAACCCTAGTCCTCTGGAAGAGCAGCCAATGCTTTGTATGTAGCCCAGCCAGGCCCCAAACTCTCAACATAGCAAAGAAAACCTCAACCTTGATCCTCATGTCTACGGCTGCTTAGTGCTGGGAGCTCAGGCTGTGCCACCAAGACCGGATTGTGTAAAGCTTGGGGTGGAACCCAGGGCCTTGTACACCCTAGGCAAACAGTCTACCAACTGAGCTGCATAGCCCAGCCCTTCAGGTTTTTCTTAAATTCTCTGATGCTCCATGAAGTAGATCAGCAGGACCTGGGGTAGACAAGAATGTTTTATGGTAGGGAACGGTGTGGCTGCAGCTCTAGGAGTGAGGGTAGATGAGACCATCGGAGCATCCCACTCATATGTAGAAAAGTAGTCACAGTAAGTGACTCCTGGACACCTACTGTGCATCCTCCATTGTGCTGGAGAGCTTCCGGTCAGACCTTTGGAGTAGACCTCTCAGGGTAGAGGCAGGCAGATCCTTGCGAGTTCTATCAAGGCCAGCCTGGCATACATAGTGGCTCTATAGTTCTAGAAGTCATCTTATTAAAAAAGGGGAGTTTACAAAATAATACAAATCTCCCTAATCCTGGACACCCTAACAAAATCTCTCTCCTGCCCTGTTGTTCTCCCGTCACTCTGAGGTGTGGTTATAGCTAGTTCTGTCTGCTCAAGGCAAATGGTTCTAAAGTCACCCACCATTGCTCTTCAGAAAGCCACACAGCAGTGGTCATTGCAGCTGTCACGGTCTTCGTAGGCGCACAGCAGGACAACTAACTGCACATGGTCTTCCTCCATCCCTGCTACTGTGCCAGTGCCAGCTGCAAACACCAGGAGGGGTGCACAGTGAGACTGTGGCCGATGTTTGCTTCGTTGTGAGTTCTTCTTTCCTCTACCTGTCTCCCCACGTTTTCTACCCTTTCAACAACCCTGATGCTAGAGAGCAGAGAAAAATGGACAGAAAGGAAAGCAGTGACTTCATTATTAGACTACTTCCTGATGACTAGGGGCATCGAGTTCCTTGGGGCAAGTTTGATCCTCATTGTCAGGACACCTAATGTCTTGTTTCTTGTTCTTCTTTGTACATGACAACTAAACAAATCACGACAAACAACAACCAACAGCAACACCTCTCAGGGCAGGGATGGGGGTCTTAGCATTGACATATATACCTTCTGAAAATTTCCCAGGATTCCAATTGTTACACAATCTCAGAAACGATCTACCACTGGCAAAATCACGCCCTGCTAGAGCATGAGGTGAATCATAATCAGCTGCCGTGGACAATCTGAAGCCGTCCTGTATCCCACACCTGTGATTAAAATGAAAACATATTCTTATAATATTTCCGTGTCTCTTAAAGAAACCAAAATCTCAAAATTGTCACTTCAAGACCCTGTCTCAACAAACAGCGAAGCCTTGTCTTACAGATAATGGGCCTGAGAACGTGTTGTAACTTCTGCTTTCTTTACAGCAGAGGCAACAAGACTATTGAACCAGGGCTGGAGAGATTGCTCAGTGGTTAGAGCACTGACTGCTCTTCAAGGGTCCTGGGTTTGATTCTCAGCAACCACATGGCGGCTTGCAACCAGCTGTAATGGGATCTGATGCCCTCTTCTGGTGTGTCTGAAGACAGTGACAGTGTACTCACATACATAAAATAAATAAAGCTTTAATGAAATAAAATAAAGCTTGTGAAGAAATTGATCTTCTTAAAACACCAGTCATGTCTGTCTATCCACTTTTTTAAAAAAAAGATTATTGGACCAGAAGGGAATGGGTACCCCGATGTACTGAGCAGGAGCAGGAAGAGCTGGAGGACCATGGCTGGTCTATGAAGGACGGGAGAGCACGTTAGTGATAGACATAGAGGTGGGTGTGGTCCGATGGGGAAGTGAAAGTCCCCAGACTTGGCAGTCTAGAGCCACAGACTAACTCTCCCCATGTTCTCTGAAGAAGCCCAGCAAATGCTCTACAGAGGATGCTTAAGGCCTTGAGCTCCTTGTGCCCAAGTCTGTGTGACAAAATGTGAATAAAGTGAAAGTTACCATTAATTTTTAATTAAGTATTTATTTATTTTGTATGTGCACAAGTGGCGTTCGCAGGACAATTTCTGGGAGTTGGTTTCGTTCTCCCACCGTAGAGGTTCTAGGGGTTTAACTTAGGTCATGAGACTTGGCAGCAAGAGCCTTTATCTACTGAGCCATCTCCCCAGGATAATTTTCGCCTTAAAAATATCTATTTTTAATTTTTTTCACATGTACATTTGTATGTGTGTTTGCCTGTCTGGTCCTGTGTGTACCATGTGAATGCGGGTGTCCATGGAAGCCAAAAGAGGTCATCAGATTCCCTGGACCTGAAGTTCTAGGTGATCATGAGCTACTTGATGTGGGTGCTAGGAGCAGAACTCTGGTTCAAAAAGCAGAAAGTATTTTTAGCTACTGAGCCTTGTGAGTTTTGTGTTAATACTTGCATATGGTTTAAGATAAGGGTCCAATTTTGCTTTGTTTGTTGAAAAGACCGTCCTTTCTTCACTGAGTGATTTTGTCATTCTTATCAAAAATCATTTAATACCAGAATTGCGCAATGGCTCCTAACTGTGCTGCCAGCACTAGGTGGCTGAGGCAGAAGGATCACATGAGTTCCAAGTCAGCCTGGGCTACAGCAAGACCGCTAAACAAAAACAGCAGCACAGCAAAGCCCCTTCAGCAGGCAGTTTTCTGTTGCTGTATCAAAAGACCCTAACTGGATGCAGCTTGAAGAAGACAGCTTATTATTTTGGCTTATGGTTCTAGAGAGCTAGATGGTGCTCGCAGCAAGAGCCGGAAGCTGGCTAAGCACATTTCATTCACACACAAAATGCAGGCAGTGGGTGGAACAAGCTTGCAACCCTCAAGGTCCATCTGAGCTAAGATTCCTCTTCCCGCAGCTGCACCCTCCTAAAGGTTCTGTAGCCTCCCTACACTGCACCGCTAACTGGGGACCAACTGTTACATGCATGAGCTTATGAAGAGTGTTTCTCACTGAAACCACAACAACGTTGCCCCTTCCCAGTTATTTGATCACATATGTGGGTTCCTTTCGAGCTCTGTTTTCTTGAACTGGTTTATTATGTCTGCCTTTGTGGCAACAACTTTTTCTTCTTGATTAATGTAGCATTTCAGTTCTGAAGGTAGGAATAGAAAGCTACAACTTTTCTCATTTTCAAGATTGCTTTTGTGATGGTCGGCTTTCACTATGAACTTGACACAACCTAGAGTCACCTAAGAAGAAAGTTTCAATAAGGAATTATCTACATTGTGTTAGCTTGTGGGCATGTCTGTGCAATTCTGACCTAAGTTAATTGAGATGGAAAGAACCAACCCACTATGGGTGGCACCATTCCCTAGATAAAGGGTTCTGAACTAAGAGTGGAAAAATTGAGCCAGGTACAGTGTGTGTGTGTGTGTGTGTGTATCATTCTTCTCTACTCTCTACTGAGGATACCATATGACTATTCTTTTGAAATTCTTGCCTTGACTTCCCCATAATAATGGACTAAAATCAGGGATTGTGAGATGAAAGAAACCCCTTAAGTTGTTTTCTGTTGGCATGTTTCATTACAGGAGCAAAAGTGAAACTAAAGTAGAATCTCTTGAAATAGTATATGAATTAAGGATTTATTTTAAATGTATATCCTATGTAGACTAATGTCTTGTCTGCATGCTTGTTTGTATACCGTGTTCATTCCTGGTTCCTGTGAGGGCCAGAAGAGAGTTTCTGATGCCATGGAACTAGAGTTCCAGGTGGTTGTCACCCACAGTGTGGGTTCTGGGAAACAAAGTGTCCTCTGCAAGAGGCAAATCTAAGATAGATTTTTACATTTCTGAAAGCTGCTTTTGAGGTCTTTGCTTGGCTTGTTGTTGTTGAAACAGAGTCTCATGTAAGCCAGGTGCCCTGTGAATTCTTGCTACTCCCTGCCTCCATCACCCAAGAATAACCATGGGTATGTACCATGCTGCCCAGTTTGCTTTTGGGGTTTTGGCAATGATTTGAGAGTGATGGTACTCACCTATGCTGTCTGTCTGTCTGTCTATTTATTTATTAATACAGGGTTTCTCTGTGTAGCCCTAGCTGTCCTGGACTAGCTCTGTAGACCAGGCTGGCCATGAACTCCCAGAGATCTGCCTGCCTCTGCCTCCTGAGTGCTGGGATTAAAGGTGTGCGTCATCACTGCCTGGAATCACCTGTACCATTTTAAGGAGGGCCTGGTCCAGCTAAGGTCTCCAAGATACTATGTGGCCATGAGGGAAACAAAGATAAATTTGTGGTCTGAGTGGGTAGAGGGTGGCTCATCATCAAGGTGTGATAGCAAATGGCTGTCCTTTAGGATGCTCAAACCTCTGGGGGTTGTGATACTGCCGCCATCAGAATGAGGACTAGGGGTGGGGGCTGGTCAGGACATTGTCAGCAGCATAATAAACATTGTATCTGTTTCCTCTTGCTACCCAGGTCTCCTGCTCTTCCTGTCCCTTGCTGGTTTATTGGAACAAGAACTTCCCATCCTGACTCCTAGTGGCTTCCTCAGAACTGTGACAGAGTATCCCACAGAAGAACCGGAGGACGGGAGGGTTTCCTCGGATTCCTGTTTTAAAAGGGGATTGTCCACCCTGGCAGGAAAAGCGTGGTAGACTTTGTGATGGCAGCAGTGTGTGACTTAGGTCCCTCACATGCTGATGAACCAGAAATCAGAGCATTTGGACTGGACACAAGTTGGGTCATAACCCTCAACGTCTTATTCTTGGTGGTCCGCCTCCTCCAACCACGCTTCCTTCTCCACAGGCCCCACGGCCTCCAGAGCCAGGACTACCAGCAGGGACCAAGAGTCAGTCCTGTGAACCTGTGGGTGATAATCACAACGGGAACCCTAGGAGTGTTCTTGAAGTGGATGGACCCTGTGGGATACCTCTAACCTTTATGTAGGCCATTTCTACCTCAGCCAGCTCTCCTGAATGTGTTCTCACGATAATGGAGGAGGCTGGGGTGTACCTCGATGAAAGGAAGCTTGATCTACCTGTAAGAGGTCCTGGGTTCCATCTCCTGCACTGGATGGATGTGTGCGCATGCCGAGAGAGAGAGAGAGAGAGAGAGAGAGAGAGAGAGAGAGAGAGAGAGAGAGAGAGAGAGAAACTGTCAGCTCTTAACCCTGACAGAACCAGAAGAATCAGACAATCAGACCAGTAATTGCAGCACAATGTGTGTGTGTGTGTGTGTGTGTGTATTTATCCAGGGATGTAACCCTAGGCTTTACACTTGCTAGGCATCCTCTCTATTGAGCTCTAAACCCCTGGGGTGTGTTGTAGGATCTCAGTAGATGACGCTCACCTGCAGTAGTGAAAGCAGAGGTTGCCATAGGTGACCTTGTGCACCCTATACTCTTGGGAGATGACTCACCAGGCCTAAGTTAGACCTCAGGCTTGGCCTCAGAGAAGCTGCGTCACAGCCAGGCACTTCAGAGACAGAAGTCCATGACCTACACCATGAGACTTGTTATGGAATCCCAGGCTGGGAGTGTAGCTCAGTGTCAGAGGCCTTGCCCAGGATGTGTGAGGACCAGGTCTCCAGCATTGGAGCCCTAGAAAATTCTCGGTCAGGAGGAAACCTGTCCAACTGAGTTTTCTATTTCCTTCCTCTTTCTCCTGCTTCCTTCTCTTCCTATTTTCCTCTTCTTCTGTCCTTCCTTTCTTTTTCTTTTTCTTTTTTATTTAATTGAGACAGGGTCTCTATGTGGATGGCCTGGAATTCGTTATGTAGACTTATAGAGATTCACCTGCCTCTGTCTTTCCAGTGCTGAGATTAAAGGCATGCACACCAAGCCCAGCCTTCTTCTCCCTCTTCCTCTTTTTAGTATATTTTAATTAATCCATTGAGAATTTCATACAGTGTATTATATCATAGTCACCCTAACTCCATCTTCCACGCTCCCCCCCCCCCCGCCAGCTTTAAAATAACCCACTGAGTCCGGTTTGAGCTTCTCATAACTTCCTCAGTGTAGACGCCTCCACTGGAGTGTGCAGTGTGGGTGTCCCCCGACTGGGGTGTGCAGTGTGGGTGTCCCCCGACTGGGGTGTGCAGTGTGGGCGTCCCCCACTGGAGTGTGCTGTGTGGGCACCTCCACTGGGGTGTGCAGTGTGGGTGTTCTTACTGGAGTGTGCAGTGTGGGCATCCTCCACTGGGGTGTGCAGTGTGGGCGTCCTTGCTGGGGTGTGCAGTGTGGGTGTTCTCACTGGGGTGTGCAGTGTGGGTGTTCTCACTGAAGTGTGCAGTGTGGGTGTCCCCCACTGGGGTGTGCAGTGTGGGCATCCTCCACTGGGGTGTGCAGGACCTCATAGGGGCCACATCCTCAAAGAAAATTGACACTTCCTCTCCTAGAAGCCAAAAGTATTACTTTATGGCTGGGGGTGGGGACTTGTGACCCCCTTCCTTCTCTGTGCTAAAGAGCCACCGACTTGACCTTATGTAGGGATCACACAACCACAGCTTCTCCGAGTTCATGAGTGCCTTGCCTTTTATTCCTACACATTTTTTTAGGGGGGAAGATGGTATGCATGTACCAGAGCAAACACGTGGATGTCAGGGAATGCTGGGGTTTTTGTTGTTGTTGTTGTTTTTGGTTTTGTTGTTGTTGCTGTTGTTGTTGTTTTGAGACAAGGTTTCTATGTGTAGCCCTGGCTGCCTTGGAATTCGATTTATAGACCAGCCTGGCCTCAAACTTACAGAGACCCGCCTGCCTCTGCCTCCCGAGTGCTGGGAGTCAAGGCTTGTGTCAGCATGTTTGGCCAGAAGAAAACCTTTAAGTTCTCTCCTTCCACCACTAGGTTCCAGGACCTGAACTCAGGTCTCCAGGCTCGACAGCAAGTGCCTTAACCTGTCTTCTCAAGTGCAACCTGTCCATCTGTTCATTTACTCATTTATTCATTCAGGATCTACACCAATGTCAGATCCCCTCGGCAGGTAGGTCACGGTCTGTTTGGGGAGGACTTTGGTGAATGGGAAGAAGTAATAGAGTGTGTGGGGTGGAGGGAGGGTGGGTGGGAACTCTACTCATAGACTCTAACCTAGGAAGCTGGTGAGATCTGCCTTGGTAAGGACAAAGAAGGGAAGACAGAGTAAAAACTGTGAGGTAAGGCCTTGGGGCTGGAGGGAAAAGTCTAGAGAGGAAAGCTATATGTCAAAGTCACTCAGGGAACTAGGAAGTCTGAGACTTTTCAATTTGCCATACCCACAGCCCAATATCCCAATTTTCATGGCCCCAGACAGCATCCCAGAGCCCTACTGGGCCACCATTGAACACCCGGAGACCCCAAAGAACTCAGAGATAAACCAGAGTATGACCAAATATATTGAAGACTCTTCAAGCTCCCAACTGGCAGGATGCTTCCTCTGCCTTGGGTGCAGGTTAGAAGAGACTAGCTATGTGCCTGGGGTGGCCACTCCAAGACTGTGGTGTCTAGCAGTGTCTCAAGCATGATATGCCCAAATGGAGGTCCACAACAGGTGCCTACTGCTTTCAGCAGACTAGACAGCCCCACCAGGCCTTTAACACTTACCACCATCATTTGAGGTAGTGCTCTCAGCTCCCCACAGTGAGTCCAACCCACTTAACAGGTGCATTACCCAATGCTTCTCTGTCTCCCTGTGTCTCTGTCTCTGTCTCTCTCTCTGTGTGTCTTTCTCTGTCTCTCTATCTCTCTCTCTGTGTGTGTGTGTGTGTGTGCATGTATGTTTGCATGTGTGTATGTGTGTGTCTAGGATCCACGTCCTCATCATCAAGCCTGGGTCCTCTTCATTTTCCTTGTCCCCTTACATACTATCCTGAATTCTAAGCTGAAACTCTGGTTCTGGCTGCCATTATCATTCACCTAAAGCCATCCACTTCCTCTCAGCTTGTTAAACTTTCCTTAGGTCACTTGGTCATTGGGACTTGGCTTGACTGGTATGGTCCGTGTACCCCACGTGACTCCGCTTCATCACACACACCCTGATCACACACACACCACATCAGATCCTTTCAATGTCTCCAGTATCTGTGGCCCCTCTTGTAGGGGATGCTGCCCTTCTCTTGGCCACTCTGCTTGTTTCTCCTTTATGCCTTAGTTGAGATGCTAATACCTTGGATGAACACTCCACACCATCATGGGGTAGGGTGACCTAACATGGAGAAGGACATATCATCATAGCCGTGATTCTCAGATCCTCTACTTAGAAAGGCAGAGTTCGTGTGTCCCCAGAGCCAGTCTTACTTTGGTGACATTGAAAGGAGAGTCACCATTTTGCCACTAACGTCATGAAGGCTTTGTAGTTTCCTGGGAGATGGTCTCTCTGGAAGGGCAGCAGCTTTAAGGAAGAAAGGCCATCTTACATACCCTGCCCTTCTCCGTCTCACCAAGTGACCACAGACTTGGACTCCGCTCTGCCTTGGCTTGTTCTGGCTGGCCACACTAGGCCAAGAGCATTCTCTAGAGACCTGTGTGCCTTTTGAACTTGAGATCTTGGCTCTTGGGTGAATTAGAATGCTATTCCCACATGAACTAGGAATGCCTCCCTGGGGCTCTGTGCTTTGAACTGTCTTGTAAAAGAAATCAAGAGGTCCCACACTGACCTTAGGGTTTTGTTTCTAAGTAAACCCGTATCACCACACTCTTCATTGTTCGTTCCCAGCCCTGCTCTGCCATTCCACATCAAGCAGTTAAGGAAGGTCCCCAAGAACCCATGGGTGCCTGTGTACTTGTCTAGCTGACTGCAGCGAGGTCTAGGGAAAAGGATGTCCGGATGACATACTCGGTTTACTGAGCACACATCTGTGATGTGGGAATGTTTTTACAAGCAAGCATGGCTCCTGTAATTAAAGATGCACATCCAATAAAAAGCCCCAGCCCTTAGGCCACAGGTTCAGAGAGACGGTGCCAAAGCTGGGACATGGTGGGACAGAGAGAGAACATTGGGATATGGTAAAAGAAGGCTCTGGGGGAACATAGGAGATCTTTTCAGGTGGATGACAGTGAATGAATGAATGAATGAATGAATGAATGAATGAATGAATGTTAATGCCTAGCTCAGCCAACACAAGCATGGGGACCTGAGTCCAGCCCTGCAGCCTGCATCACAAACTATGAGTGGTTGTGTGTACCTACTGTGTGTACCTACAGTGCTGGTGAGTCGGAGTTCGGTGACTATCCGGGGCTGATTGGCCAGTCAGCCTAGCTGACTTCCGGATAAAAACGAGAGACCTTACCTCAAGAAAGAAGAACTGGGGTATAAAGAGACCCAGGAAGCTGCTTGAGGTTGACCTCTGTCCTCTATATATGTGCTTCCTCAGAAGCCTCGCATACACAGACAGACAGACACATGACACAGACATACAGACACACACACACACAGACAGACAGACAGATACACACACACACACACACACACACACACACACACACACACACGATGGATGCAGAGAGTACCGGTTACTAGTGAGAGGTTCACAGGACTGCTGGTAAGGCCGTAAGAGCCAGACTGGGTCAGAGGAATGGCCCCTGCCCAGAGCTGCCAGGAGACTCCGTGCACATCCCAGAGAGAAGAGCCATGACCAGAAGCGAGTCTTTCCAGATGACCAAGGGCAGCTCTGGTTTTGCCCACCCAGACTGTAAGAGGACCTGGTGACCCCTGGACCTCATGGAGTTCATGCTTCCTCGTTCTATAGAACGACTCCAGGGAGGCCTCTCAGTTGAGACCTCGAACCGCTCAGCTTTTCTGCACCTCTCTCTCCTAGTCTGGGAGGGAGAGCGTGCCTGCACGGCACACATGTCCAGAGTGCGTTAGCATGAACTTGGTTCCTTTTTGTAGAACTGGCTGTGAGGGCCAGATGGCTGTTTAGGTGATGAGGGGGCTTCCCGTGCCTTCTTAAAGGACCCAGAGATCTTGGGGACTGGATCTGATGACAGAAAATAGGTCACAGTGGGTCACCCAATACCCCTTCTAGATTTGTCTCCTTCCCCGTTAGACGTGGCTGTGCGCAGTCAGGTGAACTTTATGGATGAGGACTAGAATTCTGGGGAAATTCTCCAAAGGCAGATACACCCCCACACCCTTCTTAATTTACAGGTCAGATACCAAAGACCCAAAGACAAGAAGAAGCCCAGAGGATACTGGCAGTGTTCTCAGTTTATCAGGACTCCTCGGTGGCAGGAGATCAAGGCCACACTAACCCCCAGGGAACCAGAGACTTAAGAGCAAGGAGCACAGCAGGTCTGGGATTCCCCTAAACTCTGCCCTAGGGAGTTTGCAGGTGCAGGGATGCATGCTTCCTCAGATGCCTGGTCCTTCCTGCAGGTGTCTCTGGGCTTCCTTCCCTCCCAACTTCCCCAGTGCACACCCATCCTTGGGGGTGGGGGTGGGGCTCACACTTAACCCATCTCTTCACATTACATTCTCCACTGTTTTGCTTTGTCCGAGTGTCTGGGGTGATGTCAGAGAGTCTTCCTCTAGTCTGGGTCTCCAAGCTGTGGGACATGGCTATTCTATTGTCTTCACTGTTGAGCAGGTCTGGAGAAGCATCAGTACAGTGAGCTGTAGACTGCAAGGTCCAGCCTGGCCACATCACGCTGCGTCCTTCTCCAGAACTCGACCCTGCCACCTGCTATCTCAGTCACCCGTCAACCTTCCTCATCTTCTTCCTAAGAATGGGGAGATTGGCTTCAGTCATAGGCTGGAGCGCTCTCTCCCCCTCTTTTCCTCCTTCTCCCACCCATCTCTCTGATAGTACCACGTAGCTCAGGTTAGTGTCAAGCTTGCTATGTAGCCAAGGATGCCTTGGCTTTCTGACACACTTACATCCAGTTCCTGAGTGCTGGGATTACAAGCATGCACCCCAATCATGTGGGGCTGGGAATAGAACCCAGGACTTCACGAATGTGAGGCAAGCCCTTCACCAATTGAGTTTCAGCTTCAGGCCCTGTAGGTATCTCCCTTGAAAGAGCAATCTATTGAGAAGTTTGAGGAGGTCCTCCAAGCCTTGCTGAACACTGGACACTGAGCAAGACAGAGGAGAAAGGTTGGGAGACTGTGGTGACTGACAGCCCAATGTATCGGGAAGCGTAAGTTTGGCCCAAGCATGCAGGGGACATAGTATCTGACACAGATGGCCAGCTGGGAGACATGGGACCCAAGACCTCATCTGCTTGGGCCATCTCCCCTAATTATGGGCACAACCAGGAAGGTAGAGCACCCTACACTACCTTCCATACAAGTACCACAGACTTCACTATGTCCAACCTCCTCATCCTCATCCCAAGTTAGGACCCAATGGTCATGCTGCCCACACAGGGCGACCAGCCATTCCCACCAGAAAGACCTCACAAGGAACCTGTTAGCCTCAGGCCCCAAGCCCAAGCATTTTGTTTGCATAGTTTGCCTTCCTCTGAGCTACTCAGTAAAGCCAGAACCTGGTCCTCCTCCAGCCTCCAGGGAGATAGAGAGCTCATCCTTCGTGTGGCCAGGCCTTGGAGTCTCACACCCTTCCCAGCTGAGTCAGGCTGCTAGGGCCCTGGCTACGAACTCCAGGAGGTCTCAGGGCAACAGCACTGCTCAGCTCTGAGCTCGCCTGGATTTTGTCTCCTCGGTTCATTGATCAGGAATCATATGATCTTTTTCAAAACACAGCTGGTGGAATCGCCCATCTGTGCCTCTGCATTTGGACCCATTACTCAGCAGCCTGGAATTTGTTTAAACCTGCAGTTGTGCATATACGAGCTGCTCTCACCAGGTCTCCTGTGATGGGCAGATGGGAAATCTGCTTCATCTTCAGGACCACCCTTGGCTAGACTTCAAGAATAAATGTGTCTTATTGTCATTTTCATTGAGAGAGAGAGAGAGAGAGAGAGAGAGAGAGAGAGAGAGAACACGCCACAATACCTATTTGTAAGTCTAAAAACAATGTATAGAAGTCAATTCTATTCTTCCACCATGTGGGTCTCAGGGATTGAACTCAGGTCCTCAGGCTTGTCAGCAATCACCTTTATCCTCTGAGCCATCTTGCCCTCCCCTGACTTTATTTTTAATGCTTATTTGTCTCCTCAGCCCCTCTCGGAACAATTTTCTCTTTAAATTATAAAGTCATGAGTCATGAGTTATTAATATGTATTTCTCAATAACACACACACACACATGCACATACACATCAGCCAATTCTAATCTAGACAGAAACCCAAGGCCTGTGATGTCCTTTATGTCCCCCACCCTATCAATATGGCAGAGACTGACACTTGTTCTCTAGTGTATGGACAAGCAAACACAGGCTCTCCCGAATAAAGACTAAATTTGCCAGCCTCCTTTGCAGCTATGTGAACAAATTCTGATTCATAAAATACATGTAGAATATTATGTCCAACATCTAGAAAGCATCCTCAGAGGAAAAAGAGCATGCCCTGTCTCTTTCCTTCTTGTTCACCTTAACTGCAAAGCATAGTCTATAACTGACAACTGGAAGTAGAGCAGCCATCTTAGAACTCAAGGCTGAAAGTTCTTTTTTAAGGACAGCAAATATGGTTGCCAGTTTCCAAGATGGCTCCCAGTGACCCTCAGTGCCCAGTTCCCAATACTCTTTCTTGTTCTTTTCTCCCTTCCATTAAGTAGGATTGGCCTGTGTAACCTACAACCTGAGATGTCACCATAAAAAGTAAAGCATGCTACTTCTGCCACAGTGACATAAGGGACATTAATTGTGCTTTGCTTTCTCTAGGGTTGCAAGGTCTAGGCCAGGAAAGGCCAAGGGCCTGCTTTGGGTTCACTCAAGTGAACACATGGATTAAGGTCACAGTAGGGAACCCATGCTTCCTGCCAACACCAAAGGTCAATTTCTCAGCATGTAACAACTCCCTGATCAAGCCTTCAGATGACCACAGCCCCACTGACATCCTGACTGATGCCTCTTGAACCACGTAGCTAAGTCATTTCCCATTCTTGAGCTACAGGAAGTGTGAGGTCAGTGATGTTTGGTCTTGTCTGGAGCCACTGAAACACTTTTCTTTTGCAGACTGGAAATTAGGCAAATGCTCTACTACTAAACCACACCCCAAACCCAAGCCAGAGGTAACTGTGCCTCTGTAGCCAGGGCTGGCCTGGGGCTCGCTGTGTAACTGAGAATGACCTTGAACTTCTGATCCCCCTGACTCTTTCTCAAGTTCTGGAACATAAGCATAAGCTACTGTGTAAGTGTGTGTGTGTGTGTGTGTGTGTGTGTGCATGTGTGTGTGAGTGTGCATGTGTGTTCGAGTGTGTATGTGTGAGAGTTGTGTGAGT
The DNA here is from genome assembly GCF_963924665.1 of Micromys minutus. NCBI lineage: Eukaryota > Metazoa > Chordata > Mammalia > Rodentia > Muridae > Micromys > Micromys minutus. The sequence goes on from NC_137979.1 coordinate 4,927,876, forward strand.
GTGTGTGTGTGTGTGTGTGTGTTTGTATGTGATATGTGTTATGCATGCATGTGTGAATTTGTGCACATGCACACCATGGCACTCCTGTGGAGGTGAGCTCAGTCTTGGGTGTCAGTCAGCTCTTCCCTTCCACTGGGTTTGAGACTTAAGGTCTTTTGCTCTGCACACTCACCCTTGCTGGCCTGTGATGTTATGCAGACTCTTTCTCCCCTTCCCCAAAACAGGGTTTCCCTGTGCAGCCCTCGTCGCCGCCTAGTCTGGGGACTCCTCTGTCTCTACCTTACATCTCACTATGGGAGCCTGCGGTCACATAGTCATGCTCCTGTTGTAGCTCCTGGTGGTGTGGAGATTCTAGTTCTCATGTTTGCACGGCAGGACACTTCCAACACTTTAAAGGCAGGAGGATCAGAAGTTCAAGGTCATCTTGCCATATATAGTAAGTTCTAGGCCATCCTAGGATACATGAGATCTTGCTTTAAAAGCCAAGAACCAGGGATTAAGGTGATGGTTCTGTGGATCAGAGGATGTGCTCTTCAAATCTAAGGACCTGGGTTTGAATCCTCAGCTTCCGTGAAGAAAGCTGGTTATGGTTGTCTCAAAGCAACATAGCCAGTTCTAAAATCTTATGAATTTTTAAGGCAAAAGTGCACCAAATAGGCAAAACTACATCTAGATAAGGTGCTCCAAATTGGCCATGGCAGTCCTGGGGGTGTTATGACATACTACCTGCCTTCCGGGAAGATGCTCAGGCGCTGGCCACCGACAGCGACCCTGCTGAGTGAGCTTCTGTGACACTGGAACTCCACACTGCTCACTGCTGGACTCCACAGCTCAGCCCAGAGCGGGGACACCTCACGGAGCATCACACGGGAGTGGGAATATGATTCCACCTGCCCCTCCTCCTCTTGAAAGGCATCCTGCTTGGAACAGCTTGCAGCTGAACCGAAGACTCACTGCCAAACCACTGCTTGCACAACCACACACTTCCGAGGAAGTGCACCAAATATTTGTTGACTGAGTTGTGTCTTCCTTCTGACTTACACGATGGTCCAGATATGTGCTGGCATCTGCTCGCGGGTGGGTCATCGGCTGGGAACGGCTCCAAGCACTTCCTAGTCCTCAGTCTTCCTTACCTACAAGACTGTTTATTTTGCTTTGTGAGGATAGAAACGCACTAAGTCGTGGGTGGTGGTACCATCTTTCATCCTAGCACTTTGGAGGCTGAGGCAGGTGGATATCTGTGACTTCAGCCTGGTCTATAGGACAAAATCCATGGTAGCTAGGCTGACACAGGGTGATAGGAAGACATAGTTTAAAAAAAAAAAAAAAAAAAAAAAAAAAGGACTGAGACCTTCCTTCTAGAAATTTCTTCATTAAACAAGCAGATAAGCTCTTTGTCTCTGCTGTTTGCTTTGGCTTATTTTATTTACTTATAATTTTGATTTTTTTTAGATTTTATTTATGTGTTCTGCCTGCATGTATGTTTGTATACCTCTTGCATGCCTAGTACCATAAGAGATCAGAAGAGAGTGTGAGATTCTCCTGGAACTAGGGTTACAGACTATTGTGAGCTGCCATGTGTGTTCTGAGAGTTAAACCTGGGTCCTCTGGAAGAGCAGCTGGTACTCCCAGCCCCAGAACCATCTCTTCAGTCCTTTATTTTGTTTTAAAATTAATTTAAAAAATATTTATTTGCTTTATATATATAAGTATACTGAAGCTATCTTCAGACACACCAGAAGAGGGCATCAGATCCCATTACAGATGGTTGTGAGCCACCATGTGGTTGCTGGGAACTGAACTCAGGACCTCTGGAAGAGCAGCTGAGCTCTTAACCACTGAGCCATCTCTCCAATCCCTTAAATTAAGTTTTAAAAGAGATTTTCATTTGTTTTTAGGTAGGTGTGTATATCTGTCTGTGTGTGGTTTTGTGTACCTGTGTGCAGGTATACACCTGTGTGCAGGTATACACCTGTGTGCAGGCACTCACCTGTGTGCAGGTGCCCAAGGAGGCCAGAATGGACATTAGATCCTCTGGAGCTGGATTCACAATTGTGAGTGGCCAATGCGGGTGCTGGGAAACAAACTCAGGTCCTCTGAGAAGGCAGCAAACATTCCCAAGTACTGAACCATTTCCTAGCCACATCCCCTTTTTATGTTTTTGTTTGCTTGTTTTTGATAACAAGGTGTCATGTAGCCTAGGCTGGTCTCCAAATCTGTGTGTGTGTGTGTGTGTGTGTGTGTGTGTGTGTGTGTGTGTGTGTAGTTAAGGGTGATCTTGAACTTCTGATCCTCCTTCTTGATGTCCATGTCTACTTTGTGCAGGGCTTCATGCATGCTAGCTAAAATTTCTACCAACCAAGCCACATCCCCAGACCCTCTACTGGTTTCCTTGTGTGTAGCTGAGAACTCAGCCCTACCCATGGCAGTAAGACCACCCACAGCCCCAGAATCCTCTCTTCACTTTCGTGTGTTACAGCCCCACCCACATGTGGAATCTCTGAACATAGGTACTTTGTGCACAAACTCCTGGTCAAACAGACAGAAAAGAAAGAGGGTATGGCCCAGACTTCCCCTTGCTGGCCAGTTCTCTGTGCTGCCACGAGGCCAGATCCTTGTTGCAATGGCCCACCAGGCACATAGTCTCCATCACCTCCTAAGTCAGGAGTGCTCCAGAGAGGTATGAGCTTCTTCCTGCCAAACGTGTGGGGAGGGCGAGTCTCATACTCACAGACACTCCCAAGGATGCTTGAGCTCAGACCTCCCCCCACCCCCACCCCACATCATCTGACCACTTCACTCCCTCCTACAAGGCCCCCAGAGGCTCTCAATTGCTTCCAGGATTCAGTCCAAGCTGCAGGTCTGGCCCTCAGCTTCCTTGCTTCTCAGTTTGGTCCCGGCTTTGTCTCTGGCACTATCTCCCTCCACCACTGTCTAACTATCCATTCACCCTGGAGTCCAACTCATGCATTGTCTAAAGGCTGCTTTCCAACTCCTCGGAGCTGCCAAAATAAAAAAAAAAAAAAATGCCTCCCTCCAGTGGCAGCCTGTCTCTCATTAATGGACGGCATCAGGACTGCATTACGGAAGATGCTGACACAGGCAGCGCCCAGCTGGTTCAAGCACGGGGCCGCTCCCTGGAGCTCGCACTGCCCGGGGACTGCACCTGGACAAATCTCATGCAGATTGATTTCCAGCTCTCCGTGGGAGCAGCTGCAGCTCCCTCCCACCTCCCGGGAGCTGCGGAGCAGAGGCAGTTGTATTAGGACACATCACAGCATCTTGCTGCCAAAGTGACAGCTACAATTATGCTTTGGCCGACAGCTGGAGATGAGAGGGTGCACAGGCAGCCTAGGCCTCTCGAGTGTCCATGAGTCAGCAGTTCGTGCTGTGTACCCAGCCAGAGGTGCACTCTCCAGGTCCTCTGCCGCCTGCTGTGTTGCCCACAGAGCTCAGGGAGCACCCGGAATCCTCATGTGAACAGCAGACGCTACCCAGGACCCCGGGGAACAGAAGAGTCAGGTTGCTAGCCCCAGACAGGAGACGGCCGGCCGTGGGGGACTGGGTTTCTCTGCAAAGCCGAGGACATTCCAAGAGAGGGCCAGTATGCTGGGTAGCTCAGGCCTCTGCTGAAGCCCTAGGGTTTTCTCATGAAGTCTGACCCTGTGCAAGACACTCCCAGTTCACAGATGTGAATGTCTGTATGAGTGTCTGTATGTGTGCATGTGTGTTCATGCATGTGTGCCTGTGTGTGTTCATGTATATGTGTCTGTGTGTGCCTATGTATGTGTGTTCGTGTATGTGTACCTGTGTGTGTTCATGCATGTGTGCCTGTGTGTGTTCATATATGTGTGCCTGTGTTTGCCTATGTATGTGTGTTCATGTATGTGTGTGTCTGTGTGTGCCTATGTATGTGTGTTCATGTATGTGTACCTGTGTGTGTTCATGCATGTGTGCCTGTGTGTGTTCATGCATGTGTGCCTGTGTGTTTATGCATGTGTGCCTGTGTGTGTTCATGCATGTGTGTTCATGTATGTGTGCCTATGTATGTGTGTTCATGTATGTGTGCCTGTGTGCACCTATGTATGTGTGTTCATGTATGTGTGTGTCTGTGTGTGCCTGTGTGTATGTTCATGTATGTGTGCCTGTGTGTGTTTGTGTATGTGCTTAAATGCACAGAGGCCAAAGGACAGCATCTGGTACCTTGCTGGTTCATTCTCTGGCTTATCCCCTTGAGACTGGCTCTCCCCTAAACCTGTAGCTTGCACTTTTCAGTGACACCGACAGCCAGCAAGCCCCATGACCCCCTGCAAGGCTAGTAGATCTGGGTTACAGGCACGTGCAATCACTCCAGTTTTTAATCTGGGTCCTGGGGAGTCAAACTCAGGTCCTCATGCCTGTGTGGCCAATGCTCTTCCCATGGGGCCATCACACCAAGCCCAGATGCTGTATAATTTTATCTTTATCATGACCCCGTATAGTAGGTTTTCCACTGTTTGCAATGTCTCAGTGAAGAAACTGACAGAATCACACTCACTTGTCCAGTCTGGCCTCGAACTTGTGATCTTTCTGCCTTGGCTTCCTGTGTAGGTGGAATAGAATGGATTTTTTTTTCCTAAAGAAAAGTTAGAGTTCAGCAATGATGATGCCTTTAATCATAACACTCAAAGGCAGAGGCAGGAGCAAGGGCAGGGGCAGAGGCAGGGGCAGAGAGGCAGGGGCAGAGAGGCAGGGGCAGAGACAGGGGCAGAGAGGCAGGGGCAGGGGCAGAGAGGCAGGGGCAGAGAGGCAGGGGCAGAGAGGCAGGGGCAGGGGCAGAGAGGCAGGGGCAGAGAGGCAGGGGCAGAGAGGCAGGGGCAGAGAGGCAGGGGCAGAGACAGGGGCAGAGGCAGGGGCAGGGGCAGAGCCAGAGAGGCAGGGGCAGAGAGGCAGGGGCAGGGGCAGAGAGGCAGGGGTAGAGAGGCAGGGGCAGGGACAGGGGCAGAGAGGCAGGGGCAGAGAGGCAGAGGCAGAGCCAGAGGCAGGTGGGTCTCTGAGTCCAAAGCCAGCCAACCTGGTCTATAGAACAAGTTCCAAGACAGCTAGGGCTATACAGGAAAACTAACTCAAATAACAAAGAAGGAGGAGAAGGAGGAAGAGGATGAGAGAATAAAAGAAAAAGAGAAAAAATTAATTTTCACCTTGTAGATACAATCAACAAAAAATATGAATTGTCAAAAGTTTAGTTGTTCAATTAGTCTATTTTTTCTTTTTAAATATTTTGGGTTTTTTTTGGGGGGGTGGATCTGATTGTTCATGCCAGTGATCCTCCTGCCTCTACCTCCCAAGTACTAGACTAAAGGTGTGTGCCACCACTACCAAGCAACTCAGTTTTTCTTAGTGCTTTTCAAATTTACCTAGTTGTTTGATTTGATGTGTATGCGTGTTTTCTCCCTCATGTATACATGTGTGTACCTGTGAGTGCCTGAGGTGGTCAGAAGACAGTCACCTGGAACTGGAGTTGTGAATGGTTGTGAGGCACCACGTGGAGTCTGGGAACTGAACTCAGACCCTCTGGATGTGCTCTCAACTGCCGACCCATCTCTCTAGTCCTCCAACTTTTCTTGGAAACATGGTAGCACTCTAGCCCCTTTTGGCCTGGAAAGCATGGTGCTCCCCTGGCTTCAGCCATCTTGGCTACAGAGAAGGGAAAGACCTCAAGGGCAGACCTCAAGGGGTGACCTGGTGGGGTGGGGGCAGGGAGAGATCACCAAGGGCAGTAAACAACAGCTATTTCAGGTGACAGGCTCTGGGCTGTGGCCTGGAGAACAGTTTGGTACTTGCCTGCACGTTCCGAATTTACAGGGGTCTACAGACGCTGCTCTGTAGCACATCACCTGAGGGGATATAAGACAGGACTCTTTCCCTTTCCCTGTCCCTCTCAGATGACACAGGTTCTAGCCCCAGCCTCAAGAGGAGCTGGGCTGAGGTCAGCAGAGCTAGACAGCCTAGCTTGTAGCAGGCTTGAAACTCTTCTCAGAACCCCGATGGGTGTGAAAGGATGTGGGGGGTGCAGCTGGAGAAGCAGGAGCCTGTTTGTATTTCAACTGGCGGCTGCCCATGAATCACCAATTTCATTTTGTGCTTTCAGCCTGCAAAGGCATCATTTCCACCCAGGCTCGCATGGAGCTGGCCGCCAGAGCCTCTTAGTGGGGCTATAAATAGCAGATCATCAACTCACCTCTTCTGAGCTCATCGTAGGCTCCGTTTACTGTGCGTCTTCCAGCTGCCTGCACGTCACCTGTCACTCCGATTTCCCAGGTGAAGCTTGGCTGAGAGACTCAGGGCTTGCTCTGGGTGTGGGAGGCAGGGTTTGGGGTTCAGGGTGATAGCAAGGGCAAGGACAGACTTTTGAAGAGCTTGGCATTTAAAACGTCATAATTATAATCCCAATTGCTTCTCACCAATTAAATGCAGCAGTAAGGGACTGTCATTTCTCTTCAAGTCCTAGAAATCAAAGGCATGGGAGTCACCAAACTTACACCTAGGGAAAGCCGCAGAGGCGGAGAACAAATGAAAGAGCTCGTACTTTCCCGAGGACTTGTCTCCTAGTGCTGAACAACATAGACATGGCTCTCTGGCTTCTGCCATGACACGCTTCTCAGAATTACGCTTAGCACTCCCGGATAAGATGCTCCCTATAGGTCAGGCACCATGCTCAGCCTCCAGTATTGCACTGAGTCCTCTGAAAAAGCCAGAAGACGCTAACAGCTTGTAGACTTTGCATTGTGTGGGGTGGAGTCTGCTGTTCATACAGGTGACTCACACACAGACAGCATTGCAAGCCAGCTGCTGGGCTGCCGAGCCTGAGCTATGAGCTTCCACACTCACCACCTCCTGGGGATGAGAAGTGCGTGTCCACGTGTAAGGGACTCCAGAGAGCTGAACTATAGTCTCTTCTCAGCTCTAGACACTCATGACAGTGAGTGGGAAAGATGCTTACAGATTCAAGTCGCCTTTGGCATCCTTAAAATCCCACCTCATCATCTTCGCCCACATAATGATTTTCTTCTACCTTCTCTCAAAGGAGAGGCACCTGTCTTCCCTGCAGAGTCACTCCCTGTGTTTAAGAAGAAATGTTTCAAAAATGCAGATTCCTAGTCTCATCTCCAGACCACCCACAAGAAAATCTCAAAGGAGCACCAGGCAGATGTGGTAGTGTGCGCCTTTGATGTCAGCACTCAGGAGGCACAGACAGGCAGAGCGCTTCGAATTAGAGACCAGCCTGGTCTACACGAGTTAGAAGACAGTCTGGTCCACAAAGCAAGTTTCAGGTCAGCCAAGGCAACATTGTGAGACACTGTCTCAAACGTGTGTGTGTGTGTGTGTGTGTGTGTATGAATGTATGTATGTGTGTGTATATGTGTGCATGTATGTGTATGAATGTATATATGTGTGTGTATGTGTGTGCATGTATGTGTGTGTTTGTGTATGTATGGATATGTGTGTGCTTATGTATGTATGTTTGCGTGTGTGTATGTGTGTGTAAAAAGAAAAAGAACAGATGAGGAAGAAAGGCTACAGGATAGAAGCTAGGATCCAGATCCTCACGTCTGTGTGCCAATATATGTTACATGTGCTGGTGTTGGGGATGCATTAGTGCATGCATGTGTGCCATTCTCAGGAACCGCCCACCTTGTGTTTTTATGACAGGTTCTCTCTCTGGGTCCACTGGTTAGGCCAGGAGTCCCAGGGATCCTCTTAACCCCATCCTCCATGCCTTATAGGCATCCACCAGCCAACACACCTGTCTTTTCTCACATGGATACTAGAAATCAAACTCCCTGGGGCTCCCCATGCTTGTTCTCCGCAAACACCTTGCCAGCTGAGCTATTCATCCTCTGGCCCAGGATCAGCATCTTTAAAAGCCCTGTGAGCGTCAGGCGGTGGGGTGCACGCCTTTAATGCCAGCACTTGGGAGGCAGAGGCAGTTAGATCTCAAGAGTTCAAGTACAGCCTTGTGTATAGAGCAAGTTCCATGACAGCCAGTGTTCCTGTTTCAAAAACAAACCAAAGCAACAAAAAATAGCCCCGTGAGCCATCTAGTCAGGGAACCCCTTTATCTAATTGTCTCACCTAATCCAAACGCTCTGGTCCAGCAGAACTTTCTTGAAGCACAGACAGCCTTGAGTCGCTGCTGCCTTCAGGTAAGTGAAGTCATTAGGGTGGCCTTGACATTGGCTTCGCTTGCTCTGAGCAAGCGCCCTGAGCTGGGCTCTGCCTGTCTGCCTCCTCTCCCGGTGACAGCACATGACTCTCCTTGTCCTCTTCAACTTCTTTAGGCTCCAGGCTGCACTAGACACCGTGGCATACAAGGCAACGGGTGTCCTTAAAACGCTGAGCCCTCAGCACAAGGCACAATGAGCCACTGATGAAACACCCTTGTGTGAGCTCAGTATGTCTGTGCTGACGTCATCACTGGGGAGCCTGAGGCAGGAAGATTTCAAATTCCAGGCCAGTGTGGCCTACGCGTACAGGGAGCTCAGAGTCAGCCTAGCTGAAGAACAAGACGCTGTCATAAATAGAAAAACAAAAAAAATGTTCTACATAATTCTAGAGACAAGCAACCAAAGGGACTCCCATGGCAGATGAGGTATGGGAGCAGGGGCCTGGAAGAAACTCTACAGTACCCGGGCCTTCACCTTACCCCCACTGTTGGGCTTTGCTACTGTTGTTCAGAAGGTCGAGTGCTTTACTAACACCAGCAGTAACTTGAGCCATTGCTGAGGCTGTCTGAGCTTCCTTCAGAGGAAAATATCTGCTCAGATGAATCCAAACTTTGTTATGGGATGGGTGTGGTGGCAGGAAGCAGAGGCAGGTGGATCTCTTGTGAGATTGAGGCCAGCCTGGTCTACAGAGTGAGTTCCAGGCAATGAGACCCTGGAGAGAGACAGAGACAGAGAGACAAAGAGAGATGAAAAAAGAGAGAGAAGGAAGAAGAAAAGAAAAAAAGACAGGAGAGGAGAAAAGAAAACCTATGCTGACTGAAAGCAAGAGTTACTGCCCATCCGGGCCTGGCAGCGATGGCTTTGAAGTGAGCACAAACTGAGGCTAAGGAGGCAGGGATGTGGCTCCGCTGGTGCCCAGCATGAAGCCCAGGATTGCGTTCCCAGCACCTCATAAGCTAGGCAGAGTGGTTTGGGTCTGTGGAGGTGGATGCAAGAGTTTGATGAGGATTTCAAGGTTATCCTTGGCTACATAAGATTGTCTGAGGTCATCCTGGGCTACATGAAACCTTGTTTAAGAAAGGAAGGAAAGATGAATTATATATAAATATAGCAGATGTGTGCCCTGTGACTCAGACCTGTCCCCAAACTGCACTAAAAAGCCATCATGGAGGATCAAATGAGGACTGAATCACATGACTTTTGGGGAATAGACAAGGAGATGGAGACAAAGATGTCAACCCAGTCTTGGAATGTAGGAAGAGGGCACAGTAGTGACCACCACAGCAGCACAGGATAGAACTGCAGTGGGGGACCAGCGACAAAGGAGAGGGCTGGTGGGGGCTGGGAGGGCCACATGTGAAAACCAGGGCACTGGCCACACAATTCCCTGCTCCCCGGGGAACTTGGATTGCACACCAGGTGCTGTGTAGTGAGGGTGGGGCTGAGGGTGGGGGTGGGAGTGGGTGTGGCAGAGATATTGAAAGCTCAGCTTCCAGCCCCTCTTCCTCACCCTGTTCCTAGACAGCTAGGCCCACACCTCCTCCAGGATGCAGACAAAGAGCCCTTCTCTGTAGAACCAAGCAGGCCCCAGGAAAGACCTATAGGGACAGACAGTTGAAGTCCCCGATGGAAAAACCAACTGGGAATCACTGCCCTTGGCTGGAAGTCCTCATCAGACAGGCTCCAACCAGGCCTATTAGCCGTTCAGTCTTCTCTTCCCAGACTTTTCAGGAATGCCTCAGTCGTGAGAGCCAGGGCTGAGCCTGTGGGTGAACAGTAGAGGCAGCTGCGGAAGATCTCCTAAATTCTGGAAGAAAACTTTAACCTGACCTGAAATCTCAGAGAGAGACAATCAGGCATCCCCAGGTTCATTATCACAAGACAGCAGGGATGAAGAAAGGACGCTGGTTAACACAGTGAGTTCCAGGATAGCCAGGCCTATGCAGAGAGGCCCCACCTCAAAACAGGAAGGCCCTAAGAGAATAGAGAGAAAGAGATCACATGGTGGATAAAGTTCTGAGGTCCCTGGAATCCACACAAAGACAGACGTGCATCTCTCTGATCCCAGAGCTATGGTGAGACAGGAAACAGAATGCCCTGGAAGCTCACGGGCCAGCCAGCCTGGTGTACTCAACAGTAAAAAAAAAAAAAAAAAAAAAAAGATCTTGTCTCCAACGAGGCGGTTGAGAACCAGCAAGTGAACTGTCCTCTGACTGAACAAGAGCTTTGTGGTTCACACACCTGCACCCCAAATTCAAAGAGGAGAGCAGGCGTGCACAGGAAGGAAGTAAAGTGTAGATGGGCAAGAGAACTGCTCAGTGGTTAGAACACGGGACACTCTTCCTAGATCCAGTTCCTAGAACAGAGGGCAGCTCACAGCCCTCTGTAACAGCAGTTCTAGAGGATCAGATGCTCTTGTCTGCTCCACAGGATCCTCTGTGCATAGGAGGTGCATAGCCTCACGTGTACACGAAAGTGCACACACACGCACGTACATGGGCACACATGCACACAAATGAAAGATAAACAAACAAATTTTAAAAAAAGAAGGAAAGAAGAGCCAAGTATAATGGCACACACCTATAATCCCAGCATTTAGGAGACTGGGGACTTACAAAAAGTCCGGGGCCAGAGCTACAAACCAAGAGTGTCTCAAAACTCAAAAAACAACAAAAATCATGTTACCTACCAGTAACATCAACACACGCACACTCTAAAGAAGAACATAGACGAGGTAAAATGTTTCACATGGTCACGATTGTGTTAGCAGAAAACTGAATTGCTAGAGGCATAGCTTCGTGACAAAATGCTTGCCTGGCACACACAAGTCCCTGGGCTCAGTCACCAGCACTGCCGACAACATACAACACAACACCGACTTCACCGAAGGCGGCATGAACAGTGCGGGGGGCGGGGGGGGGCTGGCAAAACGATCTCGCAGATCGGGGCTGTAACCTGATGATTGGGCTGATCCAGTCCTGGGTCCAAAGCCCAGCAGGAAATAAAATTTAAAAACAATAAATGGGTGAAGATTCTCATCTCCTATAAACTATTAGGCCAACAAACAAGCACCGAAAGAGCCGTGCTCTAAAGCCAGGCATGTCGGGGCGCCTCTGGTCCCAGCATCTGAGGTGGAGGTGGGCCGATCTCCGGAATTTGGCGCCAGCCTGGTCTACAGGCCATTAGGACCATGAAGGGAGAACCTTGTTTTTTGGTCTTGTTTTATCTTTAAGCGCGGAATTTAGAAACGAGAAGAGGCTGAAGCCGAGGGTAAGACCCTGGGAGGACTGACTTCAGCATCTCTTGGGAACAGAGGCAGGACAGGGTTGGGGAACAGTAACTGTAGTTCCACTGTGTGCTGTTTAGTGAAGCTCAGTTTTCTATGTTTTGTGCAAGTATTCAATATTTTCATAAAGATTTTTAAGAAATTGTCTTCACCCCCTGCTATCCAGTGGTCAAGATTAAGCCGGGCCTTGGGTATCCTAAGGAAAGACTCTACCACAGAGATAGCCTACAATGTCAGACATATATTAAAAATTAATGTAAAATAAGATCTGGGGGTGGGACTCAGGGGTTGAATACTTGCCTAATGGCCACAAAGTCCTGGGTTCAATCCCCATCTCCCCACCCCCTCCACACACACACTCTAGTGAATTCCCTGAGAGGAGGGGGGAGCAAAGAGAGATGGTCATGAATTCTTTATCTCTATTTTTGAGTGCTTTCTGCTGCTGACCTTGTCTATGAACTCATGTTCTCTGAAGAAGCCACACCCACCTTAGGACTTTGGCAGGCCGACAGATGGGTCAGGGTTTGTGTGAGTGGGAAGCTGGAATGTTGCAGATGAGAAGCCAACATTCTCTTGGGCCATCTGAAGTCCTAATAGCCCCTTATTGCTCCTGTCACCATCTAACCCAATATCCTTCATCCTACCCAGGGAAAATGTTTGGAATGTTTTCTGAGCAGACCAGTAGCTTCAAGATAACATCTGTGGCCAGATGTGGTGTCTCATGCCTGGAACCCCAGCCCTTGAGAGGCTGAGTCAGGCTTGTCAGTTGGAGGCCAGCCTGGTCTACAGAGTGAGACCCTGCCTCAAAAAGACAGAACAATACAACAACAAAAATGTAGCATCTGCAAGCCATGACCTGTCCCCCATGTCCCCATCAAGATATTTAATAAATGTGCTCATGTGCAGCTGTCTTTTGTTTGTCCTGTGACATAAAAGTTCATGTAATTGCTTCTGTGGTGGCCTGTGTTGTTCGGAGAAACCCGGGTCCCCACTCAGGGGCCATAGACACTCGGTTTGGGCTCTCATACGCCCTTTGGGGTGAGAACTGTTTTACGTCAACATCTCGGTCTCTGTTTATTTTCTTTCTTTCAGAGCCTAAATCTTGACTGGAAAATGTGGTGACGTTGCCAGATAAAACACACTTGGGATATTACTTATGCTAGAAAAATTATCACTGCTTATCTGAAATCCAAGTCTGTGTTTCAGCACCATGTAGACCCAAATTGAGACGGTACAGAGAAATCTGTGAAGTGCTCCATATTTTAAATTAACTGAGCCAAGTCCCAGCATTAGAGAGGCAGAGGCAAGATGATCTCTGTGAGTTCAAGGCCAGCCTGGTCTGCAGAGTGAGTTCCAGGACAGCCAGAGCTATGCAGTGAGACCCTATTTTTGAAAAAAAAAAAAAAAAAAAAAGTAAAATTAAATTAAATTAAAAGGCTGAGGCCAGCAGATATCTGTGAGTGTGAGGCCAGCCTGGTCTATGTGGTAGATTCTAACATGGTAGGACCCTGTCTCTAAAATGGCCTTCTTAGGGGAGGGCATGGGGTAGCTAGGGATGGACTTGGAGAGGACACTCCATTATTGGGTGGCATCCCTAATGATCATCCTGTATCTGCACTGGATACTCCAGGGGCTGTAAAATGCAGACTACGCCTCACTGGCCCCACAGTCAGGACTGTGACCAAACAGGCAATGACGAACTGCAAAGTTTCACTATAGCAAATACTCACAGTCTGGGAGATTTGTACAGAAACTGACCACACGTCTTGGTCAGGTGCTGGTGATGGTGACTGGGGATTGTGGCCGGAATGTTAACTCCTCCCACAAGGGCCACTGTTGACATTGCGCCAGCAAAGGCTGAGCATCCACGTGAGTGCTGAAGCGTTTGCCTGGCGTATGTAAGGATCCGGATCCATCTCCAGACAGATGATTCCTTTGGATGCATGGAGCCAGGTACCTAGTCAGCTGTCAGCAGTCTGGAGCTCTTGGGATGGGTCCTGTCTTTGTAATTAGTTGCTGGTGAGCCAGAAGCCTAAAACAGCAGGACTTGCTTGCTGGTCAAAACAGGACGTGGATTGTGTCTCTGGTTCTGGGTGGAGATGTGACATTCTGAACAGCCTGATCTCTTTGGAGATCAAAGTCTATCAGGAGGCTTTCTGGTCTAGAACAAAGACACACTTTGTCTTCTCCCTTAAGAGTTGAGGCAGATATCTCCACTTGGGCATTTGTACTCTGTATGCACACCAAACACACACACACCTAATTAATTAATTAATTAATTAAAAGGGAGTTAAGGCAAATGGGCCTGTCAATCTCCTTAAGAAAAAACTGCTGAGCAGTGGTGGCCCACATCTGTAATCCCAGTGCTCAGGAGGCAGAGGCAGGTGGATCTCTGTGAGTTTGAGGCCAGCCTGGTCTACAGAGTGAGTTCTGGGACAGCCAAAGGTACAAAAGAAAGAGAAAGAAAAAAAGAAAAAGGAAAGAAGAAAACATTTCCCAGAAAAGCTATCCATTCTAGGGACTTTAACAAAAATGTAAATACTACCCAAATAGAGCTGCTACAATGATCTCACCACTGCCCATCCTCGGCTGAGAGCTTGTCTTCTACACTACGCCTTGGGTAGCTCCCTGGGTTGGTTGGTTGGTTTGTTTGTTTATTTACTTGGTTTTGATTTCGGTTTTGGTTTTAGTTTATTTTTCAAGACAGGGTTTCTGTGTGCAGCCCTGGCTGTCCTGGAACTCACTCTCTCGACCAGGCTGGCCTCGAACTCAATCATCTGCCTGCCTCCGATTCTCGAGCACTGAGATTTAAAGTATGTGCCACCACCGCCAAGCCAATTAAAAAAATTTTTATGTGTTTAATTGCCTACAAGGATTGCGACCTTGGGGAGAGTCAGATCTCCTGGAACTGGAGTTACAGACAGATGTGAGCTGCCATGGGGGTGCTGGGAACTGAACTCGGGTCCTCTGGCAATACAGCTACTTCCCCCAGCCCCCTGGATTATCTACTTCTATTAGGAATTTATTACAGAACGGGAGGTTAACCCTTTATTTGAATCTTCCCAGGGATAGGGCAGTAGGGGAAGAGGGACATTGAGGGTGAGTATGTGTGTACTGTGTGTTGGGGTAAATTTAATGGAGGTGTTGTTTTTGTATAACTTTCAGACAGCTGTAATTGCTTAGAGTACTGTTTGAAGAGAGATTGAGGTGTGGGTGGGTGCTCACCTGTGGTCCTACTGATTACAGAGGCTGAAACGGGGTTATCTTTGGCTCAAGATCAACCTGGGCTATGTAGCTTGGGAAATGTCAAGTGGAGGGTATTGTCTTTAGCCAGACATGAAGAGTATGAGACAGAGCTCAGGCCAGCCAAAACAATCTCGCTGAAATTGTTTGGATAATGTTATCCTTTTCTCTGGACCCTGACCCATTTCTAGTAACAGTGAGTTCAAGGACAACCTCGGCTACAGGGAGAGGCTTTCCCACAAAACAAAAGCCAGACAAGGTGACACATGCCAACATTCAGGCGGAAGAAGCCAGCGGAGGAAGTGGGGGGTGAGACATAAACTACTCAGGGTGAGGATAGTGGCTAGTGGCAGAGCAACCACTTAGTATGCAGAAGGCCTTTTCCACACCTTGACCAGAAAGGAAGGAAGGAATAAAGAACAAACAAAAGAAAGGAAGAAAGAAAGAAGGAAGGAGGGGGAGGCAGGGAGGGGGAGAGATAGAGAGGGAGAGATAGAGAGGGAGAGGAAGAAGGAGAAATGAAGGAAGAAAAAGAGGCAAAACCTGGCTTCACGGAGCATGCGCTAGGCCTACACTTGTCTTGAAAAGCAATAGAAAATGAACAGCCCTTCAAAGCTCCTCTCCTGGGGTCCTCTGCCCGTCTGTAAGCTAGCTCCACTTTTCCTCCTCCGAGTACTTCAGTTCTTCGATGCAGTGCTTAAAATAAGGCACTCGGTCTGAAGTTCCCCGGGTATGGCCCCAGGCAAGCAGAACAGTAAAGTGGCTTCACTCTTTGTGATCTTCAAGACTACCACGGCAAGCAGTAGCAGCCACTAAACTGGTCTTCTAAGAACACCCTTGTAAGGTTCTGGTGGAGGGAGACCTGTCTGAGGAAACAGCTAAGCTTGCACTTGCAAAGGCTGAAGCGAACATCCGCCTGACGTGCTACTGAAAATGGCACCTTATAAGAAAGCGAACAAGGCTTTACAGGACGTGGCAGGCAGAGTTATCATCAGCGGACTAAGAACCAGCTTTGCGTGTCCTTGGGAAAGTCCTGCAGTAGAGGATCTGGCTGCTGGAGAAGTGGACAGAGGTGTTAGACCCCTGTATCCGTGCATCACTAAAACGACAGTCTACTACTGGAGGATGGCTGAGTGGTGAGCAGAGTGGACCTGGGTTCAATTCCCTCTAGCGACATGGTAGCTCGCCGCTATCTCCGGGTCCAGGGGATCTGATGTTCTCTCTTTGCCTATATGGGAACTAGGCACAGTGCACAGATGTGTATGCATGCAGGTAAGACTCCCATACACATAAAATAGAGCACATTTATTTAAAAAATATTTTTAAGCACCTCTCAGAAAAGCTGCTTATTCCAGAAACTTTAAGAATTAGTATAAAGCCCAGCTGGAGAGATAGCTCAGGGGTTAAGAGCACTTCATTTATTCTGTGAGTGCACTGTTGCTGTCTTCAGACACACCAGAAGAGGGCATCGGATCCCATTACAGATGGTCGTGAGCCGCCATGTGGTTGCTGGGATTTGAACTCAGGACCTCTGGAAGAGCAGTCAGTGCTCTTAACCACTGAGCCATCTCTCCAGCTCCTCTCCAGCCCTTGAAATAAGCCTTGAGGCAGATTTAAAGAATATAAAGCCTACCTTAGGGTTGCTAAGTGGTCTCTCTCCTCCTTGTCTTCTGATCCTGTGGAAGGCTTTCCTCCCCAATGGTTCCTTCTGCTACTGTCTACTCTCACACTGAGAGAGCATGTGTGTCTTACAACGTCCCACTAGTCACTGCCCACTCTTGCCCCCCAGGGACCCCACTTCACTCTGGAATGTGCTCTTATTCGGTCTGTGGCTCTCAGTGTCTCGTCTGAATTCTTGGACAGATTAACAAGGACTGGCAAGCCAACTGCAGACCAAAGTGAGATCCTGGAGGCAGCTTCACATAGCAATGTTAATTAATTAATTTATTTGTTGATTTTTGTTTCAGTTTATTTTTAAATGTTATTCATTTGTTGTGTTGGTGGTGTGTGTGGCTGTGTGTGCACTCGCGCACAACTTTCAGGAGCCATTTTTGGCCTTCCACCTTGTTGAGGAAGGATCACTCATTGCTTCTGCTGTCATGCAGCATATTCTGGGCTAGCAGGCCCAGTAGCTCCTGTGTAATCCCTCTCCTCTGCTCCTCTCCCCACTGAGGTTACAATGCCCACCACTGCATCCAGCTTGTTACTTGAGTTTAGGAGATCAAAGTCAGTCGTCAGCCATGCATGGGAGCAGGTCAGCACCCGGCCATCCTGCTTGCCCGCCATTAGTATTTTTAATGTGAGTTTTCAGCTTTTATGTAGGCTTTTCCCCCTTTCACACATGACCACATGACTGACACAGACCATACAAATGAAAGCGTGTCTGGGAACTTCGGGGTCCATGCTCCCAACATGCACTGGAAGGCTTCCATGAGTCACTGCCAGGGCCTTTTGTTAACTGGTTTACCTCCTCTTCACATGGATTAAACCCAGCGTTAGAGAGCTGAGCATCGTAGCAAATACCTGCAATCCACACACTCTGGACTGCAACTTTGAGGCCAACCTGGGCTACCGTGGCAGTTTGAATAAGAGTGGCCTTCAAAGGCTCATAAATTTGAACTCTTAGTCACCAGGAAGTGACACCCTTTGAAAAGATTAGGAGATGTGACCTTATTGGAGAAAGTTTGTCAATGGGGGTGGACTATAAGGTCTCAAAAGCCCATGCCACCACCTCCAGTGCCCCTCCCCCCACCCCCTCTGGTTGTGGATCAAGATGCAGAGAGAGCTGTGCTCCAGTGTTTAAGTGCTAAGCGCTGCCATTTCTCCCGCCATGCTAATAATTGACTACACCTGTGAACTGTAAGCCAGCCCCAGCTCCATGCTGTCCTTTATAAGAGTTTCCTTGGTCATGGTGTTTCTTCACAGCAATAGAACAGAGACTGAGACAGCTACCTACTCAACCTTGTCTATAAACCCAACCCAGAAGCTCACACTTCATTCTAGTGGTTGGGAGGTGGAGGCAAGAGAATCAAGAGCTCAAGTCATCTGAGCTACAGAACATGCAAGAGACCAACCTGGGCTGCAGTGGACTCTGCTGGCTACTCTCACGTCAGCTTGACACACAAACTAGAGTCGTCTGAAAGGAGGGACCCTCAGATGAGATCATGCCTCCATATGATCCATCTGCAGGGTATTTTCTAAATTAGTGATTGATGGGGGAGGGCCCCGCCCATGGTGGGTGGAGGTTCTGGGTTCTATAAGAAAGCCCACTGTCTGGAAGATGACTCAGCAGTTGAGAGCACTGGTTGCTTTTCCAAGGACCTGGGTTCAATTCCCAGCATCCACATAGCAGCTCACAACTGTCTGTAACTCCAGTTCTAGGTGATCTGCCACCCTCACACAGACATACATGCAGGTAAGACACCACTGCAGATAAAATAAATAAATAAATCTTTGAAAGAAAGAAGGAAGGAAAGAAACAAGGAAAGGAAGGAAGGTAGGAAGGAAGGTAGAAAGGAAAGAAAGAAAGGAAGGAAGGAAGGAAGGAAGAAAGGAAGAAAGGAAGGAAGAAAGCAGGCTGAGCAAGCCATGGAGAGTAGGCAAGTAAGCAGCACCCCTTCATGGCCTTTGCATCAGCTCCTGCCTCCAGGTTCCTGCCCTGTTCTTCAGTGTCCCTGTCCTGACTTTCTTCAGTGATGAACAGTGGTTTGGAAGTATGAGCCAAGTAAACCCTTTCCTCCCAACTTGCCTTTGGTGATGGTGTTCTATCACAGTAATAGAAACCCTATTTAAACATACTGTCTCAAAAAAAGTCGAAACAACAAAATTAAAAGAAGGCCATTCCCAAACAACCAAGACACATTAACAAAAGAACAGAAAACAGAAGAGTTGAAAGTTCTGGGGGTAGATTAAAAATGAGCTATCTTCACATTTCCATGACGGGAACTCTGGGCCATAAAGAGAAGACGGGCTGCTCAAGAGGGCTTTGATGGCCCTGGATAGTCAAGGATGTAAGACCAGTGATGGTTGCCATTCACCGGTATTAAAGGGGAAGCTGCAGCCCAGAGATATGGAATCGCTGGCATCAGGTTTCTGATGTGGGATTTGTCAAAGCATAATAAAACCTTTGAAAGTGTACACCCTCCCTTGAATTAGAGAGAAACTAAATTTGTCAGGAGGAAAACCCCCACTACATGTTCATCGAAATATAATTGAAACTATGAACCATAGATGCCTTGGTAATGGTGGTGATAGTGAAGGTGGTGGTGGGGTGATGGTGGTGGTGGTGATGATGTTGGTGGTGGTGGTGGTGATGGTGGTGGTGGTGGTGATGGTGGTGGTGGTGGTGATGGTGGTGGTGGTGGTGATGGTGGTGATGGTGGTGATGGTGGTGATGGTGATGGTGGTGGTGGTGATGTTGGTGGTGGTGGTGGTGATGGTGGTGGTGGTGGTGGTGGTGGGGTGATGGTGGTGATGATGGTGGTGGTGGTGGGGTGATGATGGTGATGATGGTGGTGGTGGTGGTGGTGATGGTGGTGGTGGGGTGATGGTGGTGGTGGTGATGATGTTGGTGGTGGTGGTGATGGTGGTGATGGTGGTGATGGTGGTGATGATGCTGATGGTGGTGGTAATGGTAGTGATGGTGGTGATAATGTTGTTGTTGGTGGTGGTGGTGATGATGTTGGTGGAGGTAGTTTCCATGATTACTGTTATCCTCATTATTATCATTATTTTCTCCAGTACTAAGGGTCTAGCCTATGCTTCTGTTTCCAGCTTCTACCCTATTTTCAAAGCTGCAGAGACTCTAAGAGATGTCTCACTGAAAGAAGCAGGTCACAAGAGGTAGACCTTTGAAGGTTTCATTAGCTTCTGGCTCTGCCCTGGGCTCTCTGTTTCTTGACTGCTCAAGATGTGAAAGGCCACCATAGCTGTCACCATATGCCAAGAACCCATGTGTTATGCTTGACTGTCCCTGCCATAATGGATTATCTGTGGCTCTCTGGAACCACAAGCCAAAATAAACCTTTCTTTCCAAGCTGGTTCTGATTGGTATTTTGACCATAAGGATAAGAAAATTAACCAACATTGTCCTTCGTGGACAACAGAGGACAGTTCTTGCCAAATGAACCCATCTCTTCCTGGGGCTCCATAGCAGGACAGGAGTTGAACATTGCTAGGGCCCTTGCATGCTGTTTTTTAAAAAATATTTATTTTATGTATATGAGCACACTGTAGCTGTCTTCCGACCCACCAGAAGAGGCATAGATCCCATTACAGATGGTTGTGAGCCACCATGTGGCTGCTGGGAATTGAACTCAGGACCTCTGGAAGGTCAGTCAGTGCTCTTAACCACTGAGCCATCTCTGTAGTCCACATGGCATCCTGTTAGCTGAAGCACTGTTAATGGTTATAATAGGCCATCATTGTTAGCTCCCTTTCAATGCCTTTCCCTCTCTCTTTTTCTTTCTCCCTTTCTCCCTTCCTTCCTTCCTTCCTTCTTTTCCTTCTTTCTTTCTGTCTTTGTTTCAATAAGATGTTTGTGGTCAGGGTGACTTGACTCTCTAGTTGACGGTTGTTAGAAGCTTCCCTTCTGCCCAGGCTGCCCTGAGCCCAGGCTCAATAGCCAAGCTGCCCCTATTGGCAGGCAGCTGGACACCCCTCGTGCCAGCAGGCTGCTTTGAACACTTCACGGACGTCCTGAGAAAGCTACACTGCAACCCCAGCTGCCTGCTGCCAAGCACTGCTCCAGCTCCAAGAGGCCCCGCCCCGGATACTCCAGTTAGCTTGAGCCAGACTCTGCCATGGCAAGTCTTGGTGAATTCTCAGTTGTTTTTGACCCAGGCTGGGGGTCAACGCTTTCTGTTGTGGCCCAGAGGAGTACTGGTGATTGGTAGAGACATGATCTTTGTCTGAACGGACTGTGCTGTGACTGGTGCAAATATAGCCTTTCATTGCATGAAGGGTTACGCCAGAGTGTAAATACCCTGTCTATCCAATTCTAGCAGTGCAAATCCTGATCAGTGTACTTTTGAGTAACTCAAGAAATGCCCTTCTGTGCTGCACCCTGGTGTTGTGACATTATTAATTATTAATATGTGTGTGTGGTGTGTGCGTGCGTGTGTATGTGTGTGTGTGGTGTGTTTGTGTGTGTATGTATGTGTGGTGTGTGTATGTTCGAGTGTGTGTGTGCCCACATGTACATGTGCTTGTGTGTGTGTGCGCGTATGCGTGTGAGTATGTGCATTGTTTACATGTGGAAGTTCGAGGACAACTCTGTAGAACTGCCTCTTTCCTTTCACCTTTCCATGACTTCTGGGGATCAAACTCAAGGCCCCTTTACCTGCTGAGCCATCTGTGGCCTTCCTCGCTTACTTTTGATTTTTCTCATTAGTGGAGCAAGCTGAGCTGCAAGGAGACTGCGAAGACAGCCACAGGACAGCAGCAGCCGTGAAGGTGGCAGCCGCCACAGTGGTAGCCACAGCAGTGGCTAGAGGGCAGCTGAAGAGTCGCAGAGAGCACTGGGTGGGAACAGAAGACAAAGACATGACCGAGGCTATGAAGACCCGAAGGCGAGGAGCCATTAGCCCCAGTCACTGCGAAACTTCCATAGAGCTGCTGAGACTTAAGGCCCAAGAATGTCTGCACGCTAGGCTTGAGCTGGCAAACAGCAGCCACAGCGGAAGCTGAGGATCCCAGGACCAGAGCTGTCACACACAGGTGCTTCTTACTGCCCAGTGTTGCTGCCTGCTGCTCCTGCTCCCTGCTGGTAGCCAAGGGTTACAATAGCAGCCATATGCCAGTGCCACCGGTGGGTGAAGCCAGAGCAGAGAGCTTCCAACCTGAAGAGTCTCTGGCTGCTGAAGCCTGGAGCAATAGGCCCTGGAATATCATGGTTTGGAGCTGTGAGCCTCTGGGCTTGCCAGTTCAGCCCCCAGGCTTTGACATTCAAGGGCATGGGGGTTCGGGCATTAGGGGATCTTTACACCACTTATTCAATCATTTCCAGCCAGGCAGAGCAAAAGGGACTCAGCAGCCAGCATTGATTTCTGTTAGGAACAGTGCAGCAGCCCAACACCTGCAAGACATGCAAAGGAACAAAAATGTGGGCCAAAGATTTCTTATGGTCAATGTACCTTCAAGTGTGACAGCTACTTACCAACCAGAGTGTTTGTCCCAGCTCTCAGGAGGCAGAAGCAGGAGGTCTCTGTGAGTTTGAGGGCAGCCTCATCTACACAGCGAGTTCCAGATCACCCGGGCTATGTAGTGAGAACTTGTCCCCAAAAGAAACAAACCGCAAAAAAAATTTTTTTTCTGCAATCCTAGCACTCGAGAAGCCAAGGCAGGTCGATTTAGAACTTCAAGATCACCTGCTGCATAGCAGGTTTGAGAGCAACCTAGGTTTTAGGAGACGCCATCCCCAAACAATGACAATAAGGACAAAGGGCTAGGCATGGTGTCCCTACTGAATCCCAGACCTGAGGCAAACACAGTAAAACTGAAATGAGTTTAAGGCCAGCCTGGTCTACACAGCACACAGCAAGTTCCAGCTTCTCCAAGGTTATATACTAAGACTTTTTCTCAAAAAACAAAATAAAATGATGCAGGGGCTGTGGAGAGAGCACTCGGCACTGGCAAAGGACCCAGGGTTAATCTCCATCACCCACAGGGTAACTCAGACTGCCTGCAATACCTATTCTGGGGGACCCAGTGCCCAATTCTGGCTTCCTTGGGCACTAGGTTTGGCAGGTAGTACACTTACATTTGTACAGACAAAACACTCACAAACATAAAAATAGACAAATTCATTTTTTGTTTATTTTATCTTATTTTGAGGCAGGGTCTCAGTAGGTAGGCTGTCGTGTAAGTCTCTATGTAGAGTAGGCTGGCTTAAAACTCACCGAGATGTGTGTGCCTCTGCCTCCTGAGTGCTGGGATTAATGGTGTATGGCACTCAACACATTTGGCAATAAGTCTTTAAATTGTGTGGTCTGGAGAAATAGTTCAGCAGTTAAAAGCATTTGTTCTTACAGAGGACTTAGGTTCAATGCCCAGTATAGCTCAAAACTGTCTATAACTCCAGCTTCAGGGATCTGGCACCTCTTCTGTCCTAGCATGCGTGAGGTACACAGGCATGCATACACGCAAACACACAGACAACAATTTTAAAATAAAAAAAACTGAAGTCCAAAACTTTGTATTCTGAAGAGGCCTATGTGCAAAATGCCACCAAATGGCAAACCCAACAGTAAACAGTATGACTGAGAGAGATGAGCTTCTAATACATCTCCTAGAATTAGCTCCGGTTTGCAACCCAAAGAACTGGTAAGACTATTCCAGAAAATAATCTTGGGAGAAAGAGGAAGAGAAGGAGTAGGAAAAGGAAACCAACCAACCAACCAATCAACCAACCAAACATACATACAAAACAAAAACAAAAAAACAAAACCCATAACTAGCGAAGCCCAAAGTTCAGTGGAACCCTACGTAGCCGAGCGAGGTGGTACACATCTAAAGCCCCATTTCTTGGAAGGTGCAGTCAGCAGGATCAGAAGTTCAAAGCCATCCGTGACCACCCAGTGAGTTAGAGGCTAGCTTGGGCTACATAAGACCCTATCTTAAAATAAAAATTAAATTTAAATAGGTAAAGGAAGTGGGAGGGCTTGTTTGTTTCGGTTTTTGTTTTTGTTCCCTTTTGATTTGGGGTTTGAGGTAGGATCTCATTAGAAATCCTTTTCTGACCTAGAACTCCATATGTAGATCAGGCTGGCCTCGAACTCACAGAGATGTGCCTGCTTCTACCCTGAGTGTTGAGATAAAAAGGTTACTTGAATATTAAAGCTTCAAGTACATAGAGCATGAAACCACGTGCTTGTTAGGTCGCACATTTGCTGAAGTCGGAATGATACAGAGATTATTAGCACAGCCCCTGTACAAGGCTGGCATGCAGATTTGTGAAAGGTATGAATGATATTTTGTGTTGGTTACTAAGGATGTTTCTGCCAAAACCAATAATACACTACACTCTCTTAAGTGACGTGTTAAACCTACTTTGTTCACTGATGTAAAGGAGCTTAAAAAGACCACATAAGAAAAAGACACATTACTGCTTTTCCTACTTTAATTGCTTCAAGTGCATAAATGGATGTTTGGGATTAAAAGGAAAAGACAATGAAGCCCATGGTATAAAAGATATATAAGGTATAAAGAAAAAAGAACAAAATAGAAAATAGGAATGTAAGTCTCACGGGATCTAAAAGCACACTGCCTGTCTTAGTTAGGGTTTTACTGCTGGGAACAGACACCATGACCAAGGCAAGTCTTAAAAGGACAACATTTAACTGGGGCTGGCTTACAGGTTCAGAGGTTCAGCCAATTATTATCAAGACAGGAGCATGGCAGCGTCCAGGCAGACATGGTACAGGGGGAGCTGAGAGTTCTACATCTTCATCTGAAGGCTGCTAACAAAATACTGGCTTCCAGGCAGCTAGGAGGAGGGTCTTAAAGCCCACAGTGACACACCCACTCCAACAGAGCCACACTTAATAGTGCCACTCCTTGGGCTCGCATATACAAACTGTCACACTACCTCTGCACCATAAGCCCAGGATTCTTTCCTCAAGGGGCCCTGAAAGCAATGGCTGCAAGCAACAGCCTCCTTGGGAGTGTGCAGCCTGTACCTTGTTTGGATTGCCCAGGGGGCCTTCAAGATAGAGTTTTTGATGGATATGCTTGTCTCTGAGCTCACCCATCCATACTCTAGGCTGCAGACCTCTAAGCCCCACTGCCTTCGGGAACCTCCAGAACACAACAGCCAGGTCCACACAAGTCAGGCTGTCATGTCTGTCTGCTTCAAGATGCAAAATAAGGAACGTGTGTCTGAGGTCCTGAGAAAGGCCAGGTTCAAGTTCACTGGCCACCAGAAGATCGACATCTCAAAGAATGGGGACATCATCAGATTTAATACACATGAATTTGAAGTCATAGTAGCTGAAAATTATCTCTGGTGTCCATGGGGCCAGATACACTGCCATTCGTGATCCCCTAGCCTAGCGGGGGGCCCTTCATTCCTGAGGCTTTCCCCTTGGCTGACTTCCACATTCTGCCACTCACATTCAAAGCAAGCAAGCAAGCAAACAAACAGAAACAGCAAACCACAAAGCCAGATATACTGGCTCACACCTGCAGTCCTAGCACTTGGTAACTGGAGGCCTAAGAATTAGTATTTCAAAGCCAGCCTCAGCTACCAAAGAAGTTTGAGGCCAGCCTGGGCTACATAAGAACCAACTTTTAAAAAGCACACCCCACTCCCTATATATACACAGCAGCCGCACACCTGTAATCACAGTATTCAGGAAGCTGTGGAAGGAAGGTTGAGATTTCAAGGACACTCTGGACCCCCGAAAGGGACACCGTCTCAGACACTAAGTAAATAAAACAACAAAACAAAATCACAAGTACAAAAAAAGCCTGACTTGATGGAGTGATGTATCAATGCCATGCTTGTAAACTAGATTTGCTAGTGATGAGATGTTAATTGTCCTATTGATCTAGATAGTCAACACGATCGTGTATGAAATGTCAGCGCTCTGTTTCTCTAGAAATCAACAAAGAGATGCTAAAATATATCACAAAATTCAATAGCATGGTGGAGCACACTTAGAAAACCAGTTCCGAGGTGGCTAAGGCAGAAAGAACTTAAGCTTGTGGCCTATATTATTTTTAAAAAGAAACAAAACAACTGTCTGTTATGGGTGGCTACAAGCCACCACGAGAGTGCTAGAAACCAAACCCAAATCCTCTATAAGTGTAGCCAGTCCTCTTAACTGCTGAGCCATCTCTCCACTCCCGTGTTCTCATTTCTGGACCATCCACTGCAGTATACAACCAAGGCACCAAGCACGTAGCTCAGTGAATCTTCTGCAGTAGCTGTCCTAAGACACACCGGAAGAGGGCATCAGATCCCATCACAGATGGTTGTGAGCCACCATGTGGTTGCTGGGATTTGAACTCGGGACCTCTGGAAAAGCAGTCAGTGCTCTTAACCGCTGAGCCATCTCTCCAGCCCTTCTGCAGCGTTTTCTAAGAGACAAGGTCTTTCTCTGATGATCAGGATGGCAGCAAACTTCCAGGCTTAAATAATTCTCCTGCTTTGACATATGGACTGGCAAAAGGTATCTGTCACTGTGCTTGGCACATCAAACGTCCTCAGAGTGTGGTCAGCTGAAGCTAGAACCGGAATTACCAGGAACCTGGAGGTCACTTAGGAGCCTGCCACTGCAGTAAGTGGGTTAGAGCACGCCATCTGTATTCCGGGGACTCAGCTCTGGTCACCGTTATCCAGGTAGCGTCCTGACTGCTGGGGAAACGCTGTTTCTATCTTTGGATTCTCATGTTTGGTTCAAATGTTCCGTGCCGGAGTGTCAGTACCATGAGGTGAAAGGGATGTCACCCAGCCCAGTGTTGGTCCTCACTGCTCTGGCATTTGCCTACTGGGTTGCATCTCTGCCTGCTGGGATGCTAACACTGCAACAGAAGCTGCAGAAGGGAGGCAGTGTCGGGCTGTGGGGAAGGGGGAGGATCTGAAAGAGCAAACACTATATAATGACCACTCACCTTGAAGCCCACTCACCACTTAAGACCTTTACTAGACTAGAGGTCCTGAATTCTAGGCGTTCTTCTGACCCAACCTTACATTTTATATTTTTACATTTATGTGTGTGTGTGTACATCAAAGTACCACAACTTGTATGTTGAAGTCAAAGGACAATTTTCAGGAGTTGGTCCTCTTCTTCCACTATAAGGGTCCAAGTGGTTGAACTCGAGTGGTCTTTAGTCCCCCCCACCACTTCCACACCTCCAAGATTGGAGTGGTCACTTGCTTCTTCAACTTTGTGGCATTCTGCATTTTATGACCCGCCAATGTCCTATTTACTTGGGCAATTCTTTCACGAATGTCTACCTTCCTCACAAAGTTCTTCTTTTTAAAAAAGATTATTTTATTCATATGAATACATTGTAGCGTCTTCAGACACACCAGAAGAGGGCATCAGATCCCATTACAGATGGTTGTGAGCCACCATGAGGGTGCTGGGAATTGAACTCAGGACCTCTGCAAGAGCAGTTGGTGCTCTTAACCGCTGAGCCATCTCTGCACCCCCACCCCAAAGTTCTTTAGAGTGGGGCATCCTGGGCACCAAACAAAATGTCTTGTAGGTATTTATTGGATGATGAATACAGCAAGACGGGAGAGCACAACTTCAGTGAAGATGTTGAGACCACAGTGGATCCATTCAAGAGAGGACCTCGTCCCCCCTCCCCCAGGGAGATCCACAAAACGTAGCGCAAGCCTCAGCAGTGGCTGAGGATAGACAGATGCCGGGTGAACACCCCAGGGCAAAAAGGGTACCCAGAGCCCCAACCCAGCTGCCAGCTCTATGCTGATAGGCCTCAAGATCCCCAGCAGTAGCAACACGCGATGGGTCGCAGTAGGCCTCCGAGCCCCGAGAGGGCGCTCCAGATAAGTCCTCCAGCGCACTCGCGCTCAGCCGCGGTCGCTCTAGCCGTGCGGCGGCAGCGCGGGGCGTGTCGGGAAAGCGGCGGGCTGGTGCGAGCGGCTACGGTAGCGGGAGCCATGGTGGGTGGTGAGGCCACCTCCGCGGTGGAGAAGCTAGTTTCCGGCGTGCGGCAGGCCGCCGACTTCGCCGAGCAGTTCCGTTCCTACTCGGAGAGCGAGAAGCAGTGGAAAGCACGCATGGAGTTCATCCTGCGCCACCTACCTGACTACAGAGACCCACCCGACGGCGGCGGCCGCCTGGACCAGCTGCTGTCCTTATCCATGGTCTGGGCCAATCACCTCTTCCTGGGTTGCAGGTGCGGACCCCCGACGGCTGGCTCACCTTGTCCCCATCCGCAGACTGTCAGTTTGGGCATATACACTGCCCCACGCTGAACTTGGCTCCAGCCTCGTACTGATCCCTTCTTAGCATTCCCTCGGGAAAGCTCTCTTCCCCGAGCCTGGCTTTCCTCCTGTGAATGAGTACCGGGTCGTGGTGACCACAGCAGCTAATTGACGGAGGGGGGCAGTGCAGTTGCGCTCTAAGACGGCCGTATTGCAATCGTCATTTTTATTACTTTTATTAGCCCAGAGGACTTTCTTCTCAGAATGTGTTTAAAGTCTTTTAGCTCCTGTCACCCATAAGACAAAAATGCAGACTCCCCCTCTAGGTGAAGACAGCAAGAGGATGTGATGTATCTCAGGTTGGTGGATTGGTTGGCCTCACGCTAAGGCAGGATGTAATCTTTCCTTCCCTCTCTCCTCTTGGCTTCCAAGTAAGCCATGCTTTCTTTTTGCTGTTCCAATACCCTGCCTTCCCCAGCCGTTTTGATCGTACCAGGAAGACAAGAGCCTGGCCTTGAGATATTCCACTTGGGAAATGGACCAGGTTTTTATACTCTTGTGAATTTTTTTTTTTTTTAATTTTTAAGGCAGTCTTCCTTTATAACTGAGACTGGCTCCAGCTTATTAGCCCAGGTAATCCTAGAATTCTACCTAAGCACCCACGTACTGAGAGGCATGCATCTCCAAGCCCTTACAGGCTTTTAGAGTTTCTTGAGGTTGTAAGAACAGTAAGGTTAGAACTTTAGACATGATTTTTGTAGTGTCTAGCTGGTAACATGACCCCTCCAGGCCAAACCGCTTGGTTTACATTTTGGTTTTTGTGTTAGGCATGAAACCCAGGTCCTTACACGTCCAAAATAAATGGTCTTATCCCCAGGCCTAACCCCCAGTGCTGAAGCTACTTGGTTTCAGACCTTGGGATACTTGTCAGAACGGGATGTGGGGACGTTGAGCTAGACACACCCCTCACACACACAGGCCCATCCTGCCTTCTAGGTGCCCTTTAACATTTCAGTTTACAGGGTCCAAGCTCAGACAAACGACTGAGAACTAGACAAAACGAACAAATGGTGTTATTTTCATTCATGAATATAATTGTTACCTATTTTAAATTTTATATGTATGGGTGTTTTGTCTACACATGCCTGCACCGTGTGAGTGCCTCATGCCGTTGGAGGCCAGAAGACGGCATTGGATTTCCTAGAACGGAAGTCGCAGGTGGTTGTGAGCCACCTGATGTGGATGGATGCTGGGAATCGAAACTCTCAGAGCAAGTGCTCTTAACTGCTAAGCTATCTCTCCAAACTCCTGTTTTTATAATTTTTTTAAAGATTTTTTTCCGTGTGTGGATATGTAACAGATGCGTACCCAGTGTCCGCAGAGGTCAGAAGAGGGTGTCGGATCTCTGAGACCGGAAATGAATAGCCATGCAGGAACTGAACCCAGGTCCTGTGTAAGAGCTGCAGTGGTCTCTGGCTGCTGAGCCCTTGCTTTTGTAATTGGTGAAGCATCTGCTGTGCTGGCAGCCTCCAAGCCTAGTTCTCTGCTCACAGGCGGGAAGAACTTTGTTAATCTGTATGCTGAGCACCTATGGTTCCCCTGCAGTATCAGCTCGGTCTTTACAGAACTTGCTATGTGTGCATCTGTATCCCAACTACTGAGAAGGCTGAGGCAGGAGCATTGCTGAAACCTGAGATGGCGAAGGGTGACCTTACCCGGGAGCAAGCGCTCTGTGCTCTGGCAGCACCTGAGACTGGTACAGTCTAGTAACTGAACTTTGTTCCTAACCCGTGCAGCTACAACAGAGACCTTCTGGACAAGGTGATGGAAATGGCTGATGGGATTGAAGTGGAAGACCTGCCGCAGTTTACGAGCAGAAGCGAACTGATGAGAAAGGTGAGGAGCGTTTGCAAGTGTAGAAACGAAGGACGGCTGACACTGTTCTGAGGGTTTGGACGGCCTTTGTCATCTCTTCACAGTTTGTGTAAACCTTCTCCTAACTAGGTAACAAGTCGGCCCGATAAATGATGCATCGTCTGCAGTGACACATAGGCTTAGTCTCTTTGGTTTGTCGACAGCACTCCTTTTCTCCTGGTGCCAGGGATTGAATAGTGCTCTTTATGCTGGAAAACTAGGAGTCAGTACAGAGAGTCCTAAAAACAGATGAGAACCATTTTCCAGCCACACTGCCGGAAGGACTCTGAGTAAGCATTGCACAGACATCGGACACATGCTTATTACTGAACCGTGTGTATGTATTACTTGTGTATTAGTGAGAGTTGAACCTAGAGCCTTGTGTGTGCCAGGCAGGTGCTCGCTCCTGAGCTCTGTATTCAGTTTTTCTTTACTCTTTGCACATGGTCTTAACCAGGCTTCACCTTGACCTTTATCCCACAGGCCTTGCGATCAGAGTCCTCCCTTTGCTCCCTGGCGGCCTAGGTGACAGATCTCTGTCTCTGGGCACAGCTGGTTTGCTTATTTATTTAGGTTTTTTTGGTTTTTGTTTTCTCTTGCTGAGTTCCCCAAACTTGGCTTGTTTTGCTTATTAAAAAAAAAAAAAAAAAAAAGCCTTGGTTAAGGTGCTAAATTTAGAAGTACTGCATTTTAGAGTAGTTCTTACAAGGTATCTCTGCCTCAGCAGGTCAGGGCTGGACCAGACTTTCGTGGACTCTTGAGTAGCTGATAAGGAATGTGGTCGAGTAATGTCCAGACACCACAGCTGAGTTCTGGTCCTCAGGACTTAGTCTTACGGTTATGGCCTTGTCCACAGTGAGCTTTGCCCTAGAGTGTTAAGTCTGGATCCTGGATCCCTGGGGCCAGGGAGAGGCAGAGGAAACTTTGGAGAATAAACCCCTCCCCACACGTGTTTTGCACACATCTGTCCTGGTCTCTTTAGGCACCAGCATTGCTCTTTTTCCCTAAAGGTCGTTTGATATCTATCCAGCCTTTTATATCAGATTTCAAGTTTTTTATTTGGGTAGAGTATAAGATTTGCAGCTGAGCTCGATTCAGAAGATAGTGTAGCCATGTAGAAGCCAGAAGTGCAGGGCCTGCTCTGACACCACAGACGTAGGACGTCACCCACTTCTCTGCCACCAAGTCTTAGCATTTACTTGCATTAAACTTGGTAAAGCCCCACATCTGTGGGATGTGGCTTTCTGGCAGCTAGTGAACTTCATCTTGATCTTATGCAAGGCATCCGTCACATGCTTCTTATTCTTAGCTTCGTGCAGGTGTACACAGTGACCCAGCCAGCATGAACCCGGGCCACCATGTCCTGGAGTTTCCAGAGACATCTCAAATATCTGTCTGGAGTCTATAAACTGTAGAGCAGAATAACAGGACAGCATCTTATTGCTATGGGCAATAGAGAAAGGTTGGAGCTATGGGTGGAGCTATGCTCCTATAGGGAAGCCATCCTTGCTCAAATGTACTTGACATTATACTCCAGGCTTTCAAAGAACCAGTGTGTGGAAGCAAAGTAGCAATTCTTCCCCCCTTTTTTTTTGTCTTCTGCCCCAAGTCACAGGTGTTGAACTTGGGCCAGTGAGATGGCTCAGAGGTGTGTGCTGGCAAGCTTTAAGACCTGAGATCAAGCCTTGGAACCCATGGAGGAAAGAGAGAACCAACCCCTGAAAGTTGATTCTTGAAAGTTGGCTGCTAACCTCCACACATGTGCCTGCTCACATACATGAGCACACACAGAGAAATAAATAGTAACAGTGTAAACAAGAGATTCTTCCAAGAGACTGGGAATGTGTCTCTGACAGTGCTAACCTAGGACTGGCACCCCTAGCTGTAAAAAAGCTGTTCATGAGAGCAAGTTACCCATGCACTGATTGGTTAGTGAGTTGACTGCAGTCTGTCTTTGAGATAGTTTGTCCTTCCTGTCATGTTAGGTGAAGCTGAAGAACACTAGGCCAGAAATATAAAAGCCCTGTCATCGTGCCAGCCAGAACAGCCTCTAGAATTAGAGTAGCTGGGTTTTAGAGTAGCTGGAATTAGAGTAGCTGGGTTTTAGAGTTAGCTAGAGTTAGAGTAGCTGGGTTTTAGAGTAGCTGGCCTGGGGACAATTTGCTCAGCATTGTTGGCATCTGGAGGCCGGATGATGCTGATGATGTAGACATGAGCTCTGGAATAAAACTCTAAAAATACATTTACCATCCTGCAGCTTTTGGGCAGGCGTATCTCCGTCCAACCCTTTCTTTTGGTCTGAGGAAGGAGTTTGACAGGTGGGATTTAGTCAACAGCTAGGAGGAGTGTGTGCTCTTGTCTGAAGAGGAGAATTTGGCACCAACATATTGAGCAAACAGCCTTGGTGACCCAGTGCCACCCAGTGCTCGTCTGCAGCCTGCAGCCAGTGTGGCTGCTGTAGGAGCAATGACAGCTTCAGCTAACTCAGGAAGGGCGGCACCACATCGGGCACTGAGTCGGTTAAGAATAGCCGGGTGTGGTGGCCACGCCCTTTAATCCCAGAACTCTGGAGACAGAGGCAGATTTCTGTGAGTTTAAATGAGGCTGTTCTACATATTTAGCTTCAGAACAGATAGGGCAACCTAGAGACTGTCTCTCCGCTCCCCCCCCCCCCAACAAAAACAAACAGGAAACGAGAATGATTGTTATTGTTGATTCAAAGAAGTCATTAGCCTCATAACCTGCTGCTTCTCCTGAGAATGTCTGCATCACTAGAGGAAAGACATCAGTATGAGATTGATCACAAGGAACAGTGTGAAAACCAGAAGAACAGGTGTGCCCACACCGCACAAGGTCTTCTGTGCTTTGTTTGAAGCCTCAGCCTGCTCTGAGGCTGTGTCTTCATGAAAGCCACAACTAGACAATGGGGGTCCACACCCAGCACTCCAGAGGTAGAGGCCGGAAAGTCCGGAGCTCAAGGTCATCCTTGGCTACCTAGACTGTTGGAGACAAGACTGGACTGTGTAGATCCTGTTGAGAAAGAGGAAAAAAGAATGGATCGGACCCTGTGGGCCAGTCTTGTCATCCAGAATCAGGTGAATCAACTTTGAGGAAAATATAGTGCTCTGAGTCTGTCCAGCTGAGACTCTTGAGGGGCTGGAGAGATGGCTAAGTAGTTAAGTGCACTAGTTGCTTTTTCGGAGGATCCTGGTTCAATTCCCAGTATGCACATGGTGGCTTATAATCTATAACCCTAATCCTGGTACATCTAACTCTCTTTCCTGGGACCTGCCCAGGCACCAGGCACACATTTGGTACATAGACATACATACAGACAAAACACTTGTATACATGAATGTTGTGTATAGTTTTTGTTATTCCACTGTAAGCTCTGGGCAGAGAGCGCTACCAGCCCCACCCAGGTTTCCTTGGATCATGGATGAAATTAGTTTATTTTTATATTGCTTTTGTCCAATGGTCGGGCTCTTTTAAGCCTTCATTGGCTATGACGTCCTTCTTCTCACTCCCAGCTCACACCCTAAATCTGCCCTCAGCTTGGTTGTATTTCTAACTTCCTGCCTGCCACCCTAGGCCCAGTCGGGGAAGTAGCCGGTGGTCACTTCACCCTAGAGCTCACATGACTGTTGATCTTTTCTCCCTCTGAAGTTATGCCTCATCTCTTTCTTCTCTCCCGAGTCTGTTAGCCTGTCTGCAGGAGAACTGGAAGTCCTGCCTATTCCTAGCTCATTGGTTGCTGGCATCTTTATTGATCTATCACAAACCAGTTGGGGAACAGGACCTTAGCATCAGAACCACCCACTACATCTCACCTTTTCTGTCCAATTAAAAGAAACCTCTCAGACATAAATTGAACAAAACCATGGCAATCATGTAAATTATAATTAACATCCAATCTATCATATTTGTCAGATAAAGTACTCTACCATCATTCTTAACTTAAAAGATTTATAATTCTATCCCTGAATTATGTTTAGATTTTAGCCTGTAACACCATCTGAAAACCATGTCTTCTACTCTATAGCCTCTCAATGTTAAACAACCTGAGTTTATTATGAAACTCTCAACCCCGTCAGAAGTCCGAGATGAATTAAAGATTGTGTGAGTATATAGGAAGCACCACATATAGCTTTCAAAACGTAAATAGTTATGAAGATGGCTCACTACTGGACAGTCTCCAATTCCCACACATGATAATTTTTAAAAAGAAAAAGAAAATCTGAGAGAGGTGGCTCAGGGATGTCTCCTTGGACCGCATTCAGGTGGTTTCTTGGTCAAACTACATTCTCTGGAGTGTAGAAAGACTTGTATTTTATCTTTGCTGAGGGCTTTTGGCTTAGCTAGGAAATAGGTCATCCCTTGAAATCTCTTGATTACTAAAAAGACTTTCAGGTTGATTCACTCCCGCTGCTCAGTGTTAAGGGAATCCATTCAAACTCGAGGTGACAGCCAGTGATTTCTTCACACCCTCCTTCAAAGCTTCTAAAGCCACTTTTATATTTACCCAAGGTGCTGGAGCACCTGGAAGGGATCTGTCGGCTCCAGGTCACCACTGTTTGCAGACTGGATTTTACAGTTTATAATCGTGTGAACTCCAGAAATACGTAACCTTCACTTCTCCTAAGTGCTCTGATTCAGTGCAGAGTGCGACAAAGTACCACCTGAATCTTGCTGTGTTGAATTTAGTCAGTGAGTGAGGGCGGAGACTGGCAGGCATAGCACTTAAGCATTTCCGTTATCATTTTAAATTGTGAAGCCTTACAGACAGCAAGCCACAAGTCAGGGAAGTCAGGTTCTGGCTTCCAAATGGACCGTGTGGTCAGTGTGTGGCTGTATTTTCTGTATGTAGTAAAATATTAATAGTTTCTGAGTAGACTTGCCATCTGGGTCGCACATAAATATTCCATCAGTACTTTGTTTGAATGTGTGAAGATAAACTTGATTCATGGGACTTGATGGCTGTGTAACTTTTTCTTTTTTTCTTCAGCATCAAAGCTAAGGCAGATCTTCACATTTCCACCTTGGGGACAGACTTAGAAAGGAGCCCGGGTGAAGGTGACTGAACATTGGCAGCTCTCGACATTCCTGGTATTTGCATTGTAGAGGCAGCTGGAATGGAAGGGGACTGGGCCCAAGGGCTTCACAGAGTCTTTGTTCTTCCAGGACTGTGTAAAAATCCACGTGCATATTTATGTATTTATGAATGGAGAAGTCACAGAAATTTCATTGGGTTTGCCAAAGCCAAACTTTGTCTGAAATGCCTTTTATGTTGAATTAACAATGACAGGTGATAAATTTTATAGTCTTTTTTTAGCAGAGTACCTGTAAATTAATTCTTGTTTTTGTCTTGCCCCCACCCATTTTTGTCCTGAGGCCAGGCAGATTCTCTGTCCTTATTTCTACCTGAACCTGCTATATACTTGTACCTTATTGCTGATGGCCACCAAAGGACTGTGCACTAACCAACTCTGTCACAGGAGCACCCCTACTGCTGGGCTCGGGGACCTTTGTGTAGGACTTGGGAATCATGTTGTTGGCCTGAAGCAGCAGAGCTAGCTCAGAGGCAGCTTACAAACCATCCAGCCTCATTTTCAAATCTACCGAGGGCTAGAGATGAGGCGCAGTGGTAGAGTGCTTGCTTGACATGCTTGAGGCCTGGGATTGGTGCCTAGTATTTCAGAGAGAAGAAAAATGGCTAGTTAGATTAAAGTCGCTGGAAGTATATATAGTTTTGTTCAGCCAACCAGATGATTTCTAGGCACTAGGTACCCATGTGCCTGCTTTTTTGCTTGTTTGTTTGGTTTTTGTTGTTGTTTCTAGAAGGCTTTCACACTTGAAATATCACCTCTGGATTGCAGAGCAGTCCTGCTTTGCTCTGAGACGGTGGTATTGGAATTCCACCTGGCAGCCGACGTATGAGTTCTGACCCCTCCCAGTTCCCTGTATTTAGTCACCGTTAGATACCGAACTGTGGGCAGCCGTGGAGCAGCGTAACCACAGCAGGACTCATCAGGCTCATTATGGCCAGAAAGACAGTGGAGTCGGCCTTAGCTTCATCTGCTGGATACAGGAAATTGGACACCCAGAAGCTGGGGCCACTGGGGTTTGGCATTAGAGCAGTAGGATACATCTTTATGTGGCTTTCGCTCCATCCCCAGTGATCACTGATTTAATACCTTAGACAAGCTTCTCCAGCCTGTCACAGAGGGTAATGGCAAGGTGGTGACTGTTGGAGCACAGAGCTCTGTGCTCGCTGAGCTGGAGACTCATCTCAGATGCAGCCTAGTCTTCCATTCTAGTCCTCTGTGCAGACTCGTGAGGCTTACAAACAAAACGCACTTTCCATAGATTGTTAATTTTTCTGTCTACAACCACCAATAAAACAGCTTTTCTGTTGAATGACATTAGGTTCCAGTTGTGTGATTACTTCTCATAAACCTTCAGTTTACTTACTTCATGTAGGCGTTTGGACAGCTGGAATCCGGAAGTGAATCCTGGAGGCAACGGGCCCAGCATGGCGCCGTTCTGTTGCCTTCCGTTCTCTGTTCCCTCAGCCTTTTTTCCCCTCGTTTTTGGTTTTCATTTCCTCAGCTAACCTGCCTACCTTTTTTCTCATTTTGATAACCTAGTGGCTGACTCATCTATGAAGTTGTATTCCTTCCCTAGCTAGAAGTGAAGGTGAGACCATGCGGAGGGTCTGCAGCACACCTCCAAGGCACCCAGGAGAGGACTCTGAACAGTGTGTATCGGGCCATGAGACGGGAGTGCGGACGTTTCAGATGCAAGGTGCTCACGCTGGTGATACTCTGCCCAGAAAATCGCTCTATGCAATATTCCTGAGATGTTAATTTGGGAGAGTACACATAGATCTTTAGAGGCAGTAATTTCAGATCTTAAACTGCATTTTAGTCATAGAGAAATTGCTTCCCCCAACAAATACTGAAAAAAGAAACCTGTGTGTGTGTGTGTGTGTGTGTGTGTGTGTGTTATGAAATGAACTTCCAAGTTCATTCTTTCTAGAAGCTCACATTCTTGGGTCAGGTGGAGGAAGGGCAGTCTGCATGTACTTGTCAGTGATGGTGGAGGCTTGGTACTCACACTCTGAAAGCCACCTGAGGAAGTCCACTGCGTCACCTAGACATACTCAGAGCCCCACAGAAACAAAGACTAGAAACTAATAAGGGGTCTGCTGCCTGCCTTAGATGTGGGCTCCTTTGTCCTGGAGGTGAGCATGTGAACCAGAGAGCCCTGACAAACAGGACTTCCCTTAATGGAGAACTGTGTGGGAAGCGAGTGTGCACATGCCTGGCACGACTGCTGTGTCTTGTTCTGGGTTTCCTCTCTTGAGAAGCTGCAACATGTTGAAACCAAAGCTTTTGGTAAACTTGGGCTCACACAAAGACAAGTTTCCTTAAGTGCTCTGCTTTCCCATCCCACCACAGGGCTTCAGCAGACATGACCTTCCTAAAGGGCATAGTAGCATGTGGTTTTCAGACACTCGAGAGTTCAGCAAACGGGAGCAAGCCACCAACCAAATCCTTGAGAAGTGGCAGATCTTGGCAAAAGCTCTCTTGGCTGTTTGCAGGCCCCAGGCCCAAACACCAGACATCATGGGACCCAACAGCTCTGGGTCTGGGGTCCTCAGCTCTTTGGTGTGTCAGTATGCTCCTGTCTTGCACTGTGCACATGGCCTGTGACAGGCCTGTCCCATGCATTCCTGCAAACACTAGATTCCCCTTCACTCTGGCTAGCGCTCCAGGTTGACTATGGTTTCTACTTCCTCAGCTGCTAAGTCAATGATTTGCCCTTCCCTCTACTTTTTGTATTTATTCGTCTTTGCAACTTGTTAAATGTTACTGTTTTTGTATTGAGACAGCCTCATCATAGCCCAGGCTAGCCTGGAACTTGCTATGTAGACCTCACAGCAAATAGGCTTCTTTCTGCCTTCTGAATGCTGGGTTGAAAGGTGTGCACTGTAGATCCCACAGGTCCTCCACTGTCTTCTGGGCTTCCTGTCCAGACCTGTGCCTGTCCAGGCTAGCTACAAAGAGCAATTTTCATTTTCCTTTAGTATCATGTTGCTGCTCTACACCAACTCCGTAATGCTGATTGTGGCTCCTTAACAAGTTTACCAAAGCATCTTTGTGGGGCTGGGGTCACGTGCCTGCCTATAGTGCACGAAGGCCTGTGTTTATCCCTGGTAATGCATAAACCAGGTGTGCTGGCGCATACCTATAGCCCTAGCACTTGTGGAGCAGGACTTTTGGCTGACGTCTTTGTGCTCTCGGCTGGTCGCAGGCGTACACCGGCCCAGAAGCTATCTTGGATCAGATGTAAGATACATACACATTTGCTCATTTTAAAAACTGACTTATTGGTTCTGTTGCTGGGCTTTTCTAAGCCTTCTGCCGCTGGCATGGCCTCACCTTTACTCCTAGTCAGCACCTCTACATTTGCCCTCAACTTAGTTGCCTGGTTACCTTCTGTGAAGCCCACTGCTGGCTGCCCTTACGTGGGCCACTTTCCTTTTCTGCCTACATTCTAGAGAATCTCCCGGCTGCCGAGTCTATTGTCACTCTCCCCCAGGTATCCTCCTCCTTCATCCTCTTCTCTCCTAGTCTGTGGGAACCTGGAAGTCCTGCCTCTTTCCACTCAGCCATGGGCCACTGGTATCTTTACTGATAAATCAAAAAATCAATTGGGGGCAAAGACCTTTAGCATCAATAAACACAGATTCCCAATGAAAGTATCAGAACCACCCTCTACATCTCACCTTTTCTGTCCAATTAAAACAAACCCTCTTCTCACGGACCTGAATTGAGCACAACCCCAACAGTTATGTAAATTACAAAGCATGATATACAATCAACCTGCAGACCATCATATTTGCCAATCAAAGTACTTTATCATCATTCCTGATTTTTTAAAGAGTTACAATTCTCTGAATTATGTTTTGATTTTAGCCTGTAACACTATGCTTTTTATTCTATATCATGTCTTTAATATTAAACAACTTAAGTTTGCTTATGGGACTATAATTAGTCTTCAACCCTGTCAGGAATCTGAGAATGAAATAAATATTGCCTGAGTATATAGGAAGCATCAAACATAGCTTCCAAAATATAAACAATTGTAGAAACAGCAGGCTACCTCAAAATGTTGGAGCATCAGTCTTCAGCCTTCTGGCCCAGGACCATCTGACAAACCTTTGTAAAGAATTATGAAGACTGTTTACCCTGTCTTGGCAGAACCATCAGTCAACTATTCCACTTAGTGTGTCCATTTTGGACAGTATTTTGTCTATAGATGAAATAGGCAACTTCTGCCCTGTGGCTACCTTGCCACAATAACATCTTCTTTGAACTGTGAAGGAGGTACTGTCAGGAGCAGACATGTATCTAGTCAAATGATCCTTAAAAATGAAGTAACATTAAATGTCACATTCTGTAGATTTCTGACGTTTCTGAAGACTAAGTATCTCTAAACCATTAAGCTTTGACTGCTCTTAGTCATTCCTATTTGAGCAAACTGAAAACGCTTTATTATAATTAAATCAGAATCTAACATAACCATGAATTTGCTATCTGGCTCTTGTGTTAATCATCTTAAAACAGTTTTGGGTAGGACACAGTGAGAATTGGGAAGACTGGGAGAGAGAAGGGGACACAGTAGCTGAGGAGATAAGCTGACCAGACATGTAAATTTTCAGGGAAGTGGCCTTGGGCCACTAGGCCTGGGATAGCGGGAAGAATTAGGAGTGCCCAGTCATTGAATTAACAAAGGCATTTTAAGAATAACGTGTGTGTGTGTGTGTGTGTGTGTGTGTGTGTGTGTGTGTGTGTGTGTGTGTGACCAGCCAGGAGCAGAAAGCAGAGTAGACAAAACTACTGGCTACACACTTGGGAGAGGGAGACAAAAGAATCAGACGTTTAAGGTCATCTTTGGGCTGAAGAGATGGTTCAGGGGTCAAGAGCACTGACTGCTCTTCCAGAGGTTCTCAGTTCAATTTCCAGCAACCACATGGTGGCTCACAACCATCTGTAATGAGATCCAGTACCCTCTTCTGGTGTGTCTGCGGATGGCTATAGTGTACTCATATAAAAACAAATGAATACATCTTTAAAGAAAGGTCATCCTTAACTATGTACTAAGTTCAAGGTCAGCCTGGGCTACATAAGACTGTCTCAAACAAAAACAACAACAAAAAAGGGACTGGAGAGATGGCTCAATAGTTAAGAGCACTGTATGCACTTCAGAAGACCTGGTTCAATTCCCAGCACCCACATGGTGGTTAACACAGTATGTAACTCCAGTTTAAGAGGGAATCTAATGACCTCTTTTTGGCTTCTGGAAGCATCAGACATACAAGTGCTACAAAGACATCTGTACAAGCCAAATACCCATCCTAGCACTTGGAAGTTTGACCCAGGAGGATTCTAAGTTTTAGGTTACCCATGACTACAGTTTCAGGTTTGCTTGGGCTCTAGGAGACTATTTCTAGCGCACACAAATGTGTGGTGAACAAAGCCAGGAGAGGAAACATTTTACCACCAAACTCTCCAAGCCTCGGTGTTGCGCTTGCTTGTGCTGCTGGTTTGCAGAGGACCCCAAGGAAGAATCTTCTATTGGAAACCCTTCCCCCCAAGTCTGCTTGATACAGCGTCTTTGTGTGCATACATGGGTACATTTCTGGGACCAAAGCCAGTTGCAGTACCGTAAGATGACTTTTCCTGAAAGCAAGTAGCTGAAGCTGGAGGCCGACGAGCATCCCAGAACCCTTCCTCATCTCTGCCAGCGCAGTCAGTGACCAGGTCCAGCAAACACATCTCTTTCTGTAAAGGGAGAGGATCTCTCTGGCTTTGAATGAGGTGATAGGTAAAGGGCTTCCTGTTCCTTGTTTTCTTTGAACCAACCCTGTTGTAAGATTTCCAGTTCTATTTTCTGAAATGACTTTATACGGGCCAGCCAGAGCTGCAGCTCTTTATTTAACACCCTTCAGAAGTGTCACTGGGCCACTTCAGCTGGTGAGCAGTGGTATACTTGGAAAAAGACCTTTTTTCTAAGGGGTGACTTTGTCCTCTGAGCTTCAGAAAGGAAGCAAGCGTAGCAAAGTCTTTGCTCCTAAGAGGGCAGCTGAAGTGCAATGTCTTCCTTCTAGTACCTTTCAAGACATAGTAAAGTGCTCAGGTTCTAAGAATGGAGACTAGTAAGTTCAGACTCGGGTCCTAAGTTCCCACCCCAAACACATTTTAGGGACATTAGGATCACTTAAGGTCTCCGAAATGGGGGGCACCTTACTGTGTGAAGGGTTCCTGGGTTCAAACTCTGGTCCTGACACTTGCTAAATCCGGGTGTTCTAACACTGCACCACACACGCCCAGTCCAGAGGTGTCATTTTAAAACTACTACTCTGTAAATTCGCTCCCTAGTAAGCTTGGCTATCTGCTCTTAGCAAGACTCTCAGATGAGTGCCACATGGCCAGACAGCATTAGTCACGTAATAAACAGCAGCCAGATCCTTCCACAGGCAAGTCCTGTGCCCAAGTCTGAACCTTATATACCAGAGGACAGCTGGATCTGGGCACGACCGCTGATAAGCCTGTTTGTAAAGAAAACAGGTCGTCCATCTTTTTGACCCAACTAAAGTTAACTCCCTAGCCATCCTATGAGTAGAAGAAACATTCAAACCTCAAGAC
The DNA here is from genome assembly GCF_963924665.1 of Micromys minutus. NCBI lineage: Eukaryota > Metazoa > Chordata > Mammalia > Rodentia > Muridae > Micromys > Micromys minutus. The sequence goes on from NC_137979.1 coordinate 4,969,138, forward strand.
TTTACTAAGATTACTTTTAAAAGCTATAGCTGTGATAGGTCAAATTTACTAAAAATAGTGCATGTGTTCGATTGTTCTTTCCTCAAAGGCCAGAGGAAAGGGCCACACTTTCAAAAGACTTTCCGGCAACTCAAAACAGACAAAGCTCTCATCTTACCATTTGAGCCCAGATGTTTCTTTCTGGAGGCAGGGTCTTGCTCTGTAGCATGGCCAGGCTCAAACTCAGTGAATCCTCCTGTCTTGGCCTTCCAAATGCTGAGATACAGGCATGGACCATACCACACCCATATACCTGTGTCCTTACATCTTTATGTGTGTGCCTGTGTCCCTGAGTGCTAGTGCCCACAGGCCGGAAGTTCCCAGGAGCTAGAGTTACAGGTAGTGGTGAGCTACCTGGCACAGGTGCTGGGAACTGAACTCAAGTCCTCGTCAAGAACAGCATGTGATCTTAGCACTGAGCCATCTCTCCAGCCTCCAGTCTTCGTTCTGTGCCTAGTTAATAGAAGCTGGGAGAAGGGTTCATCAGTATAGTGCTTCTCTCACTATAGGGACCTTGGTTTAGCCCCTCCCACTAGCAAACATCACACTGCTGTAGGCAGGGCCTGTTTACCAGGCACAGAACCATTAGGGATCCCAACAGCACTTAGTTCTTTCTCTTCATTGTTTTCCATGCATGAGATCTCAAAGACTTCAGATTACATTGGCTTTGTGGTTATGTGTACGGGATGGGAGCACATGTCCCATGGGGAGGTTGGTGACAGGACAGCTTATGGGAACAGTTCTCTTTCCATGGGGTCCCAGGGATCTGACTCTGGCTGTCAGGCTTCGTGGCAAGCACCTTTACCTGTTAAGCCTTGTCACACCAGCCTCTGAAAGTGACTTAAATGACCTATCCCCTATCTTATTGTTAGAGAGCTAGACTTGAGGAGCTAGAGATTTGGGGTTCCCTGGATCGAAAGGGAAATGCTTTGAGAAATGAGCCCTTTCTATCAGAGAGCAGGACATGTCTACACCCAGACTTTCTGACATGGGTGTGTATATGAAGGTGGAAAACGACAAAGAAAACTTTCCCACTGGATAGTCTGTGTGTCTAACTACCAAATAATTTCTTCACAAGCAAAACTCCCCTTACTGTTCCTTACGGTTCAGAGTTCGGACAACTCCAGAAGCCAGCTCATTTCCTAGCTGGTTGGTCTGAGACTCATCTCTCTGTACCTAGTTCCCTGATCTATAATAGAAACAGTGCCATGTGGACTGCTTTCTGCCAGGCTGTTGCTGAGGAAATGCATCTGAAGCAGACCTCTAACCCTGTGCACATCTATCTCAATGCCTTGCTAAGTTCTGGCTTCTTGCTGTACAAATATACCCGGAGCAAAGACAAACGTTTTTTGTATGGTAAAGTTTATGAGTTAAAGATTCAGATCTGGTACTCTACTGAAGACAAAACAGGAGTGACTAATAAAACGTTTCGAAGGACTTTCTCCAGACAGGTAGAAAACTGAGCTGGCCACCACCTGACAACACTCCCTTTAACTGTTTACCTAGTACTTGAAATGTTTTCAAATGGATGAGGAAATGGCTAAGAATAAATATGGCGCTAACATGCCTGGGATGCTGTTTAGTGAAATACTGAACCCTCTGACAGGCATTGCTTATTTACTGGCCAGGCCACCGGAGGAGGAGTTGTAGAGCTAAGTAAATGCAGAAGCATCACACAGCTCACCATGTCCAAGTGGCCTGGAGCTCATTGTGTAGACCAGGCTGAAAACCATGATCCTCCCCAGCCACCCAAGGACATAAGTAGGTTATGTGCCACCATGCTAAGCTTAATAAATTAATATTTTTATTTGAATTATGTGTCTTTATGTGAATGCCAGATTTAGTCAGAAGCTTTGGATCCCCCAGAGCTGGAGTGACAGGCAGCTGTGAACTATGTCAAGTGGGAGCTGGGAACAGAGACTGGGTTCTTGCAGCAACAGTACATGCAAAGCCACTGAACCTCTTCAGCCCCTTGGGGTAACAACTTCTAAAGGAAAGTGTCAGTTCTTATCCATCCCATTGAAACTGCTTGTAAACAGAAGACATGGTCACTCTGCAACCCAACGAACGTTCCAGCGAAGAGGCTACCAGGGCACATCTCTAGGAGGCTGTATGGATGACAAGAAACTCAGGCTCACTGCAATAGCTGTTTCAACTACTAGAGAGACTACACAAGTGGTTCAACAGAATTTACTTGTATATTTTCCATTTTCTATACTATTTGAAGGCATAGGATAGCTTTGTATTAGCTTTCTACAATGCTGTGTTTAAATCTACCCAGGAAACTAAGATGCAGTACAACTTGTATACGGCTGAGGAGGTGAGAAGCAACTCTGCAGCCCTGGTGCTCCACAGTTCCGAATAAACAGTAGCGCGCAGCTGCATTAAAAGGTAGTTTGCAAATATTCAAGTTACACCAAGGTTCCTTCCAAATCTCTGCCTTGCTCAAACCAGCACAACCGGCCATTGCTAATACTGCAGCATGGCGTTTGGTAAATGGTGATGGTCTTACTTTCTTCTTAATCAAAAGCCTGTGAAGGTGCTGCCACGCAGCAGAGTAGGGAGTCAGCTCTGCTCGTGGTCGAGGTGCCAATTGTGAAGTCACAAAAGGTACAGTTTACATGAGAAACGCACATTAACAAGTGGCCCAAATACAGAGCTGGACAGAACCAGACCAGTAAGTCTATAGTTACTCAACTGAACTAACACAAATACATTCAAAATAAAGCCGGAGATTAGAATTGGTTTTAGAATCAAATTTGCAGACTTTCTTGATAAACAGAAGCGTGACCTTCTGCAGTTGGAAACGAGGCTCTCGCCTGGCAAAGGCAGAGACTGCGCAGTCCCTCCTGCACAGGCAAGGAAATAAGTGACAAAGTCTCTTGCACTGAAGTTATGTATTTTAACAGCTTTACATGTAATATTCATATATAAAAAACTTTAAGTGCTTTTCTCCAATTTAAAAATCTAAAGAATTCAAAAATAAGGCATTCAATATTTGAAAAAAGTACAGATTTACAAAATGTGTATATTCTGTCATGAAAACTCCACACCAACATTATACACTTGGAAAAAAATACAAACAGGATATATTACAAATTTATGCAGCAATAACTTAGTTCACACCATGCAATAAAAAGTACATTAATCAAGATACACAAGCTTTTGTAGGTTCTAAACTGAAGGACTTTTTCTTTTTTCTCTGCAGAATCCTTAAAACCCTTAAAACCCGTGGCACTTAAAACTTGCTAGCCTTCCTACTGGGAGGTAAATTATACACAGCAACGATGAAAGATGGACAGACCAGGTGTGTATTATGAGTCATTCCAGCTTTGTTCAACAATGGCCGAAACCCTCTTCTCATACTCCCGTTTGTTCTCCTGATAAAGCTGTGCCGCTTGGCTATTGGCGGGACTGTTTGGATTCGGCTCATCCAACAGAGACTAGAAGAGAAAGAGAGAGAGGAGAAAATGCTTTTCAGACTCAGATGAGGACAGAAACATTACACAAAACAGAATTACTTGGAGGTTCCTATGTCATTTTTAGGTCTCAAAACCTTCAGAGACGGCATGAAGCAGGTTTCTGTTGCTAAAGAGGATCAGTTCCCGAAACAATTCTCAGTTGCCTTGACACTTTGCATTTCAAGGAAATCAGCTGAAACTATTCATTAGCATGTAAGAACTTCCTCACCAAGAAGTAAACAGTCTGGTTAACTATAACACCTGTTAAATACCTCAGTCATTTAATTTCATATAACTTTTACTGCTGGTATCATTTCTTTCTCTTAGTTTTTCAAGACGTTTTTTTCTGTGTAGCCCTGGCTGCCCTCAAACACAAAGCCCCATCTGTCTCTGCTTTCCTACAGCTAGGACTGAGGGGTGGCCAGCACTGCCCAGCTCCCAGACCCACTGCTATCATTTTTTGGTGGTGCTCAGCTGTTGGGAATGCTGGGTAAGTGCTCTCCTTACTTACCCCGCCCCAGGCCCACATCTTATTGTGGTTACTCACTCACCAGGGAGGGGATAAAACAGTAAGGCTGTGGGATGAGCGGAGTGGGAGGGAAGAACAGGGTAGTGAGCACGTTACAGGAACAATCACTCTCCCCTATAGACTGTGTCCTAAATACATGAGACGCGGGACTAGTGCACTATGACAGCAGTGGGGATTGGGCACACACAAGGGTCGGACAGATGGACAGAGGGTGAGCAAGATTGACGGAGTGGGAATCAGATATGAACAAGGTTCAGTGATGTAGTATGAAACATCATGACAGCCCCCAGAGAAGGACAGAACAGTAGGCAAAGAGACTCACAAAGACAGACATACACTGGGACAATTTTTTGGTTTCTTGCCCCTTGCAAATCAGCATAGCTACATCAGCCTCCCTAGACTTGTGGACCAACAGTCACTGCCCCTCTTTTTTAAATTGAACAACATAGGTACAGGTTCTTTGTGCCTGGCAGCTCCTGGAGGTCCCTGTGGTTTTTTTAAGCAATCACTTCTCCTCAAGATACGACAAGGGCATAAGTAAGTCTCACTTGTGAGAATGTGGACACATGATAAGGAAACAGGCTGTGATTAGGCACAGTGATGCCTGTATCTGCAGCATTTGGGAAGAGAGGCAGTCTTCCATGGGTCAGTCTGGGCAACAAGAGACCTCTGCCCTCCAAAACAAGCTGTGGATTAGATCTCATCTGTCAACTAACAAAAGTGTGGAGCAGTTGGGGTGTCCAAGTCATGCATTAATTACTGGGCGCTGGCAGGTGGTTCTAAATAACTAGTTATATCCCACAGAATATGAAGAAGTTGTGATGTACAACTTACCTGAATTGAAGTTAAGATGGAAGAGACATCGTATGTGGGACTCCATCGATTCTGCAGGATATCTAAACATATGCTACCATCAGCATACACTGCAAAACAACACAAGTTAGTTGTACCCACAGTAAGATCTCTTTAGCACATACACTAAGCTCCTGTTTTATAGAGAAACTTGTTCTGAAAGTAACATCTGACTCACTAGCCATGGCACCTTTGGAAGGCTGAGAGAAATTTTTCTGAAGCATACCATACATTCATTACCCCCATTTTGGGTCCAAGGTTGTAGCTCAGGGGCAGCATGCCTGCTTCCCATGTGCAGGCCTGGGCTAACTCCCCAGCACCCAAACCAAAACCACTCCACCTTTCTTAGGTCTCGAACAGAGATCCTAAAAACCCGACTTCTCCAGATGATTCTCAGATTATCACAGATTTATTTGTAGGACTTTCACAACTGCATAATCTATGAGAAAAAAAAAAAGAAAGCCAACTCCATTGTGGCCCAAAAAAGATCTGGCTAACCTATGGCACCCATGTCCGAAGGTGCAGCTTGGTCGTGGAGCAGTTGGACTCATGGACAAAGCATCACAAAACCAGTAAATAAAGACACATTCAAGAAACATTACTAGTGTAGTCATCAAAAATGCCACCTTCTCTATGGTGTCTGCCATGAAAATAAGGAGTTTTTGTTTGCAGACAGGTTCTCACTATATAACCCTGGCTGGCCTGGACCCACATGCTTGAAAAAAAGCTTAGGAATTATATCCATTCCTTCACTTTAATTAAATGAGGTCATAGGTATTTGTAAAATTAATGTCAAAATATTTGCAGCTAAGACTGCTGGCTGATATTTCCCCTTTTAATACACATCCCATCCCTGAAACCCCAGCCACACAAAAGTGGAAGAAAAAGGAAGACTAAGTCAACATTCGTCGAAAAACTTTACCCCCTTAGGCCAATGAGCGGGACTTGTACTCAAAGCCTGTTCTGTATCAGACAGCACAAGCTCTAATCCCCTTGCCTCTCTCTACCTCCCAAGTGCTGGGAGTATAGGCATGTTCCACTTCAGGCAGTACTGACAAACTGAAAAACCTCAGAATCAGGATATTCTCCATAGAAACAGGACTGAGGGGAGAAAAAGTGAGTGTATCAGTCTGTGCGCACACACACAAGTGTATGTGTGTTTACATCTGAGGGTCTCCTCTTTCCATTTCCATCACTGCTCTGGGCAGTTTTACCCTCCTGGCCTCACTTGTGTTCTGTGCTAACAGTCAGCCTCAGTTCAGACATTTTGTCCTGAGAGTGTAAGTCGGCCACTTCTTATCCTTCCTACAGAATCAAATGTCACTCACACCAGAAGAAGGAAAAACAGCATTTGATGATTTTGAAGTTTTGAACTAGTTTTAATTTTTTTTAGATGCCAAAAAGAAACTTGCATCTAAATGTCCATCGGCTAATCCAAAGGTAAACCATGTGTCTAAATAGTAAACTATTATTCAAGCAGTAGAGACAAAGTACAGCTTCAACGACAGACCCAGGGCTTACGTAGGTGGAAGTCTGTAAGGGCTGTGTGCTCTAACCCATTAATACAAAGCACCCAGACTATTGTATCGCGCAGAGAAAAGGAAGCTGACCACATTCATAGTTTTGCTGTGTCTGTGAGTACACCCAAACTCTACTGAACTGTGTAATTGTAATATGATGTAATTATGTAATACAGTGGTGGAACACACCTTCAACTCCAGTACCTGGGAGGCAGATAGACCTCTGAGTTTGTGGCCTGCCTGGTCTACAAAGCAAGTTCCTGGATGGCCAGGGCTACACAGAGAAAGGCTGCCTTGAAAAGCCAACCAACCAAGCAACAAATAAACAGAAATGGGCAAGTAGAATGATGTATACATTTTATATGTGAGTGTCACCATGAGCCTGGAGCCCAGTTTGTAGAGTGCTTGCCTGCCGTGTAAACTGACTCCTACACCACATGAACTGAGCATGGTGGTACCTGCACATAAGCACTCTGGAGATGATCCTGAGTTTAAAGTCATTCTTGGAATCATCAGCCTGAAGGCCAGCCTGGCTACGAGATCCCATCGTTTCTGTTGTATTCATTTGAGCGTGCACACATGTACATGTGTGCTTGAGTAACACGTGGAGATCAGAGGACAACCTGCAGGAATTGGTTCTATCTTGGGAGTCCTGTGGACCAACCTCAGGCTGCCACACTTAGTGGGAAGGTACCTTTTTACCTACTGAGCCATTTTATTTTGTTTTGGGAGAGAGTCTCATTAAGTCCAGATTGGCTTTAAAGTTGCTAAGTAGGTAGAAAAGACCTTGAATTAATTCCTGACTACCCACTCCCTGGCTTCAATGTGTGGATTTTAAAAGCTAAGTTTCAGATAAAATTTGTGTTCTTTAAGCAAATAAATGTTTGTTACTTTTAATTCAGATGTTAGTAAATTACTTTAATTCTCACATGGAATCTTGCTAACACGGGCATGGAAGCAGTATTTGAAGACCAGCTCTAACGGTAAGAATGAGCTGTCCCCAAGGGGAGGAAAGAACCTTCCCAACCCTCATCCCATAGCTGGCAGGATCTAAGAGGCTGCTACTTACCATTTGGATGAAACATTTTGGATAAAAACCTAACGGTCGGTGGTTTATTTGGATATTCTTCAGAAAATTCTATTACTAGTTTAAAAGTACCTAAATAAAAAACAAACCAAAGTACAGTAAAGACAAACATTACTTTTAAATGTCTTCATTAAGCAATTTGTAATTTCATATCAAAATTTGCACAACCACACTTGTTAATCTGAAAACTCTCATTTAGCCTATAAAACATCTTCCACACTTCTGTTATAGACTATGAACAAGCATATGGCAAGAGCTTGGAGGACAAGTCCTTCTGTGGGCTACTGGAGAAATGGGGTTAAGTGTAACTGTCACATCTGATTAACTGATTCATTAGTATGATTTGTACAGGCAGGTAGGCAACACACCTGGGATGTGTGCAGAGGTCAGAGGTCAATTTTTTTCTGAAGTTAGTTTTAAAAATACACACTAGAAAGATGGTTATAGCTTAAAAGGAGGGTGCCAAAGGATTCTGAGAGCTGACTACCACTTGGCAAAGGACAACTTGTTGCTATTGGTTGAAAACTTGGGGTTAGGGAGGTTAAAGATATAAGCTAACCAACTCTTAAGTCACATTTTATATCTGCATACAAGTTAATAAGGAAATAGAGGTTAACGAGGTTAGCCTTAATTACCATGCTGAGGATCAAACCACACTGGCCTCATGGATATCTTAAGCATACACTCTTTGCTGAACTACACCTCCAGCCCGTATGTGTTCAAGTTTACATTTTTATTTTTGCAATTATAAAAACAATGGGACTATACAGTTTCAAGCAAGCGTGTGAGGCGGTTGAGTTTTTGTCCTCAGGACCACTTAGCAGTATAAATCTCACAGTGGGTAAGAAGTGGATACATGAAACCGAGAGGCACAGAGAACAGCATATATATATGATTAACTCACCATGGCAACAGACACAAACTCCAAAGACCAGACAGTACCAAGTGGCAGAAAAGTTACAGAAAAACTTTGTGGCCTGAATATTACCACTTTCTGATTTCCAAAACATTGTTTTTTAAAAACAGCATTTTAAAATAGTGGTTGCAAAAATCTGAGATTCACACAGCTGAGATTTACTGGCACTTGTTTTCAGTACAGACTGCTTCCAGTGACCTACTGGAACTTGTACCAGAAATCGCTAGCTTGACAGCTGGGATGTAGCTCAGTTACAGAACACTTGCATAGCAAGCAGATAGAAAGCCTGGGATGGGATGCATAGAAAATATTGTAACCCCAGAGACAAGATCTCAAGTTCTAGGCCAACCTGAGCAGCTCTGCAGGCCCTTGTCTCAAAATAAAGTAGAAAGGGATTGTGGCAGTGGCAGCTCAGTGCAGAGCTAGCCTAGGGTCATTCTCCAGCTGTCAACACAGCCTGAGAAAATCCTCCAGCTTAAGAGACACGCTAGGTAGCACACTTAAAAACTCTAGTGACGAGCACACCACTCTTGTGCATTTGTACAGCCATCCTCCACGTTTGGTTTAAAGATGGCAGCTGGGTTCTCTTATCTACGTGCAATCTGTTACAGTATGTTGTTTGGTTGGCGTACAATACAAGAAGAAAATATGGCCTCACACAATATGTAACTGAAAAGAATTTTCACAGCCCTTTTAGATAACTAGACTGGTCTGATATTGCACAAGCTTTTTTTTTAAAGGTCTGTTGTAATGGAGCATTGACACTCCCCCATCCCCCCAAAAAAACCCACCTCTGTACTCAATATAAGTTTAATGTAATTTTTAAAAGATACAGAATCTAACAGCTGTACTTGAAAGTTTTGGGGTTTTTTTGGGACAATGCTACCGACCAGACCCAAGGCACACACTCCACCACCCAGCTGCTACCCTAGGCCTGTCAGTCATGAAAAAACATGTTTCACGAAAAAACCAGCAGCCCAAGCTCTGACTGAGTCAGCTGTGGAAGTACTTCTGAGAGGTCCAAATGTAATGACATGAGCAATTTCAACGACTGCCAAGTCCTCTTAACACGCAAAGAACACAGCGACTGTCAGCACAGTGTGGGCCACCGTCTCAGCTTGTTCTCAGATGCTCAATTAGCGGAGTACGGATCTGGCTTAGTTAGGCTGCTTCTGTACCAGCAACGTAAAGGCCAACATAGCAGCAGTATCAGGACGATCGCGGTGTCCTGAATGGGGGACTCAGGACATCCTGAGGGTTTGGGAATGGATCATAACTGAGAAGTTCGGAGACAGTTTTTAAAAAATCTACAATCCATTCAGTAGCTCCTGGGATTCTTCATGCCTACCTAGAAATAAGACGACAGCGTTTCATGTATCCCTACACATGCGTACATGTTTAGTAAGAAAGAGGATAGTCCTAGCACGTGGAAGGCAGAGGCAGGATTTCTGTGAGTCCACACCTACAGAAGGGGCTACAGTGAGATCCACCTCAGATGTACAGATGCTAGGTTATTCAAGAGCATTTGTGTCCGAGACCTACACATAGGTCAGCCTCATTCATTATTCCTCAACAGGTCCTTAATACTCCAGAGTCCAAGTGTGGCCCCACGAGCTTCTCAGGTTTTCAGGCGGTCCCCTCACCAATAGTTCAAACTATTCAGGTCAAATATGCTGAATACATGAATTCTGAAGTCATTCTGATAAATACAACGCTGTTTAAGTTTTTAAAATCTACTATAATTAGGAAAAAACCAGTACCTGCTTATAGTCAATTTAATAAACTTAACTGTGATTACAAATTAGAACCATTTCCCATTTTCCTGGCTCTTGTTAGATAGACACAACCTGAGACTGCATAATGTTTCTGGGTGCTAAATGCTGAGAAGTTAAGCTCCTGGTAACTATGGGTTCAGGACTCAGAGATGCCTGGCAGTGGAATGCTTGCCTAGAACACACCAAGCTCTGCATTTGATCCCTAGCACTAGAGAAAAAAAGAAATGAAAAATTTATCACAAGACCCTTATCAATGCAGACAATAAAACAAGGAAATACAGTCACCCTCTTGTGTTACCTGAGGACCCTCTATTAGGCTGCTCAAATAGAAACTATTTTGTAACACAGACCCACTTAGACCTACAGCTCTACAGGCAACCCACGTCACAGAGGAAACAGGTGAGAGGTGACCAAACTCATCTGGAAAAAAAAAAAAAAGATCCTCATAGACTAACTTTTCATTTGCTTGCTTAGTATGCAAAGAGCTTATTAAGAGTAAAGCCTGTCTTCAAATAGTGTTAGAGCCTCTGACCAATATGTAGATAATAAGAATTACTTACCATCTTCAAAGGGTGTCCCTTCTGGTCTGAAAACAAAGAGATCTCGGATTAAAAGAAGTCTTCAGGGAGGGAAGGAAATGCTAGGAAGCATGGTGCTCACCCTGCTGCCCGAGAGCTGTGCTGACATTTCTAGTCAGACTGGCAGACTGCCTTGGCTTACACTCGGGCAGCACAAAGGACTCTCGATGCACAAGTTCTTTTTGAAAGGAAACTTGTCTATGATTTTCTTGCAAAAAGAATATATATAGTACAGCCCAGTGTGACAGCACATGCCTTGACTCCCAGCACTGGGAAGGAGGAAGCAGACAGACAGATATCTTGAGTTTGAGGCCAGCCTGGGCTACAGAGTTGAGTTCCATGACAGCCAGAGACTACACAGAGAAACCCTGTTTTCAAAACCAACCAACCAACAAAACCCCAATAATCTACAAGTATGCAGTATTCCCAAATACTCAGAGCAGGGGGAAAGTCAGAGTCTGAGGACTAAGATACACAGTATTAGGCCAGATCAACTAACATGGCAAGACCATCTCAAACTACAGCTGTAAAAAGGATGGTGCAACACACACAGAAAAAAAAAGGGGGTTGGGGAGGGCAGTATCATAGCCCAGACTTGCCTGACCTTACAGCAATTCTCCTGCCTCAACTCCTGAGTGCTAAGATTTATTAAGTATGAGTTAGTATATCTATCTATTTTGATTTTCTTGAAATAAGGTCTTGCGAAATAGCTCAGGCTGGCATCTAAATTGTGATTCTTCTGCCTGAGCTTTCCAGGGGCTATGATTACAGATGATTAAAACAGGACTTCAAGAATGTTAGGCAAGCACTCCACCAACTGAGCTAGCTACATTCCCAGTCCCCACTACTTATAAATGTAGACTATTATAAGACAGCTAACTGATTAAGGGTACTTGAAAACCTCTTACAGGAGTTTGGTTTCCAGCACCCATGTCAGGCAGCTCACAACTTAGGAGATGAGACACTAGCCTCTTGGCTTCCATGGGTACCTGCTCTCTTGTACACGTATTTTTTTAAGATCTATTTATTTATTTCATGTATATGAGTAAATTGTCACTGTCTTCAGACACATCAGAAGAGGGCATCAGATCCCATCACAGATGGTTGTGAGCTACTGTGGCTGCTGGGATTTGAACTCAGGACCCCTGGAAGAGCAGTCAGTGTTCTTCACCACTGAGCCATCTCTCCAGCTCTACACGTATCTTTCAAAACCCAGTTTTTAATCAATTACTTGGGTTGACTGTAAACTAATTACCGTATCATTACTAGCTGTAGTGACAAACTTCCAGAATCCCATACATAGACAAACACACATAATCAAAAATAAATTTTTAAGTGTTAAATTAAAAGGGATGTGTAGGGCCAGCAAGATAGTTTAGCAGGTAGAACTGGCTCGCCATACTATCTCTTGAACACATGATGGAGGCAGAGAAAAAAACTAAACCGTTGTCATCTTACCTCTACATTGAGTGTTGTGGGTTATAGACACCTACTCAGTCAGCCTACCTATGCGTGAAAAAATTTAAAAGGTGCTAAATATGGTGGCCCATGCCTGTGTTCCCAGCACTGAGGATGTTGAGGAAAGAAGATCCTAAGTTGGAGAACAGTCTGAATACATGGAGATCTCTTTTTGTTGTTTTTGTGAGACAGGTCCCCATTAGGCAGCCTGGACCTTAGCCTCCAAGTGCTGGATTAAAAGGCTGAACCCAACCCTTGTCAAGAGGCCATCTCAATAAAGATTCAAAGGTGCTGAGTGAAACCCAGCGATGGAGCGTTTGCCTGCAATGTGTTAAGATGCTTGGATTCAACCCCAGCATCACTCATAGTAAAACTACCTCGTCCAGTGGCTTCTCAGTGGGCTGTGCACTTAAGATTTTTAACTGAAATTCTTGTCATGGCAAAGTTTTCAGTCTTTTTGGTTTCAAGTGTTTTTATGGCTCCAACAATATGGGCATAAACACCTGTATGACACATTTTCTATGAGACGACTGAGCTCACCTCCTTTATCACCCCTCCTAATTTCGAGTACTTACTTATCAGAGCTGGGGATCAAGCCCAGGGCCACATGCATGGCAGGCAAGCATTCTACCACTCAGCTTCACTCAAAGCCTTCAAACCCTAGGATCAGTTACCTGGAGTGACCGTAAAGCCATACCATAGGCAGGTACAGTGCCATGCTCCCACAATCCCATCTATTCCTGAGGGCCTAAAGCAGGAGGATCACTTCAGCCCAGATCAAAATCACCCGAGCCACACTGCAACACTTTGGCTCAAGGGAAAGAAACCAAATTAGACATAACAGTAAAAAAGAGCAGACCAATTTTATATAACTGTCCCAGACTTCAATAAATGTCTCAGGAGCTGGGTACACAGCTTAGTGATGGGAACACAGATGAGCTGCAGACCCCACCTCAGCCTCTTTCCCTAGTGTGTATATACTTACTTTTCCTAAGCAGCCCTATACCAACTCACCCAAATATGACTGCGTTCCACTGCATGATGTTGTTTTCAGATGGTGCACCACTGACCCCCACAGGTGGGTCCTCTTGCAATCTAGAAATCCAGAGCAGTCATTTTCAGAGTTGAACATAAAGGTCAGTGAGGTCAAATTCTACTGAACCTATTCTGACTGGCTAGACTGACTTGTTATTGTTGGAGCCGAAATGAGCTATGACTTAAATGAATCAACCAGGTTAATATACTTACTAATACTACTAGTGATTTCTAAGTCCAAAGGACTAGGAGATCATCCTTCTTCACAGGTCGAGATTTCAGATATGGGCCCTTGAAGGACTCTTGTCTCCAGACTGCCCTCTCGACCCATTAAAAGTTTACAAGTTTAGCAATAAAAAACATTTTAGAGAACCTGCAACTACCAGGTGGTGGTAGTTTCACACACCTTTAGATCCAGCACTTGGGAGGCAGGTGGATCTATGTGAGTTAGAGGTCAGCCTGGCCTACAAAGAGAGTTCCAGAACAGCCAGGGCTACACAGAAAACCCTGTCTCAAAAACCAAACCCAAACCACACAGAAAAACCTATTTTCCTACTTTAATCATGCAAGGATCTCCAGTCCTAACTAGAGACACCGCCCAACACAAAAACATAGGAAATCTCTATACACTAAATGACTAAAAAACATTTAATTTAACTAAAAAGCAAGCCTTACTTTATGGCCTGTGCTTCACACAGTGGCTTTCTGAAGCTCCAGCTAGCTTTTCCAGCAGTCTCTATTTCAAAGACTGCTCAGGCCAAATCTAGCTTAGGCCTTCATACAAAAGCTCTCAACAGACGTCATCATCAATTTCATGTAACCTCAAGATCCTTGGAAAACCACCAAAGGCACCTTGTATTCATTCAATCGGGAATCAAGTACAGAAGTTGCAAAAATGAACATAAGTAATAATGGATGATTATTATCCATAATGGCAAGGTTTATTTGCAATATTAGTTACAGACCTAATCAAATATAGTGACTTCAAGCCTTGGGTGACTTTTGCACCAAAAAGGGCATCTCCTTATCTGTTCGATCATTAAAAACAAAACCTGTCCACCACACAAAGTATGTCGTGATTTTTAAGTAGACACTTGGCAATCAGTCCACATAAAAAGTGTGTGCTGTTTGGTCAACCTCAAGCAGATTAGGCCACTAACAGGGCTGAGAGGAACAAACTTATTGCTTGATTCCTCAATTTTAAGTGGCTAAAATCAGCGACGAATTAAATGATGAAGCTGTCCAGGTCCCATGACACTAGCTTCCAAATGCCTCACACAGGGCTTTATAATGGCAAAGTTGAGCAGTTGCTCCTTGAGAAGCAAATCTAAGTTTTTATATTACAGGTTTATCTCAATCACAGCGGGTCTGCCCAGAGAGAAAACTTGGGAGTATCTTGTCGCTGGATTTCAAGTTACTGTTTCTGCACTTGTTTCCAAGGAGAGGTAAACAACTGGAAGAGGAGAGGTCATTTTCTTCCTTCAAGCCCACATTTACTTATAAACCCCTGTTTTCCAAAAGGAGGCCCAGGTGGAGTATCAGATTAGCTCCAGTCTGATGGAAGGCATTTTTCCAGGCTGGAGTGGCTATAGATAGGCCTTTATTCAGCAGCCAGATCTTAGTTCCAGAAGGCACTGGCAGCCCAAGTGGCTAGCTCCAGGTCCAGGTTTCCCGAGCCAGTTCTCAAGGTCCTTCCAGGTGGGCGGGGGCAGATCGGGTTTCGGGGGATGGGCTAACCACCTCCGGACCTCGCGCAGCAGACCCCACCCTCGCCACTGCAGAAAGGCAAAAAGAGATTTGGGGCAGTATTTACCCCAACCCCGCGACAAACAAACAGAAGACCACGGGGCCCTGTAACAAAGCTGGACTGGTCCGCTAGGCGAGGCCCGAGCCTCAGGAGAAGCTCCCTCGCACCACCTGGGGAGGGGACGCAGCAGGGTGCAGAGGCGGGAGGTGAAGCGTCTGCATTTGGCTTAGGTGGGCCTCTGGGACACCTAGGGCCAGCGATGACCATCTTCCTACTTTTGGGGGTGGGGAGGGCAGGAGGCTGTAGTACCGACCATCTTTACTTAGACAGAGGGAGATCTGGAGCGAGGGAGTAAGTTGCCGGTGAGCCGGGACAGCCGCGGGTTCCGCAGGCCCACTGCCCGCCTCCTCAGGGGTCACCAGGGCAAGGTATCCCGGATCCCCGCCCTACAGTCCATCGCTTCGGGAAGAGACCGTCATACTGGGCTAAGACGAGGGCCCTTACCGCTTGAAATCCCGCATGAGCCTCCTACGGGCCGGGGTCGACATGCTCCGCAGCTGCCCCGCGGTCAGTCTGAAAGAAAAGAGTCCCGTTCGGCCCCCCCACCCCCCGGCGCAGCGGCCGAATCACTGTGGGTCGCCGCCGCCACCGAGACTGCACAAACAACCCTGCAATGACGTCTCCCTCCGCCGCCTCCAGATCCCTCCGCCCTCCGCCAGTACCACCGAGGGAGGAGGGGAGAGGGGGCGGGGCGAGCGGGCGCGCGCCCCGCACCGGAGGCGCAGGAGGCCGGCTTCCGGGCTTGTTGCCTTCGGGCAACTACGGAGGGGCCTGTCGGTGCTCACGCTGGACACGGCCCGCCCGACGGCGGCGGAGCTCACACGCCACCTTGCCTCACTCCCCCCGTCGCTAGTTTCAAGTTCGGCCTGACGGGGAGAGAGTGGTGCATCCGGAGCCTGAGATTTCGGGGAGAGGAGGTGGGATGACGTCAGGTCACGTGACCGCTGGCGGCGTTGTCAACAATCCACCCCTGAGGGGGGAAGCGAAGTATCTAGAACCACGTGTGCCTGTGACGACATCAGAACAAGTCACGTGACAGCCTAGCCTGGCTCTTGGTTTCAGGTCTAACAAAGCAGGTCCTTGAGTGTAAGGAGTTGACACCTCTACTCACCTTATTCTTTTGGTCCCAAGTACTGGGACTTTGCATAAGGAGACATTGTGGAAGGAGCTACTTGCGTTCTGAATCTTTAAAACGGAACAAAAAAAAAAAAATCTGGACTTAATTCTGTTTCAAGTGGCTTAGCAACTCTGGTAGGTGAGACAGGTACTGAAAGTGTGGCAAAGCCTTGTAAAGAACAGCTTTGAATGCTATGGTCGGTGCAGATGAGATGGAATTAAGGGCATGGGATTTCCATACTTAGCGTCTATACAGAAGTGAGAGTGGAATAGATTGCCCAAACCTTAAAGACTCCATCTATGTATGGAGTCTTTGAATTAGAATCTGTGAATTTGATTGAGGTAGGGAACAATTGTATTTCTCAAATTCGTGGGTGTGATTCTAGAGCATATCAATGGGCTGCTGGTTGTCAAAGAAACGTATAAAAATGATTCAGATAGGGGAGAGATCGTGCAGACATGGGTGGGAGTTATATCTCGAGTCTGAAGTAACTCATTACAAGCTTTGTACAATAGCAAAGAGGGGCCAAATGGACCAAACGTGCTGGAGGGAATGATTTGAAGCAGGTTCAGAAGCATTGACACACTCGAGCGCGCGCGCGCGCGCACGCACGCACACACACACACACACACACACACAGGCTCTTGGAATTCCCATGCTCAGCTTCTAGCCCTGTTTTGAGGATTTTTTAGTTCTAGGGACCAGAACCGTGGAATAGATGCAGAATTCTTTAGCTCTAGAAAGGAGAAGAAGAACATGAGACAGTACAGCTCCACACCTTCCCATAGTTCCTTGAAACCAGGAAGGGTTAACCTTTTCCACTGTCCTTATCCCTCCTTCTAACAATTCTCATGCTTTAAAATGCACCGAGAATCCAGTGTTTTGGTGCATCCTGATAATCCCACCATGCGGAAAGTGGAAAGGATCGGGAGTGTAAGGCTAGCCTCAGTAAAACGGGATGATAGCCACTCTAGGCAGCCTGAGATTCTCATCTCTCCTCACAAAAAAAAAAAAAAAAACAAAACCTTGAAGACTTAAGTATGTCTAACTCTTGCTAGCTGCTGCTGTGTCCTCACAATGTGACTAAGCTAAAAAGTTAAGTATTCTTACCTTTATAAGTTTTCTTTTTGAGGTATTTGAAGGAACCCCAGGGCCTTACGTGGCTGTGTAGAATTTTATTGAGAAGGATACAGTGCGCACGCACAGCTCCAGCACTAGGTAGGCAGAGACTAGAGGTCTGCATATTCCAGAGACCTGTCTTGCGGGGAAATGGTTTCTTTAAATTCCCTAGGCTGGCCTTCAACTCCTCTTTGAGTAGCTGGGATAGGTAGCAAGTGCCTTGGCTCTCTCCTTCCCGTCGATCCACACCACTCCTAATCTTCCTCATGGCCAAGAAAGAAGACACGTGTGGGAATACATACAGTGAACTGGTAAACTTTCCTTTCGCCTATCTAGCAACTAATTACGTTTAAAAATGGACTGTGTAGGTTTTTTTTTTTTTTCCAAAATGAAATGCTTTGATAACTTGAACGTGCTTCCCAAAAGTATTAGAGGGCAGAATGTTAACGAAGTCACACAACTTGCTGGCCAGGTGGCTTGCTGAAAACCCACAACCACAGTCTTAGAACTATAATTTTACTTTTTCAAACAGAGTGTGTGTAGCTCAGGCTGGTCTGGAACTTGCTATGTAGACCAGGCTGGTCTCGATCTTACATAGCTCTGACTTTGTCTCTCCTGAGCACTGGGATTGTGAGTTAATTTGTTATGGCAAAGACTCACTAATTCATGCTTTGCTCCTTGCAAATATTCATGTCATAACAAATATTAAATCTACATATAGCAGGTCTCATAGTATTTTAAGACTTAACTATGGCTTTGTTATTTAGAGAAAAAGAAAAATCCAAACCAAGTACCCACCCCTCCTTACTTTCAAGCTCCAAAGCCCAGCTCTAGCAGTTAGTAGCAAAATTTGAAATGCTTCTCAACTATTAGGTTAAAGCAGACTAGTTTCTGTTTTTACACTACTCAACACACTTCTGATGCATTCATTTATTTGTGTGTATATCACAAGACAACTCAGAGGAGTTGGTTCTCTTTCCATCATGTAGGTCCAAGAGATTGAATTCAACTCTTTAGGCTTCATAGCCTTTTCTTACTGAGCCATCTAGTTGACCTAGTTTTGCTACTACAGTTAAATCGAGATCTCTAAAACTGGAGCCTTTTAAAAGCTCTGCCGGTTATTTAAATGTACATTCCGAGCCGTCCTTGTACATCAGTCTGTGGCAGAGTTCAGTGAATTGTTTGTTTTCCTAAAAAGTTTTGTGTTTAAACAGGTAGATGATCTCTTGGGAGTTTGAGGCCAATCTGGTGGGTATACTTGGTGAGTCCCAGGCCACCCAGAGCAACATAGTAGACCTTGTCTCAAAACAAACAAAAAGATTGCTAGTAATTGGAAAACAGTAGCAATTGGAAACTGAAAATGTATACAGAATTGTTAGAAATAAGTCAGGGGAGTAGTGAATGCTGAGTGAGGCTTACTGCTGAGCTAAGCCAAGAATCATCTTGTTCCCGGTTTAAGGATTATGTTGACTTTGAGGTCGAAATCGGGTGTATGGAATATTAACGCAGCATTGGCAAACTGTAGCCCCATAAGTCTTCCTTAGATCAGTTATCTCCGGGCACAAGAAAGGGACCAGCAATCACCTAGGTGACAAAACGCTCTCTTGCCGGGTGAAGGCCTCAAGGGCGTTCATTCTGCTATAAAATGCCCCACTCTCCCTCATTCCCCACCACCACCTGCAAGCTTGCGGGCCTCCCACGTCCCTCCCCCATCCCGTGGCATCTATCTTCTGCTTCGTGTCACTTTCCCTTCCGGGTCAGGACCCCAGCAGTTTCCAGTCTTGCGTACTGGGCTCCGAACGCGGAATGGCCCCGCCCCCACCCCGTTGCCAGGGCATCCGGCTGCCCCGAGCCGGCAAGGTCGGGCAGGAGAGGAGGTGTGGCGTCCCTTGGCCGGCTGGGACTTCCACGCAGCCGGGCTGGCGGGACTGCAGGATGGGCTGAGGCGGCGGCGGTTCTCAGGACGAGGTTGACAGCGCGGCGAGACGGGCCACTGGGGTTGGGGCTGCACAGACTGCGTGTTTGAGGAGAGGGCAGGACGTGTGGGTGACGGTAGTGCTGAGGTGGGGGTCCCCACGCGTGTTGGACCGTGCTCTCTAACAAGAGACCAGCAGTGTTTGTTGGTGGGATTTTTTAGCTTTACTTCCATTGTTTCTGAAAGGGCACCTCGAATTCTAAATCCCGTATTCTAAAAGGATGCCTGAATTAAACGCTTATCAGACCTCCCTTTTATTTCTCAATCCCCGTCTACACAAAATGCTAGATTCATGAAGGATATCCCGTGTTCTGGTGAAAGTTGAAGCCTTTCAGGCAACTTAAAAGTTCTCACAAATAGACTCCTATTTTTTGTTCTTATTGCCAAACGTAAGGGGCCATCGACTCTGTATTATCCAGCTTGTATAATTGAAAATGTGAACGTTTAACATTTCCTTTTTTTTTTTTTTATTTCTGTGAAGTAGAAGCCAGGCTTGAAAATGGAGATGTATGAAACCCTTGGAAAAGTAGGAGAGGGAAGTTACGGAACGGTCATGAAATGCAAACATAAGGATACTGGGCGGATAGTGGCCATTAAAATATTCTATGAAAAACCAGAAAAATCTGTCAACAAAATTGCAACGAGAGAAATAAAGTTTCTAAAGGTTTGCTTCTTTTGCCTTTTATTATATACTTTTATTGTTTTCCCATTGGGAGGGACCTGTCTGGCTATGCAGCCTAGGCTGGCTTGGAATGCCTTATTTTTTCCAGTGCTAAGATTTACTGGCCTACATTGAAACACCCATCTTCTTTTGCCTTGATTGTGTAAGTCAAAAGCGAAATTGTTATAGGATAAAAATAAAATGTTTGAAAGAATATTTCTATTGACAGATGATATACTAAGACCTGTTATAGAGAAACCCTCATGCCTATACTCTGTACTTTTTTATTGATATAAGATTTGTGTGCTTGTGTATAGCAGAATTATGCTAATATTGTGAAATCATTCAAAATTGTTCAAGTATAATACTTAATAAGGATGTCTGCTTTGTACAAGGGATTGTGGGAAAAGCTAAGAGTAGAAGGAAGGAAAAATGTGTTTTGTGCCAGGTGTGCTGGTACACCCCTTTAATTCCAGCACTTGGGAGGCAGAGACAGGTGGGTCTCTGAGTTTAAGGCCAGCCTGGTCTACAGAGTAAGTTCCAGGACATCCAAGGTTGTTAGACAGAGAAACCCTGTCTTGGAAAAAAAAATACTCCTTAGTGGCATAACTATGCAAGAGGGTATATTAAAATAATCCTGAATAAGAGTGGTTCATGCTGGGCCAGAGAGATGGTTCTGTGGTTAAAAGCACTTACCACTCTTATAGAAGACTAGAGACAGTTCCCACATCTGTCACAACTGCCTGTACCTCCAGCTCCCAGGGATCCTCTACCCAATCCTGGTTTCCAGGAACACCTGCAGGTAAGTGGGTACAATTACATACCCACCCAAGACTTTTGTTCATTTGTTGTTTATTTAATGGTTACTATTAAATTCCACAAATTCCTGTTTGACAGGGAAGGGTTTTTTTGTTGTTTAAACAGAAAGCAGGGTATGCACTTGTCTTTGAATGATGTGTAGCATTTGGGTAGAATGGAGATACTATTGAGTTCTAGGTTAGGGGAACAGCATTAAAGGTCAGACTAAAACAGAACAGAGCAAGAGTGGAAGGAAAGGAACAGATACTTGTCTATGAGTTTCCTGTCTAGAATTAGAAAGAGGTGCGGTTAGTGTAGTAAATTGGAGACAGATTTTAAAGTGTTTTAGGCTAAGAAGTCAAAACTTGGTTTGGGGGCTTGAGATGTTAGGTGTGTAGAGCACTTGTCTAATATGCCTGAAGGCCGAAGTTTGATCTCCAGTACCACAGAGAACGGAGAGTAGATAATCTTGTGACCATCCTTGGCTACATACTGAGTTCAAACCAGCTTGGGATACATCGACTGCTCTCCCAGAGGTCCTGAGTTCAAATCCCAGCAACCACATGGTGGCTCACAACCATTTGTAATGAGATCCAGTGCCCTCTTCTGGTGTGTCTGAAGACAGTGACAGTGTACTCACATACATTAAATAATTTTAAAAGTGCACACAAATAGCTTATTTACTTGAGACAGGGTCACAGTATGTATCCCTGGATGTTTTGGAATTTGCTTTGTAGACTAGACTGCCCTCAAACTCACAGATCTGCTTGTCTCTGCCTACTGAGTGCTTTGTTTCTGTTGTTTGTTCTATGAGAAAGAGTTCCACTATGAAGCCCTTCACAGAACAGTCTAACTTGTAACTTACAGAGAGCTCTGCCTACCTCTGTCTCATGAGTGCTTGGATTAAAGGCATGTGACACCATTAGAAAGACACTTTAAACTACACCCACTGACTCCACACGGCCTGGCCCAACTGCTTTCCATCTCACCCACCTTTCTTCCTTTAAGACATTTTTAGACAATTCCATGTACGTCTTTGTACCATGTCTGTGAGTGCCCACAGAGGACAGAAGGATGTCATATTCCCTGGAACTAGAGCTGCAGATGGCCGTGAGCCTGTGGATTTAGACCAGAGCCCTGGGGACTAGTGAGTTGACTCAGAGTTCAGAGCATTTGTTGCTCTTTCAGAGGCCCCGGATTCATTCCCTAGAGCCCATAGGGCGGAATCTCACTTTCTCTTCTGACCTCCCTGGACATCAGACATAAACCTGCTGTAAGGACACAGATGAAAGTAAAATAGTGAATTTTACACATAAAGCTAAAGGAGCTAGAGTCCTCTGGAAGAGTAGACGGTGCTCTGAAATCCTCGCCTTCTCTCCAGGCACATCCATGCTATCCGGAAACTTAGTGTTGGCCCAGGCTAGGTCAACCACCTCCTTATTTTACTGCAGCTTCTGTAGTCTGGGGTACAGGCATATGGCACCACCCACTACTTCTCAGTGCAACATAACCTAGCATTTTAACCTGATACGGTTGCCCAGATAACTCAATTTTAACTAATCACATTCTCTGGGGTCAAATGCTACCACCCTGGCTCCCTCCTGCCTCAGCTGTTTTCTCTTTAAAATAAAGACTAAGGGCTGGAGACGTGGCTTGCGTCCTCGGAGCACTTGTTCTTGCAGTAGACCTGGACAATTCCCGGCACCCACATGGTAGCTCACAACCACTTGCAACTCCAGTTCCGAGCGTGGGCACCAGGCATGCACACGTGCACAGACATACATGCAGAACAGACGGGAATTCATGTGTACCAGAGTATTCACCCTTCCCTGTCTCCTCTCTGCTCTCAGAGTCTCAGTGCTGAGCATTACTAAGGCTTCTTGCTCAACATGGAAACAGAGAGCAAAAGCAAGGAATCTGGAATTGTATTTGGCACAATTTTCTACTAGTCATGTTTCAAGGATTTTAGTCTCTGTTAATCACAAGAAAGTAGAAAACTTGACATTGTGCCACTGGAGTAAAAGCAATATTTAAAAAATATAGTTTGCTAGTGAAACTAATACTAAAAACACACTTATTTTTATCCAAATTGGTATTTTTAATTTTAAAAATGGTTAAATATTTGAGTTGATTGTAGTAAGGATAATAGATTGAAAACTAGAATAAACTGCATAAAAATTAAGCTTCATTTGTTTCTTATGCTGATACATAGGATTCTTGACATTTTAAAATTATTTTTAAATGTTTAAAAGCACTAATCTGTGTATATAGGTGTGCATGTGTACCTGGACGTCAGAGGTCAGTACCTCTACTTTACCACTCTGCCTTACTTTTTTAAAAACAGAATCTCTCACTAAATCTGGAACTCACTGACTAAGCTAGACTGGCTGAGCAAGGGGCCGCCCTTCCATCTACCCATCCCCACTACTCAGTGCTGGTCACAGGTGCCCACTGCCAAGAATGGCTTACCTGTGGTTGCAGACACTTTCCACTAAGCCATCTTCCCAACTCCTTAAAATTATCTTTTGACCACGTTCCTACCAGTACAAAAAGGATTTTTTTTGTTTTTAAAATTAATTTTTGATGGTATGAAATGAGGGTCTCGTTGTTGCCAGGCTGGCTTCCCGTTTCTCTTCCTGTTTCAGTTTCCCAAGTAGCTTAAACAAGGGTGTTTGTTGTTCAGTGGAGTTGTAGGATAGAAAATAAAATAACATAAATGTTTGTATATTTGTCTCATTTCTATGTCATTTCACATGTTTGCAGGTATTTTAAACATTCTGATTTATCAAGTCGATTCATAAATGACCCCTAGAACTTATGGTTTATCCTCTAGAGTTTAAGGCCAAAATTAGAGAATAAGTTGTGTAAAAATATAGCACATCTTAATGATGTCGAGGTCCATGCTTGGACTGGAGAGATGGCTCAGTGGTTAAGAGCCTTTGTCCTTGCAGAAGTTCCAGGTTTGGTTCGCAGCATCCACATGGTGGTTCACAACTATCCTTGAATCCAGTTCCAGGAGCTCTAACATCACCCTCTTCTGATCTCTGGAGGCACCAGGCATACACATGGTGCATACATACATGTAGACCAACATTCATACATACAGAGTGTAAAAACCCATGCTCATGTGAAAACACAAGGACCTTAGTGGCTAGATACAGCTCAGCTCAGCATGTGAGAAGATCCCAAGTTCAGTTTCCAGAAAACTGCATATTGAATGTGGTGGCTCACATTTGAAATCCCAGCACTCCAGAGGCTAAGAAAGAAAGGTTGCGAATTCTGGGCTACGTAGGGGTACATAAGAAGCCCTCGTCTCTAAAAATCAAAATAAAAACTACCACAAAAATAACCAGTGTGAAACAAGGTGCATATCAAAATAAAAACTACCACAAAAATAACCAGTGTGAAACAAGGTGCATATCAAAATAAAAACTACCACAAAAATAACCAGTGTGAAACAAGGTGCATTTTGCTTTATTATTAGTTTTTATTTTGTTTTAATTGAGACTGAGTCTCACAGGGTAGCTTGCCTAGCCTAGAACTCCCTATGTTGACCAGGTTGGCGTTGAACTCAGGGAGATTGGCCTGCCTCTGCCTCTCAAGTGCTGGGATTAAAAGTCCATGCCACATGCTCAACTCATAAAGTCCTCTCAAATGTCATGTGTTAAGTACAAACCAAATTAAAAGATAGCAAGACATTTCCCATTGCATTGTGGTATACTTGTTCTAAATTATTTTAATAAGCAATCAGATGGCTTTTCTACAGAGCAAGAAATCACTTGTAATTTTTATACATTAAAAATGTGCCAAGACAGTTGAGACATTCTGTTGAAAGAAAAGAAACTGAAACTGTTTTTGTTTCATTTCAAAATTATATAAGTGTTTGTATGAATTACTATTTGAAACAATTTTATTTAAAACTCTTGATGTTTTTGTTCTGTTTTGTTTTTTTGTCAATAGCAATTTCGGCACGAAAACCTGGTCAATCTGATTGAAGTGTTTAGACAAAAAAAGAAAATTCACTTGGTATTTGAATTTATTGACCACACGGTCTTAGATGAGTTACAGCATTACTGCCATGGACTAGAAAGTAAGCGACTGAGAAAGTACCTGTTCCAGATCCTTCGGGCGATCGAGTATCTGCACAGCAACAACGTAAGTACTTCAGAGGGAGCTGGGGCCAGGGTGACTCACAAGTGCCGTTCGGATAGTTCCGTTTTTATGAAGGCTGTTAGCATTTTTCTATGTAAAATACTAATAGACACCCCAAAAACAAGGAGGGGGCAATTGCCTTTCTGTTTATTTGCAGAACCCGGAAGCATTTATTGAGTACTTAGTAATTATGATTATAAGGTGGATTGAGTTTGAGTGAGGTGTGGTTAGTTTCACATGCGCTGTGACCAGAATACTGTTTGTTTCGTCTCAGGGTTTTAGAAGTTTTGGCCCATAATTCTCTTGGAGCATCGTGGCTGCAGGAGCATAGGGCAGTGTGCTTGGGTCCCAGATAGGGTATATTCCCTCAAGGACATACCCCTCTTCCTTTTGCTAGACACCCACCTCCGACAGTGGCAGCAGTGGGGATATGCCCTTCACTGAGCCTTTTTTAGGGGACACTTCATATCCAGCCACTCTGCAGATACTGAAAGTGGTACCAATGATTTGGTTTAAAGGAATTGCTAGTAAACTAAGGACCATCTCTGAGAACATGCATGACAAGGTTGAGAGTCAGAGCTGTGCTTTCACGGAAGCATCCTTAAATGAAGAGAGGCTTAGAGTCAGTAGGTGATGTTAGGCCAGCGAATGGCAAACTGGTGGGTGCCTTTAGGGGAGGAAGGCAGAGCAAAGTGCTCATCACTCAACCTGAAAAAAATGCCTAACTTCTGGTTCTCAGTACTGACTCCAGTAGAATTTAAGTAATAATGTAGTTCAGTAAATGTTGCTTTGTTTTTTAAGACTAGTCCCTCTGTTGGCTCTTCTGAAACTTGTTGTATAGATCAGACTGGCTCTGAACTCAGAGTTCCTCCTGCCTCTGTTCCTGAATATTAGGATTAAAGCCGTACCCTACCAAGCCTGTCTAGCTCAGTAGTTCATGTTTTTTGTTTTTGTGATGCTTTTTCAGATGGCTATACTTTCTGGAAAACTACATATAATTGGGAAATAGCAATAAATTAAATATCTAGGAAAAAAAGGTGGTAAAATCCTCAAAACTAGTTTTGTTTTATTATTTATTTATTTTTGTTTTTGAAGACGGTTTCTCTGTATATCCCTGGTTGTGTTAGAACTTGAAGTCAGACTGGCCTTTAATTCAGAAATCCATCTCCCCTGCCTCCCGAGTGCTGGGGTTTAAGTGTGTAACATGTATGTATGTATGTATATCTGTGTATTGAGACAAGGTTCTCAATGGATATCCCAAACTAATCCCAATCACAGTATGTATCTCAGGCTAGCCTCAGGCTCCAGCTCTCTGTCTAGCCCTCTGAGTACTGGGACCACAGTGGAGGTGACCCGGTTGTATTTCAGAGATCACGTAGTTAAGTAGTTGATGCTCATACAAGTGTATACCCCAGGACTCCTCAGATAGTTTTGAACTTCTTTGTTTCTTTCCTTCTTTTATTTTTATAATTATTTGTTTATTTTGATTTTTTTCCAGACAGGGCTGCTCAGTGTAACCAGTCCTAATTCTCCTGGACTTACTCTGTAGACCAGGCTGGCCTCAAACTCAGAGATCCACCTCCCTCTACCTCCCGAGTGCTGAAAATAAAGGAATGTGCCACCACACCTAGCTTGCTTTGACTTTCTAATAATACCTCATGGCTTCAAAAGGCATTTTTTATAGCAGTTGGACTTCATGTAGTAATGTCTTTGCCAGCTGGATTCAGGCAGTTATGAGATCATTAGGAGCATATATAGCAGGGCATGTGGTACACATCTGCATTCAGCAGGCTAAGGCAGGGGGATCACTGCAAGGTCAGGCCAGCCAGGGCTACATGACAAGACCCTATCTCAAAAACAGCACGTACAGTCTTTGAAATCAAACCAACTGTTTTCACTGCAGGTTATCTCCGAAAACTCACAAGATTTGTGGAACCAGAGCTTACAGCTCCAAGATTCTATATGACACAGTTCTGACTGTCCTAGAACTCATTCTGTAGACCTGGCAGGCCTTGAATTCACAGAGACCTTTGCCACCCAAGTGCAGGGACTAAAGACATGTGCCATAACCTTTGTATGCTTTCCTCTTATCTGCAAAATGACAAGACTTTACCTCACTCACTTAAAAATGCCATGTAGGCCGGAGATGGAAGATGGAAGATGACGCCCACAACACACACACACACACACTCCCACCCCCCCCCCCACTCTCGCACAGACTCTGGGGACCACAAAAGTGTAATGCATGATGTGAGCCAGTAAAACGGTAGAAGTTTGCAAATGAGGTATAGCTAAAGTGATTGGTTTTGAAATACAGCTAGAACTTCACTAGACTAGTGACATGTGCACAGGCAGACACTGTAACGTGCCAGTCATCCGAGCAGGGAGCCTCAGAGAGTGGCATTAAATCAGCTTCAGGGAGCAGGAAGGAGGAGACATGATTGAGCAGTTGCCCTGGATGTTTTTTCCTGAGCACACACACATGCATACAGAGTGTATGGACAGTTTAAAAGAAAAGTGGGAGCACCAGAGGAGATGACTCAGTGAGCAGCTGTACCTGCTGCTAAGTACTGTCCAACTGAGAAGCTCTCGCACACCGATACACTCAGGGCCATGGGCCACGAGAGGTGGCACTTCCTGTAAGTTCTGCACTTGGGAGGCAGAGCAGACTGACCTCAGCCTGGTCTGAATGGTGAGTTTCAGGACAGCCAGCACCTCAAAGACCCTGTCTCAGGCAACAAAAGAATGCCATAACGAGATCAGTATTTTTACACTAGTATTATAGGTTACCGAAAAAGAGAATAAACAAGATGATGTAAAGGCGTCCAGCAGGTACAGTGTGGGCTTCTTGGAAACATCTGTACTGAGTTTCTGAATGCTCTGTTTCCTGATTTGGAGCACTTTTCCCCCCCAAGTTTTTGTTGAAAACGGGACATTTAAAATAATAATACTGTGGCAATTATAGAAACCAGAGTTTTCTGTCTCTCTCTATACTGTCTCTCAGAGCCAGACAGCCAATAACTATCTGTTGTCTAGATGCTGAGTTCTGCTTTTTGGAGTGGATACTGCATCTGCTGGCCCGCCAGCAGGTGGTTACTTTATTCCTACCTCTGGCTTTCTGAGCACTGCTGGCAACAGCTCTGTTCTAGTTACTTTGGTGGTTGCTGCTGTTTTCCAAAGAGACAGGATTATTTTTTTGTTTTAGGTTAGAGTTGGGAGCCCTGGTTTGGTGCATCGCTGTTACTGTAGCTATGGTAGCAATGGCATGGCCCATTGAGACAGGTGAAGTGCACTGTCTTATTCATTTATGTAGAAAATCCCCTCAGCAAAGGTTTCTAATTTAGGATACAAGATGAACATCCCTAAATCTTTTGGTTTTTCTACACATTAGCAACAAACAATCAGGAATGAGACTTTTAAGATACAATGTATGGGCCAGTAATGTGACTCAATTGCTAGAGTGCGTACATGTCGAGCTCTGGGTTTGATCCCTAGCACCACATAAAACTGAATGTGGTGGCACACCCTTGAAACCCCGGCACTTGGGAGGTAGAGGATCAGAAATTCAATATCAACCATAGCTACATAGTGGATGGAGTACATGAAACCCTGCCTAAAGTCAAATAAAATGCCATTTAACACATCAAAATATTATATGACCTAAGGAAAACCTGACAAGTGTGAAAGATTTGTACACTGAAAAGTAAATACTGCTAAGAAATACTAATAATACTAATAACTAATAATAACATACTGTGTTTAATGGAGTGCCAATGTGACAATGACAGGCCAAAGCGTCTACAGTCCACGAACCACACTCACACGTCAACTCACAATAGACTAAAAACGAACACAGAGGGAAGCAGCTCCGTGACCCTGGGGGACAAAGGTGTGTAGGTGATTGTGTCTCTGTTTCTTTGTTTTGTGTGTGTGATGAACCCAAAGCACCTGTAGTAAAAGCAAAATAAACAAGATGAGACCAAGCTGAAAAGCTTCTGCATAGCCAAGGGAAAGTGGACAGCATATTTCAGATAGGAGAAAGTTAAGAAAAAAAAAAAAAAAAAAAAAAAAAAAAAGAACAGCTTTACAGAATGGGAGAAAACCAAGAAAGAACTAAAAAAACTCAACAGTAAGCAAACAGTGTAGTTAAAAACGAGCAAAGGAAATAGTATTTTAAGAAGTAGACCACATAGGTGAGTGAAGGTAGACAGGTATATGAAAATATGCTCAAAGTCTATAATCGAAGAAATTTAAATTGAAAACAATAATGTAAGGCACTGCCCAGACGGCCCGCTCAAAGCCAGGACTTGGCGGGAGTGTGGACTACATGTGCGCAGGGTCCTCTGTGACCGAAAGCTGGAACTTGTAGGTGATCCAGCAGTCTCCCTACTTGGGCATGTATGGAAAGGAAACAACATCAGCTTGTCTGAGGCACCTGCTAGCTTACATTCACTGCAGCAGTCATTCCCAATGGCAGGGTACAGCGCTAATCTAAGTATCCAACCATAGATGAGTGGGTACAGAAAATACAGTGAAAAGAAAAAATTTGGTGTATATACAGTACTGAGGCTTGACAAGAGGCATATTATCATCTGCTACAACGTGGGTAAGTTGAGGTTATGGTGTCACATGTAAAACCTAAAAGGGGGGGGAGGGGATTTCTGTCAAAAGGTACCAAATTTCAGATTAGGAGTAAATGCAAATTTTTTGGTTTATTACTAATTTTTTACTTAATTTATTAATACATCTATTTTTTTTTTTTTTGAAACAGAGTTTCTGTGTAGCCCTTGCTGTCTGGAACTCACTCCATGGACCAGGCTGGCTTCAAACTCAGAGATGAGTTCTGCCTCTGCCTCCCAAGTGTGGGAATTAAAAGTGTATATCTGTAATTGTTACTTTTATTTGCCTGAAGTAATTGTTCTCTCCAAGGCTTGCTTACTCAGTGTGCTAACCTCCATCTAGAATGTTTTCAGCTTCTGTAATTTGTTGCTCCCCTTTCTAGTTCTTTCTGATCTCTGGCTGGCTGGTTCTACTCAGCTGTTCTGGCTCAAACTCCTCTCCAACCTAACCGATTCAATCTGGCTTCTTTTTCTGGCTCTGCCTGTTTGCTCTGCTTGGCCTCAAACTAATTCTAGCAATCTGTTCTAATCTTCTGGTCCCTCTCATTCTCTGGCTCCTTCTGTCCTCACCTGTGTCTAGGTTCTCCCTTCAGTTTGTGTAAAACTCTCCCGATAAAACTGCTTTCTCTTCTATCTCTGTATTGTTCTCTCTGCAGTAGCCTCTTTTACTCTCTGTTCTCCTGAGAGTTGGGCATGTCCTATTCTGTCAAGTCTTTCCCCGATTCCTCACTGTCTTAGTCAGGGTTTCTATTCCTGCACAAACATCGTGACCAAGAAGCAAGTTGGGGAGGAAAGGGTTTATTCAGAGGCCATGGAGGGATGTTACTTACTGGCTTGTTTTCCCTAACTTGCTCAGCCTGCTTTCTTATAGAACCCAGGTCTGCCAGTCCAGGGATGGCACCACCCAAAATGGGCTGGGCCCTCTTCCCTTGATCACTAGTTGAGAAAATACCTTACAGCTGGATCTCATGGAGGCATTTCCTCAACTGAGGCTCCTTTCTCTGTGATAACTCCAGCTTGTGTCAAGTTGACACAAAACCAGCCAGTGCACTCACTTTGTCTGCTACTCAGTTAGACATTTTCAAACGTGCGTGCTTTCTACCAGTGTGATCCAATATCCTGCAAGCATACACCACAGCACCTGGCTCACAAGATTATTTTTGCAATGTTGTAACTCAGGCTGGCCTCAATCTCACAGCCATTCTCCAGTCTCAGTCTCCCAAGTGCTGAGATTAAAGGCCATAGGACAGCCAGGATTATACAGAGAAACCTAGTCTGAAACAAAGCAAACAGCAAAGAAAGAACCCACAACTAAACAAAAAACTTTCCTACCCTTTAAAAAAAAATCTCTGAGACTGAGAGGGAAGAAATGCGTGTGTTTGTGGTTTCCAGAACCAAGTGGTAAAATGTCATGGAGAGAGACAGAGGAAGAGAGTTGAGGGGCCTGTGGTGTGCCTGCGATCCCGTACGACCTTACGGTTATCCTTGCCTACAGTGACAGTTGAAAGCTAGACTGGACTACTTGAGGCCCTGTCTCAAAAAAAACAAGAGAACACCAGAGTGGGGAAGGGAAGAGGGGGAGCATGATGTTTGAGAAGAGAAGACAGCCCTACATTTAAGGGACAGAGAAAGGACCCACTAGGCAGAGAGTGTGCAGTGTCAGGGCTGAAGAGTGGAGGGGTCCTCACACCAGGGAATCAGTGAGGTGGGCAGCTCGTCCCAGCAGGGGAAGCAGGGACAGTGGTCTACAGCACTCTCCCAGAGACAGTAGGAGACTGGACAGTTTACAACGGGGTCAGAGGCCCATCTGATCTTAGAGTGATTCCCTTTCAACGTTACACTGTCTGCTCTGCCTTCACTTGATTTCGAAGGGATTGGAGGAAAATATGTAACTTTTAACCTGTGCTTAGGAAATATCTTCACTCTCAGCTGTGAGATTTTTCTCTGAAAAGCTTTTGACACTGTGAAAATGAAACTCTATCTTAACATACCAAATTTTATTTTGTTTTGGTTTTTAAAGATTATCCATCGAGATATAAAACCTGAGAATATTTTAGTCTCCCAGTCAGGAATTACAAAGCTCTGTGATTTCGGGTTTGCGAGGACACTAGCAGCTCCTGGAGATGTTTACACAGACTACGTGGCCACCCGCTGGTACCGAGCTCCAGAGCTGGTGTTGAAAGACACCTCCTATGGAAAGTATGTACACTCCGAAAACCGGCCCAGCGTGTCCCAGGTTGTCATTCTCCCTCCACGATTGACACTCTGCCCTCTGTGTCTGGGTCCCATCAGTGAGAAGAGACGCCTTTAGCGGTACTAGAAGCCCCTGTGGGCTCCTGTGCCCCCGCAGCTGTGTCTGTGCTCAGACCTGTGGTTGAACGGCTGCAGCTGCTGGAGCTGCAGCTCATGTCCTTACAGTGTATCTGTTCTGCTCCCATGCTCTCCAAAGATTAGACAATTTTATATTTTATTTATTTATGTGTGGGGCTTGTGGCATGAGCGCGGAGGTTAAACAACTCCAGAAATCAGTTCTTTCCAACTGTGTGGGTCCCCCAGGTCCAGTTCAGGTTGTCAGCCTCAGTGGCAGGTGTGTTTACCTGCTGAACCATCTTGTTGGCCTCTCCAAAGACTCTGGGATAATTTACTATAATTCTGTGTTGAAATAGCATCTATTGAGGCTGGAGAGACAGCTCAGCGGTTAAGAGCACTGGCTGCTCTTCCAGAGGTCCAGAGTTCAATTCTCAGCAGCCACTTAGTGGCTCACAACCATCTGAAATGGGATCTGATGCCCTCTTCTGGTGTGTATGTGAAGACAGCTACAGTGTATTCACATGTAATAAAATAAATAAATAAAAGAAATAGGATTGACCAAGTTTCCTGTTTTTTGGTAAAAGTATTACCTCCCTTACAAAGACTGAAAGTAATGAGTTTTTAACAATTGTGCTGTTCTACGTTGTTCATAAAGGATCACGGTCTCACAATTAACAAATATCCTAAGTAAAAATGTGTAAATAATACCACTTAAACATTATCCCTCCCAGACCCCTGGTTTTGAGATTGTCTTACTGTTTAGTTGTGGCCGGCCTGGAAGTTAATATTTAGACTAAGCTGGCCTCAGAAAACCAGAGAGACCACCCGTTTTTGTCTAGCTGGTGCTGGGATTAAAGAGTGCACCATGCTTGTGGTTTTCCCACTTTTGGGGGTTGTATTAATCGAATAAAACATATTTTGGGACATTTTCTTGCATGTATACACTTTGATCATGTTCATTTATCTGCCCTTAAGTTCCTCTTCCCCACTGCTGCTGGCAAACAACCTTACTCTTTAGCTTTGATCGTATACAAAATGTTTTTAGACCACTTACCATACATATTTGTGCTGACAAAGTAATTTAATATGTGTTTTTGTTTGTGTGCTTGTTTTTTACAGACCGGTGGACATCTGGGCTTTGGGCTGTATGATCATTGAAATGGCCACTGGCAATCCCTACCTTCCTAGCAGTTCCGATTTGGATTTGCTCCACAAGATTGTTTTAAAAGTAGGTAGGTAGTACTACCATCCTCTGCTGTGTGTCTGAGTAGCCACTGCTTGAGTTCATGCGTAGTGAATGGACAGCAAGGAAGGATCTTGTCTGGACAGGTGAAGGCAGGTGGATGCCTGTGCTGAGAGAGGACGTGGAGAATTCTGTTCTGATGATAGCATTCACTCAGTGCCACATGTTAACTGTTGGTGCTAAGGAGAGTGGCGCAGGGTGTGCGCCCTGAGTTAAGTCTCCAGCCTCAGCGCTGCAGTCTTCCTAAGAGCTGCTGCTCGAGGACTAGACATTGCCCTCCATTTGCACTTCTGTTGAAGGACTTTTCCTAAGAGAAACTTCAGTATATCTTTTTTTTTAATTTGCTGTCATTTATATGTTTATATACTATATAATTATTACATGCTGTATATATATAGTGGGCAAGTGCATTTTTAATCTTAAAAAAACAAAGATCAACTTTAGACATCTCTGAACAGCACAAACTGTATAAACCATTCAGATTATTCAGATACACTGTATTAAATAATAACTCCCCGCTGCCGTCTTCTGATGCAGGACCAGTAAATTATAAGTGTCACAGTTTTATAGCATATCCATATTAAAATTAAAATCATGGTATGAGTTTTGTCTGTAACTAGGAACTTGAAGGGATCAAGCTGACAACTTAGATTCCAATATCATATTGTCGAGACGAGACACAATATAAAAAGTGTTAGGTTAAAAAAAAAACATACTGTAGGCTTTACAAACAGTGTCTGGATTATACATTCATAATGCAAATACTCATCATAACTGGTAAATTGATTGGAATAGTTCCACAAAGTTCAAAAACAGAACTTGTCTATAAAGTACATCTTCAAATCTTGAATACAACTAAAATGTGAAGCAAATTAGTTTCTGGTCAGACATTGCAGAGGAATCCCTCGAAGGTCTCGATGAGAGCTTGTGTCTCTAAATAAGTCTTTAAATTAAATGGACGCACTGTCACCTGTCCTTTTGAGGCCCGTGGTTCCCATCTGGCCATAGTCAACCTGAGTCTGTGGTTAGGCAGCATTTGCAATGATCTATTCCAGGGCATTATTGTCAGTGTGATTTTATGTACACGGTAATTTACAGTGTTCAGCAGTATAGAAAGTATTCGTTTGGAATAGAACAATTAAGAAAAGGTAAAAACTGAAGAAAAAAAAAGCAAAGCAAAGGAGAAGGTTGTCCATGGTAAACTCTGTGCCATATTCACTAAGGAAGCACCACGCAGCTTAGACAAAGTCATTTTCCATGTTTACGTTTTAAGCTGGGTTGGGGATGGCTTCTGTTGAACATGTTGAACTGTAATTTGTTGTTATGAGGCCAAGGCTTTTTAGCCCCCTGTCTATACTCTGACAGATGACATCTGTCAGGCCAGCTTTCCATCCTTAAGTGCTTCGTTTTCTCTCAGAAAGGACCGCTGTCTTCCACAGGCAGACCATCAGCCAGTAGTCACTGACAGATTCCAGTATTATGAACACAAAAAGATCATTTGGGAAGAAGGCTATCCCAGGAGTGTGCCATATTCCACACATAAGAAACACCAGAAAGCAAGGCAGTATTCCCCAAATATCCTGAAATTCTACTTTCTTTTTATTTTACATTAATTTATTTATTCACTTTACAGAAGGGGAAACCCCCCTTGGGTACCACTCAACCCTGGGACATCACATCACAGCAGGACTAAGTGCATCCTCTCCCACAGCGTCCAGCTAGAGGAAGGAAATCCAATGGGAGTTGGGGGGCAGGGGAGAAACAGTCAAAGACAGCTTCTGTTCCAATTGCTAGAGGACCCACATGGAGACCAAACTACATATTTGCTATAAGCTACTCACAAGGACTTTTGATAATAAAGTTGAGTCAGAAGCCTTTTGAAACTATTGGAGGGAGAATATCATCCTGAGTGAGGTAACCCAGTCACAAAAGAACAGACGTAATATGCAGTCACTGATAATTGGATACTAGCCCCGGAAAGCTCTGAATACCCCAGAAACAACTCACAGGCCATATGAAGCTCAAGAAAAACAAAAGCCAAAAAGTGAAAGCCTCAGTCCTTCTTAGGAAAAAAAATAAGTGTATAGCACCCCTCTCAGAGTGTGGTACACCTAGACCTTAAATCATTAATAATCCAAGAGCTAAGAATATAGCCTTATGGCAATTTTTGGTATTCAAAAATCATTATGTTTAATCTATACACACCAAGAAAACCTTGACTGTTTCCATGTTACGTTCTGTTCTACATGTACTTTATGCTTATGGTAACTAGTGGGATTTCAATGCATGCTATCAAACCTCTAAAATAATTAAGTACTGACAAAATTATATTCATATAGTTTTATGCCAAAATGCTTTTAAAAATCTGTACATGTATCTCTCTTTTTAAAATAAAGTTGTAAGGAAAAAAAAAACCTATTAAGGCCAGGCAGTGGTGGCACACACCTTATCCCAGTACTTGGGAGGCAGAGGCAGGCAGATCACTTGTGAGTTCAAGGCCAGCCTGGTCTACAGAGTCAGTTGCAGGACAGCCAGGGCTTCACGGAGAAACCTTGTCTCAAAAACAAACAAACAAAAACAAAAAACATTGGGGATTGAGAATTAGTTATTTACTCAAATAATTCTCCTCTTCCCCTCTTCCTCCTCCTTTTTGGCTTTTCAATCAAGATAGTCCCCAAGGCACTCCCAGTGGTTGACAATTAACGCTGATCACCACAGCTACCTAAACGTTTTGGTGGTTAGCCCTGTGACTAGTATTTCAATCTGAAGGAGGGGCTTGAGGAGCCCCGGGTGTGCTGGGAAAACGCTTCATAAACATGTTATTGCAGGATTCTGACAAAGAGGGTACTGTGGTTTTTACTGTCATTAAAGCAGTAAAACCCAGATTAGCACTGCAGATAATTTAAGGGTTGTACTCTATGTGCCTTTCTTTTATGTTTATTTTAACTTACATGTAAGGATATTATTTTGTCTGCATACCACAAGTGTGCCTGCCAGAAGACAGTGGCACTGGAGTTATGGATGGTTGTGAGCCGTCATGCGGGTGCTGGGAATTGAACCTGGGTCCTCTGAAAGAACGGCAGGTGCTGTTAACTGGTGAGCCACTTCTCTCTCCAGCCCTGTATGTGCCTCTTCGAAAGCCCTGTCTGAGACTGTTAGAGAGCTGAGAAGTGATGACATTACCCTGCCATTTTTCAGAGGAGACCAAGCCATAAAGCCGTGAAGAGACATGCTCCGTGGCACAGTATTAGTTGTGGTGAGAGCGCCAGAGCCTTGTGGCCTCCACCTGTGCTCAAACCTGTTTGCACTCTGGCTGCTGTCTGCTCTCTTCTTCTGTACCAGCCATTCTCAACCTGTGGGTCATGACCCCTTGGGGGTCACAGATCAGATATCCCACATATCAGATATGTACATTACAATTCATAATAGCAAAATTACAGTCTTGCGATAGCAACAAAATATTGTTCTGGTTGGGGGTCAGCATATGAGGAGCTGTGTTAAACAGAGGGCTGCAGTGTTGGGACAGTTGAGAAACACTGCTCTATAAACTACTTCGGCTTATGAATTACTTCACTATTTTAGGTGTTTTGATTAAGGTTTTGGTCTGGGAGACTGATGGCTACTTGATAAATCATTAAGATACCAATAAAGAAATGTGTCAATAATCTCAGAACTTGGGAGGTGGAGGCAGGTAGATCTCTGAATTTGAGGTCAGCCTGGTTTACTGCAAGTTCCAAGACATCCAGGACCACACAGAGAAACCCCGTCTCAACCCCCAGTCCCCACAAAGTGTCAAATTTTAGTGTTTCTGCTGGTAATTATATATTATGTCCTAGAGTTTGGTGTGTGGGGGGAGAAGGACCATATGGTTTATGTATTTTGCTGCCTGTCAGCTTCTTACTGGAGGAAACCTCAATTTTTAAGACTTACTAATTTTTTAATGGAGCCAGATATCGAACCTAGGGCTAGACAAGCCCTCTATTGCAGAGAGCAGCATTCTTAGCCGACAACCTCTAGTTTTATGAGATATTTAGGTATTTTTCTTTCAACGTCATTCATTCTCGTTTCAGGCAACCTGACCCCGCACCTGCACAACATATTTTCCAAGAGTCCCATCTTTGCTGGGGTGGTGCTTCCTCAAGTTCAGCATCCAAAAAATGCAAGAAAGAAATACCCGAAGCTCAACGGCTTGCTGGCAGATGTAGTTCATGTATGTCAAGACACTGAGGCTGGCTAAGAATTTGCAGAAATCATAGTACCGTGGGGTCTTCTCTTTGCTGTTAGAGATGGAACCCACAGCTGGGCAGGCTTTCTACCACTGAGCCTCATTCCCAGCAATAATGCAGTTTAAAAATGTTACTTGAAAAAGAATCCAGAAAGACTTGTAATTACTGGTAGACATGGAAACCTGGATTCCATCTCCCCGAACCTAAGTAAAAAGCTGGAGCAGTGGTGGGCCGGTAATATTAGTGTGGAGGAGGTTGAGAGAGGAGGATCCCCGGATTCCTGCCAGCTAGTCTGGCTGAGTTGCTGAGCTCCTTGTTCAGTAAAAAACATAATCTCAAGGGCTGGAGAGATGGCTCCGTGGTTAAGAGCTCTGACTGCTCTTCCAGAGGTCCTGAGTTCAAATCCCAGCAACCACATGGTGGCTCACAACCATCTGTAATGGGATCTGATGTTCTCTTCTGGTGTGTCTGAAGACAGCTACAGTGTACTCACATACATTTAATAAATAAATAAATAGATAGATAGATAAATAAATAAAAACAAAAACCAAAAAATAATCTTAAAAACTTGAAGTGGAGAGTTATGAAGACATCAGCTTCTGGTTTCCACACGTGTGTGCTCAGCTGCACACTTGAGCTCATACATGCATCACACAAACACACACCCTCAGTTTCACTTTATGAATCTCTATTGTGGTAACAAAACCAAAACCAGCCTTATTACTTGTGAGGACAGTCCTTCTAAGCCTATAAGCACTGTTGTGCAGGAGAGTGATAGAGTTGTCAGTTTGTCCTGTGCATTTAGAAGACAGCAGAAGCATCTTTCTCTATTTTCATTCTGGTCCTTCTCCATAATTTTTAGGCAAGAGCCACCATGATGGGTTAGCAGGTCTAAAATCTCGTTGCAAGCCTTGCAGCCTAAATTTCTTCCCAGGAATTCACATAAAGGTGGACAGAGAGAACCAACTCCACTGTGTTGTCTTGTAAATTCCACTCGTGCTGGGACAAGCCTCCTCACCAATGATAATTTTTACGAAACATTTGAAAGGTGTCAGTCAGATGATTTAACATCTTTGGGGCTTGGTGTCTTTGAGTGCCTGTGGCATAAACTGTGAAGAAATGCTGGGAAGTGGCCTTCTCTCGGGAAGATTGCAACAAGTAGACAGCTTTTATTCAAGTCCTGTCTTCATTGCTCTAAAGAATGGGCTCTCCATACTGACAGTCTGAGTATTCAGTTATTGTGAATCATCTGCAGCTTGTAGTTCACAATCTGTCCCATGAGTTGGCTTTGGTTTCTGATGGTTTCTTCTGCTAAAACTATTCCCAGGGCAGAGAAACAGAGAAGAGCTGTTCGTTGATTTTATTTTATGTGCATTGATGTTTTGACTGCCTGTATGTGTGTGCACCATGTATATATATGGTCTGCAGAGACCAGAAAGGGGATTCTTATAGAAGGCCTGAATTCTACAAGGTGACAAGAGAGAACCCATAGCAGAGCTGTTTTCTGACCTCCCTGTGTGACCATGGGATGCACACACTGACATTCACACAAAATAGTAACTTTTAAAAGTTGCAAGCGTAAATTTCTTAGTAACTAAATGGTCAGAATTTACTGTTAGAAATCTGCCAGTTTACAGACTGTCAGGTCTGGGTATTAACTTTGTCATGCATCGAATGTTAAAGACTTGATTTTAGGGGCAGAGGCAAAAACCTCATCTTTTATTAGACTCTTTTCTTTTTTAGGCTTGTTTACAAATTGACCCTGCCGAGAGGACGTCATCTACTGATCTTTTGCGTCACGATTACTTTACTAGAGATGGATTTATCGAGAAGTAAGCATTGGTGGTCTTTCTAGTGTTTTACATCAGGGGGCTTACTAGAAGGGTGATCACTAAATAGAACAATGATACAGAGCAAAACTATTCAGTTTAACAGAAACCAAATGGAGTTGCTGCGTCAGTGTTGACCAGGTATTTGGTAGGGCTGGCTGTCAGTGGGGCTGCGGGGCCGCAGGCAGTGCGGTACGATCCCATACCCAGCTGCAGTCTCAGACCCGAGGCCACGTTTCAGTCAAGAGCTTTTAAAGGATTTATTCTTATTTGTGCACATGTGCCCGTGTATGGATGCAGTTGTGAGCCACCTACCGTGAGTGCTGTGACTCAAATTCTGTGTAAGTCTAGGGACGAAGAGCTTCTGTGTCAAAATTCAAAGTGACATTTTATTAGATTCACATCTCAAAGGGAATCTAGATCTGCTGCCAGCCCACAGTTACTGTAAGGTAAATATTTACACCATCTTGGCCAGGTATGGTGACACCTGTCATCCTGGCACTCAGGAAGATGAATGAAGCAGGGGATTTTATGCTTGATACCAACCTGGGCTACACAGTGACATTGTCACAAACAAAGAGAATAGCGCCATCTCTTGGTATCAGTTACGATTATATAGCATTTTTAATGTTCGATTGAATGGTTCTATTAAGATAAACCACTAAAAAAGATGACTGGTTAATATTGCTTGATTCATCAGATTCATACCAGAGCTGAGAGCTAAATTATTACAGGAAGCAAAGGTTAATTCATTTATAAAGCCAAAAGAGAATTTTAAAGAAAATGAACTTGTGAGAGATGAGAAAAAATCAGTTTTTACCAACACTCTGCTCTATGGAAACCCATCACTTTATGGAAAGGTGAGCTCTGTCTTGCTTTTGTGTTAGTCTGCATAGCTGCACATGCTTAGGGCTCTAATGACAGCAGATTCTCTACATCTCGCCTGTTCCAGGAAGTGGACAGAGACAAAAGGGCCAAGGAGCTCAAAGTCAGAGTCATTAAGGTCAAAGGGGGAAAAGGAGAAGCCCCAGACCTTAAGAAGTCAGAGTGTGAAGGTGAACACCGCCAGCAGGGCACAGCCGATGACACCCCCCCCTCATCGCTGGACAAGAAGCCTTCTGTCTCAGAACTGACAAACCCTGTCAATCCTAGTGCAAATTCTGACGGTGTCAAAGAAGACCCGCACACTGGGGGTTGTATGATAATGCCACCTATCAACCTGACAAGCAGTAATTTGTTGGCCGCAAATCTCAGTTCAAACCTCTCCCACCCCAGTTCACGGTGAGCTAGGGTGAGGGGAGGCTTGGTTGAGTGAGCGCCCTCCTGTGCAGCGCTGCTCACACACTTGTACTGTGTGGACTGGACCTGAAGGATCTTCTCAAGTTGCAGTCATGCAGTAGCAGGGTGTTCACTGAGGAGTTCTTGGGAATGTTACATGAGAGATGTTTTTCTTAGCTATATAGGCATTAAATGTTCTTTTGAGACAAATTGCCAGAGTCCAGACTATCCTGGAACTTGCTTTGTAACCCAAGCTGGCCTCCTACACATGGTCTACCAGCCTCAGCGTCCTCAGAGATGGGATTACAGATGTGTGCCGTCATGACCAACTCAGATGTTTAATTGTTTACTGGTATCTTTGGGCTAGCTTTAAAAATACTTATTTTATGTCCGTATGTGTCCCTAAGCATTTGTATGAGCACCACCACATTCATTCTGCGTCTGTGGAGGCCACAGGGCAGCGGGTCCCCTGGAACTGGACTCATAGGCCGTTGTGAGCCGCCTGTGGATTCAGGGAACTGAACCCAGGTCCTGTGCATAGACAGTACTCAACAGCTGAGCCTGGGTTATCTTTTTAAACGAAAAGTATCTTCTATTTGAAGAGAGGCAGGATGATTTCACTTAAGTGTTGGCATCCATGTGCCTTAGTTTGTTAGTCCACTTAGATTAAAATAACTGATACTCCACTGACATAGAAGACTTGCTAGAGTGCTGTTTGGCTCGTGGTTATAACAGCTGGAGCATCTAGCAGCATGATGTCACTGCTCTGGCAAGGGTTCCTTGGCCATGTCACATCTTAGCAAAGAAGAAGGCAAGAAACTGACCACATGTAAAAACAACACGTGTGCCAGTGCATGAGAAAGGTTCAGGGAGGCACCAGAGTCCTTTTAAAGACTGTGTCTATGGAGTGTTCCTCAAGTGCTTTTCCTAAAGAAAAAGAAAAGTCTCTCTTGAGATCTAGTCCCTCCTTTTTGAGAGTCCCCACCACTTACAGGCTCCACCCCTTTCAATACGGCACACTGGGAACAAAATCCCAGCATGAGGACCATTGGAGGACAAACTATATCTAACCATAGCACTCAGTGCTGCAAAGCAAGCTTTATTCCTGCCTCATAGGAGATTCTCTCAGTGGAGAAAGAATAGTTCAAAATAAGTCCTTCGTAGCAAATAGCCTTCCAGAAGTAAGTACGTTGGTAGGAACAGAGTGTGTCAGGCCAGTTTAAGGTTTATAGCCTCTGCTGCAGATGGAGGGGCTGCTAGGCTACTCAAGCTGGGGACTGGGGACAGTGAAGACATGAGGTCTGTTTGCACATGTAAAAACTGGAAGGTGCACTGGCTCAATCAGAGTTCGGCAGACTTATTTTTAGGCTGCGGGTTGTGAGGATGAGAGCAGTCTGTCTGGATAAGCCAGTGCACTTGTCTGTGTGGGTCCAAAGGTACATTGGACCATGGATTGCAGTAACCTAAGTGTTCTTGAGGTGGTGCCTGAGT
Organism: Micromys minutus; assembly: GCF_963924665.1. Lineage (NCBI taxonomy): Eukaryota > Metazoa > Chordata > Mammalia > Rodentia > Muridae > Micromys > Micromys minutus. Next base: position 5,011,013 of record NC_137979.1, read on the forward strand.
TGTACTGCCAGTAAACCATAGTTGTGAGCCAGTCTCAGACAAGTGCAAAAACTCAGAACTCCAGAGGTTATATGATCCAAGTTTAGAATAAATATGAAGTAACAAATGGTGCCTCAAGAGCCATTTCCTGACATGTTTTCACCGGTGGTTGTCCTGTCCTAGAGTTCCCAGAACTTCAGACTCGAAAGTTCCCTTTTGACACTCCGTGTTCTAATAGTACCGTGGTATAAATCCTTTCCTTTTCATAAGCCGGGGTCTGGTTATATTTAGGCTGTCCTTAAATTTAAAATCCTCAGCCAGCCGCTTGAGTACCAATGTTATCAGTGTTCATAGCCTGGCCCACTGTTTATAACTTACTTGCTCTTAACACTAACAGAAGGACAATTCTGGGAGGTTCTAATGACTTCTCATTTATTTTTAATTAATAGGTTAACTGAAAGGACAAAAAAGAGACGCACTTCTTCACAAACTCTTGGACCAACTGTGTCTAATAGCAGACAAGAGGACACAGGTCCCACACAAGTAAGGCAAGATGCTAGTCATTGAAATATGAACTTTTGGGCTGGGGAAACATCTCAGTCAGTAAAGTGCTAGGTGAGCAAGCACGAAGACCAGAGTTCGAGTCCACAGCACCATGTAAAAAACTGGGCACAGTAGTACATGCCTGTCACCCTAACACGGGGAGGCAGAGAGGAGGAAGGATCCTTAGACTTTGTTGGCATCTAGTCCAGACAAATCAGTGAGTTCCTGGTGGAATGAGAAATCTCGTCTTTAAAAATAAGGTCAGAGCTATCCAGAAAGACATCCAGTGTAACCTCTGGCTTCCATAAGCATGTATATGTGTACACTCACACGCATGTATACATAGTAAAACATGAACACATAAACACCGAATGAGATCTCAGCTGGTCTGCCCGAGACCCCCTGAGCGTGAACCTTAGTTCCCCGTGCGGCCCCATTTTCACTCCGACAAGATGAAAGAAACGATCATGAACCAGGAAAAACTCGCCAAACTGCAGGCACAAGTGCGCATTGGTGGGAAAGGAACTGCTCGTAGATAGAAGAAGGTGGTTCACAGAACAGCCACAGCAGACGATAAAAAACTGCAGTTCTCCTTAAAGAAGTTAGGGTTAAACAATATCTCTGGTATTGAAGAGGTGAACGTGTTTACAAACCAAGGAACAGTGGTCCATTTTAACAACCCTAAAGTTCAGGCATCTCTGGCAGCAAACACCTTCACCATTCCAGGCCACGCTGAGACAAAGCAGCTGACAGAAATGCTTCCCAGCATCCTAAACCAGCCCGGTGCAGACAGTCGGACTAGTTTAAGGAGACTGGCTGAAGCTCTGCCCGAACCATCTGTGGATGGAAAAGCACCGCTTGCTACTGGAGAGGAGGATGATGATGAAGTTCCAGATCTGGTGGAGAATTCTGATGAGGCTTCTAAGAATGAGGCGAACTGAATTGAAGCAACTTCTGAAGAAGGTGACAATTGCAGAAGTCACAGGAGCTGCTATTTTATATCATGACTGCTTTTTAAAATTTTTTTGTTTATTATGGATCTGATAAAATCTAGATCTCTAATATTTTTAAGCCCAAGCCCCCCCCCCCCCCGACACTGCAGCTCTTTTCAGTTTTCGCTTATACCTAATTCATTCTTTGTGGCAAATTAGGCTGAAGAAGCCTGGGAATAAAGTTTGAAAAAGGTTAATTAAAAAAAAAAACACCGAATGAATAAGTTAATAAAATATGGCCTCCTTAAACATTATCTACCTTTTTTTTTTCTCTTAAGTTCTCATGTTAAAAAAAAAATTCCTCCCAAGGCTGGAGAGATGGCTCAGCAATTAAGAGCACTGGCTATTCTTCCAGAGGTCCTGAGTTCAAATCCCAGCACCCACATGCAGCTCACAACTGTCTGTAACTCCAGTTCCAGAGGATCTTACACCCTCACAGAGACATACATGCAGACAGAACACCAATGTACATGAAGTAAATATAATTTTAAAGAGCATTTCCTTTCTCCTACCCTTTCTACCTTCTTCCTCCCCCCCCCCCCCGTTTTTCTATTGGGACAAGTCTAAGGTTTTGCAGGCACTAAGAGAGTGGCCACTGAGAATCCCTTCGCCAGCCCCTCTTTTCTTCCTGAAAATACATCATGTTTTCTCCTGTGCTTCCAGCTTTTGGGCTGTCTATCTTTTTCCCCCTTTTAGATTTATTTTACTTTATATGTGATTACCTACTGATGCTCGTGGAGACCAGGAGAGGACATTGGTTCCCCTGGAACTAGAGTTGGGCATGGCTGTGAGCTACCATGTAGGTGCTGAGAATTGAACCCTGGTCCTTTGCAAAAGCAATAACTGATGAGATGTATCTGTATCATCATCTTCTTTTTTTTTAATCTTCTACCTTTACAAATCACAAGGCTTGTGCTATTATCTTTCAAAAGTATCTTTATGGATTAGAAACACTTGCCAAAAAAATGTGGTTTCCTTGCTCTAGAGATGCTAGCCATGCCTTTCTCTTTCTGCTCATCATTTCTTTATGTAACACAGTCAGTTCATAGTGTTCAAGGCACAGCATTATACTAACATAAAATTGAAACCCAGCATGCAGGAGCAGAGGCAGGAAGACCTCTGTTAGTTTGAGGTCAGCCTGGTCTACAGAAATGAGTTCAAGGAACTAACAGTGAAACCCTGTCTTTAACAACAACAACAAAGTCAAGATTGTAGTTCTCTAAATCAAGAACAGTAAATGGACTAAAAACCTCACTTTGGAAATGCCCCTGGAAGTCTGGCTGCTTCTGGGTTTAGTGTTGCTCTAGTCTGTTGGTGTGTGTGTTTGTTTTGCTTTTGTTTTCTTAGGGTCTCACTATGTATCCTAAGCTGACCTTGAACTCAGAATCCTTCTGCCTGACTCCCAAGTGCTGGAACTGCAGACATGTCCACTGTACCTCATTCTGTTCTGCTTCTTGGTTATTAAGATAATCTCTGGAACTGTTTTTTATCATCCAAATAGCCAGCACATGTAGGCTTAAGACTCTATAGTTGGTCACCCAAAGTTCTTCATACTAACTGGTACTTGTTTGTCTAGGTTCAAACAGAGAAAGGTGCATTTAATGAAAGAACAGGTCAGAATGACCAAATAGCAAGTGGAAACAAAAGAAAGCTGAATTTTTCCAAATGCGACAGGAAAGAATTCCATTTCCCTGAACTGCCGTTCACAGTACAGGCGAAGGAGATGAAAGGGATGGAAGGTAAGTAGGTGACGGGCTAGAGAGCGGGGCTGCTTGTAAGAACACTTACCCGGTATCTTTTTAGAAGTAACCAGTTGCTCAGAAAAAGTAAGCTAAGTAAAAGGTCAGACTTTTGTTTTTAGTTAGGGTCTATGTATTTCTGGCTGTGCTGGAGCTCACAATACAAACCAAATTGGTCTGAACTCACAGAGATCTGCTGCCTCTTCCTTCAGAGAGGGTGCTGGGAGTAAAGAAAGGGAGAGACAACTCCAGTGGTAAATGTTCTGTTAGCTTAATGTTGAAATACTGAGGTAGGATTGGAGGAAGAAGAACTTAGTTCCCTACGTAACATGGGCTAAAGCACCTTCTCTGCTCAGCTGCCCGTGTCACAGATGTGGGAACAGATGTTTGGGGCATGCTGGGAACAGATGTTTGAGGCATGCTGGAATTTGGTAGGTCTTTTTTTCTAAATGTAGAATTTATCATAACCTTATGCTTTATCTTAAGGGCTGGTGAGACGGCTCAGCAGCTAAAGGCACTTGATGCTAGGCCTCAATGACCTGAGTTTGATCATGGGATTTACATTGTAGAAGGAGAGGACCGGCCCCACCACTGTAAACAAATGAATAATACATATATTGAAATAAAATTAAGCTATATTTATTTTAAAATAAACTTCATTGTTGTGAGCAAAAGTTTTTTCCTTTCCTTGGAAAACAGACACCTTATAAAAATGTAATGTAATAGCAGGGTGTAAAATGTAGAATGTGCAGCTTGGGGGTCCCTCAGTGAAAAGAGATGCTCTTGTGAGATCACAAAATAAAGTCACCATATCTTACACCTCACAGTTACTCAGTCCCTTTGTGACTTGGGCTTAGTGGCTACTGTGATTCACCTGCCTGAAGCCCTTGAGAGGAAAACATAGTATCAAGGAAGGGCCAACAAATTATGTTGTTTTTTCTCCAAAAGCTAAACAGATAAAAGTGCTGAAGAGAGAATCAAAGAAAACAGATTCACCTAAAATACCAACTTTACTTAGTATGGACCCAAATCAAGAAAAACAAGAGGTAAACATTTTATATTCCTTATAGAACACGGTTTTGTCTTTTACTGAGTGTTTACATCTAGTTACTATTGGAAAGTTTGTAAAAATTAAAACATTTTAATGTTTAAAATTTAGAAACAGGTCTGTTTTTATCTTTTTTTTTATAAATAACTTTTTAAAAGTTTTATGTTTATGAGTACACTGTAGCTGTCTTCAGACACACCAGAAGAGGGCATTGGATCCCATTACAGATGGTTGTGAGCCACCATGTGGTTGCTGGAAATTTTGAGCTCAGGACCTCTGGAAGAGCAGTCAGTGCTCTGAGTCATCTTCCAGCCCTGGTTTTTTTTTTTTTTTTTTTAATCTTATTTGTATATATTTTTGGCTTTTTGATACAGGGTCTCACTATGTAGCTCTGGCTGTTCTCTCTGCTTGTCTCTGCTTGTCCCAGTGATGGGATTAAAGGTGTATAACATCATACACAGTTATTTATGTTCTTATAACCAACTACTAAAAGCTTCTAAATGTTAGTTTTGTAGTAGTAAACACCAGTCCTCTTTTGAATTTCCAGCGATTAGAACACACAGCATCCAGGACAGAGTAGCTGTGGTGTATTCACCATCCAGCATTGCTTGGGTGACCTGTGCCATAGGACAAGTAGTAGCGGACTGCCCTGGGCACAGCACCACTGGGTTTGCCTTTGGCTTTTCCTTTCTGTGTTCTTCCTGTTTACTGTCTGTCACTGTTCCCTAACTGTTGTCCTATTTTCAAAAATGTCTGTTGCCAGCTCCAACCCCAGTCACTACAGTGATTCTTGGATTTTGCTGTCAACATCCATTTGAATGCCTTCTCTTAAAGGAAGGAGACTAAACCAACACTCACGGAGTCCCAGCATGCATGTGGTCTTGGATTTCCTAGTGAGATCAACTGTGTCCATAATTTATCAATTTTATTATCCCCATTACAAATGAATTGACTATATTTTAATTCATAATAGTTATTTCTGTTTTATTAAAGAAAATTGAGTAAACAAAAAATACGGGAAGTAGAGAGTTGTGTAGCTCAGTTGATAGTATGCTGACTCAGCACACACAAGAGCATAGCCCCAGTAAATCAGGTGTACAGATCTCTAGTCACAGCTCTTGGGAAGTAGAGGCAGAAGGATCAGAAATCAAAGGTCATCTTAAGTGACTTTGAGGCCATCCTGGGCTATGAGACTTTGTCTCAAAGAAAACAAAAGCGCACACACACACACACACACACACACACACACACACGTATGTATGTATGCATTTGTGTGTGTAGGTCTAGATTTTTCTGAAACTCTATAAGGCATTTCCATTGTGACATTTAGAGCTATAGCCTTGTTTTGACAGTCCCAGGACTATTTGTGTATGTCACAATCTATTTTGTGAACCAGAGCTATTATTAAACAGGAAAGCCATTACGGAGTCTTTTAGTTCATTATAAGTTACAAGATTCTTTAAGCTTGTGCATTTAAGAAATGTTCACGTCCTGGAAATCTGCATAGCAAACCATTTGCAAATCTGCTGGCTCATTGGGTGAGTTAGGGATCTTGGATTTGCAGAGAGCTGTGATGTGCCACTGTGCCTCTCCTGCTGTTCCATGAAAGGCCAGAAACCCAATCAAAAAAGTTCTCTCAGATGTTTGCGCAGTGGAACTCCTGAAAAGGTAACCTTGAAAGAATAAAAACCAGTTGTAGTTATCAGAAGCGACCAGGAGCTGTCAGGGCCGCTCATTGCACTCCATTCAGAAGCTCTAGTGCACAGTTGAGACTGAGATAACACTGGTCTGAACACATCCTGGTGAGTTAGTGTCAAAATTAAGAAAATGCCTGAGCTGGTGAGATGCCTCGGTGCGTAAAGATGCTGCCAGGTCAGGAGGCCTGAGGTCCGTCTCTAGAAAGGACACAGCAGAAAGAATGAACCAGGCCTCACAAGTTGGCTCTGACCTTGGCATGAACATCATGCACACCCAAAATAAACCTATGTAAAAATTTCCTTAGTCACGCATGGTTCCACATGCCTTTCATGCCAATACTTAAGGGGCAGAGGCAGGTTGAGTCACTGAGTTTGAGAACAGTCTGGTCTACGTAGTGACTTCCAGGCCAGCCAGAGCTTCATAGTGAGACCCTGTCTCAAAATCTGGTCTTCTGAATTTTTAGTCTGTAGTTTATTTTTAGTTTGAGAGAATATAACATACTTTTCAGAACATGGGGTAGGAGCTAGGAGTGTAATGGCTAGTGCTTGCCTGGCATAGGCTTTGTCTCCAGTACCCCAGGACAGCCAACAATCAGAAGACAGGGAATAGCAACTCGTTCTCGTCTTAGCTTCTACTGCTTGGGTCTTTATATTACTTCATCAGATCCAAGCACTTCCGAGACATGTGTCAGCTTTTTCAGGGGTCTTTGATAGCAATACATTGACATATGAAGGTGCACACCGAAGGGGCTCTTTGACCAGACAGAGCCCTGCATGACTGTAACTGTGTGAATTGGTCAAGAGAGGACAGAGGCCACAGGGAGGGGAGGCCACGGGTAAGTAGCTTTGTCTAATGAGGAGTCCTTTCTCACCCCCAGTGCCCTTATGAAGTAACCCCTGCAGTAAAACACAGGTATTTTATCTCAGCCTGGTTCCCTTAGCCAGTGACTCATCACTTCCTGTTTGGTTTTAGAATACAAGAAATGCACTAGCTAAAGACAGAAGAATCTGCTAGGTGTAGACACGAGGCAGATGAAAATTCAGGGGATCCCAGAATCATGTGTGGTTAAAACAGCTCTTTCTGTTTGTCAGTGTTACATGCACAGAAATGCTGACCAGCATCTAAGCCTGGGTAGCTGGTGTCGTTTCCTATTTTTGCTTTTAAATTTATAATACTGTTCTTGTTTTCTTAATTTGAACATTAAGTTCACAAATGCCTGTTAATAGAACGACATTTCACATCAAGTCTTGCAACTTTGTTTAATCATCTGTTATTCCAGCATGTTGATTAGTCTTTGCTCCGGGATTTGGTTTAGAGCTTTATAATTATAGAAGGGGAAGTTACTAAATATGTAACAGAGTTCCAGGGTAAATATGAAATAGAGTCCCAATGTAAATATGTAATACAGAGCATCCTAATGTAAGTATAAAACATATATAGTCCGAATTTAAACATATAATACAGAGTCCCAAGGTGAATATGTAATAGAGACCCAATTTAGATATATAATGCACAGAGTCCCAGTGAAAATATGTAATACATAACATCCTAATGTAAATATGTAGCACAGAATGTGCTGGAGAGATGGCTCGGCAGTTAAGAGCACTAACTGTCCTTCCAGAGGTCCTGAGTTCAAATCCCAGCAACCACAAGGTGACTCACAACCATCTGTAATGAGATCTGTGCCCTCTTCTGGTGTGTCTGAAGACAGCTACAGTGTACTCATAGATAAAATTAAAAAAAAAAAGTAACACAGAGAGTCCTAATGTAAATAAATAACAGAGTCCAGTGTAAATATATAATACAGAGTCCCAATGTCTAGGTGCCCAAAGATTCTGAAAGCAAAGAAGACAAGCATGAGCAGGAGTTGGGTTCCACACCAAACATGGCATCTTGTCCTGTAGTTTGGCTCAAAGGCTGGGACTTAAGCTGAGTAGCGCTTACCATTCGGGTCACCTATAGTGTAAGAGTGCAGTCAAGCTTTGACAGCTCGTGTTTACATGTCTTACCCCGGCTTGGTTTTTAATTTTAGGGTGGAGATGGCGATGGTGAGGGGAAGAATTTGAAGAGGAACAGATTTTTTTTTTCCCGGTAGTGCTTTGTCTTTTAAGTAATCTTAAAAATACAAGTTTGACAACGCCTTCCTTTTTATTTTATATACAATAGAATGTAACATAGGTTGCTGCTAAGATAGGCACCCATCCCATCTGCACCAGCACCGTCTGCTTTTTTGGTTTTGTTAGCAAAATTTTAACTATTTTTTTTTCTAAAAACTGTTATTTTGATCCTGCGATTTGAAATTATAAAGTCACCTCTGCCTGCGTCCTTCCTTGCCATGATTACTGAGGGGTGGTCACGTGATGTGCCTGCTCACACCGTTCTCAGCCTGCTGAGAGTCAAACCTCAGAAGCCAGGGTCTCCTGGAAAGCACTGGCCTCTGCAAGTGGGTGCTCGATGAACCTTCTTCTCTGTTGTCTTAGTAACCACTGGTTGCCATCACACAATGAAAGGCATTCTGTTGTCAGCAGTGAAGCATTTATAGTACTTACATAGCATCTGACAGTGATGTGATGGTCCGGTTAAATTCCTTGAAGTGGAACAATTACCTGCGTTATCTGACTCCCCTAGTCTAATAGTTCCTTCAGTTTAGCCAGAAGAATTTCCTGAAGAAGTAATGTACAACGTGGAAAAGATTTACTTTCTACCCTGGGCTGTTTTCTGTTGCTGAATAATACAGACTGGGTAGTTAGTTAATATAAAACACAAAGATTATTTAGCTCATAGTTCTGGAGGCTAGGAAGTCCACTGGCACAGGCCCACGATCTGTTCAGCATTTGAGAGTTACAGTTGAGCAAGGGGTAGAGGGCACCACGTGGAGTGGCAGTACAAGCCACTAATACATCATGGAGGTGCCATTTCGTGACCTTGTACATTCTGAATTACCTCCTGAAGGCCTCAGCCACCTAATGTCATTGACATACTAGTTTGAAGACTAAGCTTTTTTTTTTTTTTTTTTTTTTTTTTAAGATTTATTTAGTTTATATGTTAGTACAGTGTTGCTGTTTTCAGACACACCAGAAGAGGGCATTGGGAATCCCATTACAGATGGCTGTGACCCACCATGTGGTTGCTGGGAATTGAACTCAGGACCTCCGGAAGAACAGCCAGTGCTCTTAACCACTGAGCCATCTCTCCAGCCCCAGATTAAGCTTTTTGTAGAGAGAACATCTTGTGTGTTGTATGGATGCATCACCTATCAACTGAAAAGCCGTGGCTTATTGCTTAGGCAGGAAGTAGGAGGTGGGACATCTGGGAGGCAAAAAGAATTCTGGGATAGAGCCAGGCTCAGGGGAGATCTGGCTGGGGAAGATGTGAGGAGACAGAGAGGCATGGTACCTAAGCATAGGTAACCAGCCACATGGCAGAATGTAGATTAAAACAAATGAGTTAGTTCTCTTGTTATGATTCCAGCCTGAGAAGAGCCTAGCTATATGGCCAAGGTATTTGTAAATATCTTTTAAATTCTGAGTCTTATTTCTGGGAGCATGGGGCTGGGAGGTAGAACCAGGACCAAACTTTACCAGCTTATAACACATTAAGTTTTTTTAATTTGGGGATGCTAAGAAATGAATTCAGGATGCTAGGCAAGCTCTCTACCACTGAACTGAGTTTTAGGCCTTTTGTTGTTTTAAGACACTTTCTTATTATATATAGCCTCAGCTGACCTAGTACTCTATTTAGTCTAGACTAGCCTCAGTCTTGGAGCAATCCTCCTGCCTCAGTCTGCTGAACACTCAAAGTACAGGCATGCTCCACACATGAACTTTTGAAGGATATATTTAAATCAAAGCACGACCAAAATTCTAGATTGTTTTTACTCTGTAAAAAAATATAAAATTGTCATACTCGATGTCTTAAGGCTTCTGTCTAGTTTTCTAGTTACTGAATAAACATGAAAAAGAAAACAAAACAAAATTTTGTTTGTTTTTCAAGAAAGGGTTTCTCTGTAGCCCTGACTGTCCTGGAACTCTGTAGACCAGGATGGCCTCAGACTCAGAGACCAGCCTCACCTCTGCCTCTGGAGTGTTTGGATTAAAGGCTTGAGCCACCACACCCAGCAAGAAACCACAATTTAGTACAATACTGTGCTGTGTTTTTAACATAGGAAAATCTTTCTTCATATACTACTTTTATTGATTACCTGAGAATCTCAGACTTTTGATCCTGTTTACTTCTTAGTCATAACTCCTCCCAGATTCACCCCATTTTCCTACTGCATCCCCAATTTCATGTCATATATATTTATTTTTAATAACCTATCAAGTTCAATTTGCGCTGCCTATATTCTCCTGGGGATAAGGGCATCCACTGGTGTGTGAACAAGCTACCAGGGGCCACACCTTTGAAGAAAACTGACTGCTTTTCTCTAGGCTTCAGTTGTCCAAAGTTACACAGTTAGGGTTGAGAACTCATGAGCCCTTCCTTCACCCTCATGCTAGAGTAACTGGCTTGACCCTGTGCAGCAGCTACAGCTGCTGTGGGTGCACCCATTCTGACTTGTCTAGAAGACACTCTCACTCCAGCCCTCCCTGACTTCAGCTCCTCCAGTCTTTCTGCTGCTTCCCCCATGGTGTTCTCTGAGCCTCGTGGGAGGCTGGATGGTACAGATGCCCCTTTGTAGATGAGCAAACACTCCACTCATTCTTCTTCTGACCAGTTGTGAGTTTCTGGCTTAACCATCATCCATGGCCTAAAGAAACGTCTCTAATGAGTTCTGAGAGCCACACTAATCTATGGGTAGAGAAGAATGAACTTAGAGGACACGCTGATACTGTGTGCACTTAATAGAATAGTAAATAGGCTCAACTCTGGGGTCTGTGAACTTCCAAGTCATGGGTTCTTAGCTAGATTTACAGCACCAAGTATGCATTTCCTCCTTTGCAGACCTTAGATGCAACCACAGTTATTTATCCCTACAGCATTCATGCCGCTGATGTACTCACCGGCATCTCTTGCCGTACCAGTCACTATTGTAGTGCACAAGTCCACAGCTAGGTTAGCTGCTGCTGACTTTCCCCCTCGCAGTCTGCACAGCACCTTCCAGGACTGTGCTAGCTAGCCAGCCGGGAAGAAACATTCTTGGTAAGTACCGACTTGATTTCTCCACGGCCGAGGACAAAAGTGTGTGGTGTCTTTAACAGTAGGGGCTCACCATTAAGTTGTGGTGTGCGACCAAGAGCACTGCATGGTTTGGGGGGTCTTGGAAAGGTTTGGACTCAGGGTCAGGGATGTAGTACAGTAGGTCCAGTTCTTGCCTAGCATGCATGAAACCTTGGTTCAGTCTCTTGCATAAACCAGCCATGGGCACACATGAGGGCCTATAAAACATATACCTCTCACCCCAAAAAGCTTATGGGGCCTGGAAGATGGCTCAGTGACTAAGAGTTCTTGCTGCTCTTGTGAAAGAACTGGGTTTGGTTCCCAGCACCTACATAGGCTCATAACTGCCAGTAATAGTTCCAGGAGACCTGACCTGTCTGTTGGCTGTGTCATTCAGTGCATAGACACAGGAGCTCACTACTCCAGTGTGTAGGAACATCAAGAGAAGGAAAGCTGCCCAAATTCAGAACCATGCTGTCTGAAGTGAAATGAAAGACCCCTGCAGGGAAATTAGGCCATGTCACTTTACTATGAAGTCCACAGAATTGTATAGGGAAATAATTGAGAAATCTTAGGTGAATGAGGAACTGCAGCTCAAGGTGATTGTAAATGAGAAAACATTCTTTAAGTTTTAAAAATAAGGGTTAGAGAGATGGCTCAGCGGTTAAGAGCACTGGCTGCTCTTCCAGAAGTCCTGAGTTCAATTCTCAGCAACCACATGGTGGCTCACAACCATCTGTAATGGGATCCCTGGTGCCTTCTTCTGGTGTGTCTGAAAACAGCAACAGTGAACTCACATACATAAAATAAATAAATAAATCTTTAAAGAATTTTTAAAAAATAAAATTAGTTTAAAACGCTATACATAAAACACACATTAATGCTGGGCTATGTGAGTTCAAGAAAGCAGCCTTTGGTTTAATGAAAGGCAAAGCAAAGCACAGAAAGAACTTATGTTACAATCTTCTAATAACCTTCTTTTCCTGCAGAAGTAGGAAAGCTGATAAACTGTAACCATGGAGACAGGTCTACAACAATCCTTTTTTTTTTTTTTTTCCTGAAAAGGTAATCCTGGGGTCAGATAACTAACCAGCGGTGTGCATCTGTGATGTAGCTCTCAGGCCACACTGAGGAGGGAACTAGTTAACAAGCGCTTGGCGCTGTGCTGCAGTCAGCTTTAGCTAATAATTAGTTTTTATTTAGAACTGGTAAGAAATGGTTGTTATAAGTTACTTTTCATTTCGTCTCTCTGTGTGTGCTTGGCATTGCTCTGTTTTGTTTTTGAGACTCCCCCATATATACCTGTAGCTTTGATTTCTTATTTTGGGCAACCTGGCAAGCTAGCATATCATTCATCTTTAAAATGTCTTCAATTACAAGAAGAACAAATGTCTTCCTCTCTAGCCTAGATGTCCCCAAACTCCACATTCAGATGTCTAACAATACCACTGAAGCATGTAAGAGGCATCTCCACCTCAGCGCATCGATGGCTGTGGCGGTGGCGGGTGTGTAGGGTCTCTGACTATGCCTTCTCTCCCTTAGTCATTCTGAAATCTCAGATGACAGCTCCTGCATTCTATTTGTTGCCCGGGAGAAATTAGTTCATTTCTTCTCCTATCTTCTATCTCCGTCTTTTCAGGTCTGTTCTGAAGCCGCTCCCGGTGTAGCCACTTGACTCTCCATTGTTTTGTAGGACACTCTTTGCCAGGTTTGGCTGAAGTCACCTAACAGGCCTTAGTGCTTCCCCACTTTCTCAACCCTCAGTTTCTTCCCAGTGCACAAGCAGATGCTGCTAAAGGTCCTCAGAGGTGCTGGTGTGTCACACACAGAGGTTGGGTGACTGTCCCCCAGCCTGCCTGTCCCTCCTTTGCTCTCACTTGCTGCTTCCCAGTCGTTCCACCCTGACTCCCTTCCCGGTGTGGCTTGGACTCCAAGCACATACTGCTGAGCTTTAATTTCATTTTCTGCTCCCCAGAATACAGATTATAGCAGGTGGGCCCGAAGCTGTCGGATGGGCTACATATGATTCCCCACAGAAGATGGTCTCCTCTAGAGGGAGCCCAAGGTCCGGCCTTTTCAGACCTGGTAAGAGGGAGGGCAAGCAGTTAGCTGGGTTCCCTGTTGGACTTGGACTGGGTTCTTAGAGATGGGAACTGAATGCATCAGTGCTTTTTGCTCAGAATCCCCTAAATGAGGATGTACTGAAAAGTCAAGCGTTGGGGTTGGTTTCCTTAAGGAAACCTAATCTTGGGATGTTTCAAACCAAACCCTGGAACAGCACTCACGCAGTCCAGGCAGCGTTTCCACTTCGGCAGCTCCTTTGGGTGATTTCTGTGTGGTTACTAATTATTACATTGAAATGAGTTGTTGTCATGCCAGAATGCCTTGTGACAAACAAGGCTTATTATGGAATCATTTTGCCATTTCCTTTCCTCTTTCTTCTCCAAATCCATCTAGCAAGATCAGAACATTCATTGAAACTACTATACCTGTACAATCCTGCTGATCCTGTGATTGGAAACTTGAACAAACACTCCTTTTTTACTAATAGCCATGTAGAGTGTAACCAGCGTCCAGATGAGCATCAGAATGACTGCGTGCAAAGGCAGCACTCCGTGCTCAGCACCTTTACCGTTGCTCTTCCCCTTAAGACAGACAGACAGACAGATTTATACAGTGTTCTGCCTGCATGTACACCCGCATGCTGGAAGGTGGTTATAAAGCCCAACCTGTGGTGGCTGGGAATTGAACTCACGACTTGTGGGACAGCAGCCATGTGAGTGCTAACAGAGGCCGGGTCCTCTGGAAGAACGGCAAGTGCTCTTAACCACTGAACTCCATCTTTTAAAAAAGATTTAAATTTACATACATACACACACACACACACACACACACACACACACACACACACACTGTAGCTGTCTTCAGACACACCAGAAGAGGGCAGCAGATCCCATTACAGATGGTTGTGAGTCACCATGTGGTTGCTGTGATTTGAACTCAGGACCTCTGGAAGAGCAGTCAGTGTTCTAACCACTGACCATCTCTCCAGCCCCTGAACTCCATTTTTTGGAGATATTGGATATTGTGAGGGTTCCTGAAATAAGGCTTAATAGACACAAGACATAGTAGCTTTGTTCTGATTAAAGTCAGTTATTTGTAGGCCTACAGAATTCTTTTCGGGAAGGCAAGCTGTGCTCTTTTTTGGTTTTGCTCTATAAGTTGTCAGGGTACATTGTGACTTCTTTACTTTGGGAATAAATTCAGCATGGATGTGCCCTCTGCTCTGTGTTCCATTTGCTTTAGACATGGAGCTGGGACAGGCAATAACAAGCCAGTCTCTGCTCTGTGTGCACATGATGTCTCACTAGAAATAAGAGACTCTGTATTCAGAGGATGTGTGTGTGTGTGTGTGTGTGTGTGTGTGTGTGTGTGTGTGGTTGGTTAATTTCGTTTTTCAGAGTCTTATGTAATGTAACCCAGGCTGACTTCAATCTTGTTGTGTAGCCCAGGCTGGCCCCTAACTCACAATTCTCCTACGTCACCTTCCTGTGTATTTGAGAGCACAGATCTGAGCTACCATGCCCATATAAATTTAGAATTTAAAAAGACAGGGCTGGAGAGAGCTTAGAGATTAAGAGCACCAACTATTCTTCCAGAAGACCTGTGTTCAATTCCCAGAACCCACATGGTGGCTCACAACCATCTGTAACTCCAGTTTCAGGGGATCCAGCTCTCTCTCCTGTCCTTTGCCAGCACCAGCCCATATTCATAAACAAGGAAATAATCCTAAAGATGTATGTCTCCTACTGTTCTTGGAAAGAAGTCAGTGTGGAGACACAGTGGCCCTCTAGTGTACCTGCTCTCTCAGGGCCATATTAGTGCTGTGGTTATTTTCCATCAAGACCACAGCCCATAGGTTGGACTTTCTTTTCTTTTCTTCCCCCAAATTTTCAATGTCTTCAGAATTTTTGCACATTCATGGAGTTCATTGTTATTTTCTTGTCTCTGCTTGTTTTACAGGGTCTTACCCTGGCTGGCCTTGACCTCACTTTGTAGACTAAGATGCCCTAGAGCTCAGAGTCCACCTGCCTGTCCCTCTAGAGAACTGGAATTAAAGTGTGCACCACCACCCTGCTCAT